>NC_141873.1:390926117-391229148 GCF_056163025.1 Triticum urartu | reverse complement strand
CACGATCTTTTTGATCCTTGAAGTACTCGGCCGCATCAGCAGCACTTGCTGCCAAATCCAAGTAGGCGTCCGCAGAACTCCATAGTTGATCAAGAGGAGCATACTTCGGATCTCCGAACTTAGTCCGCAACAAGAAGGGCTTCCCAGCTACAATATCCGCAACTTGACGCAGCTCCTCCTTCGCCGCTCTGATTTTGGAGCGGGCTTCCTTGGCTGCTACCATGGCCTTCTCCGGGTCCGTCGCCTTCGCTCGGCTTTCTTTTTTAAGAAGCTGGTAACGACCAGCGGCATCCTTCAACTCAACGACCATATTGGCTATTCTTTCCTTGCTCTGGCGATGCGCGGCCTGTTCGACCCTCAGCTCTTCGACCGCCTTTAGGAAGGCCGCATTGCTATTCCTTGCTTATTATTTGGCTTGGGCAAGCTCCACCCGAAGGGACGCCACGGTGGAAGCTCCATCTGCAGTCACAACATATTAAAGATAGTGGCATCATGCTCCTCTTACTATGTGTTGATCACCAAAGAAAACACTTACCCTGTGCCTCGTCAAGCCGCTTGTTGAAAAGCACGATGTCGGCATCTGCCGCATCAAGTTGCCGCTTTAGCTCAGCAAACCCATCAGTCCGGCTAGCCACCGGAGCTTCAGCCACCTGCACATAAAGGCGGTCTGGTTATTACCTGGGACTATGATCCTCTGTTTGCTGCCATTTTCGACGGCAACCAGAGTCTTAGGGGCTACTATCTGCATAGGGCACACCTAACGTGTGCGGTACTATCAAAAACATACACTATTTCGCGTACCTCAAAGCCTTTCAGCAGACTCATAAAAGCCTCATGCGACCTGCTTTCGGCGGATGAAATCCTTTCAATCATCGTACCCATTAGCGTACGATGCGCTTCTGAGATGGCCGCTTGCTCTAGAAGATCCTTTAGTGCGTCCGACCGCACACTATACGGTCCCGGACTCTTTCTGACACTCTCTTTAGGAGCCGAATACTGAGGAATCCGGGTGGCCAAAGGATTACCCTCTAGCCTTGGCGGATCAGGAGAAACCCTCCGCGACGACACTTCAGGGTCGCCCGCCTCATGAGGCGGGGTGGCAAGGGGAGGTGTTTCACTCTCCATCATCTCCGGAAGAAGATCCCCCGAAGACGAACTCTGTCGAGAAGGGCTACGATCCGAACTACAAGGTATAAGCTCCGGTTAGTGTCTTCAGAAGTAAGATAGGATATTTTCACTATTACGTACTTTTTGATTACTTACAACTCAGTAGAGGGCTGATCCCCTTGCAGGCGCTGTGCGGCAAGAGTGCCCTCCGAGGCAGGACCCTCTGGCGAAGATTTCTTCCCCCATTTGGAAACCACTGTTTCCGGGTCTTCAGAGGTAGTCCTCTTCCTTCCTTGGGGAGAGGGAATTTCAGATTCTTCTCCCTGGGTACCCTCCTTCGCGGAGGCGCTAATTCCCCCGGTTTGGATGGATAATGAGTGAGGTCTGCTTTCAGCCTCTTTATTCCCCCATTCATCTTCCCCTGAGGGCGCCGAATAAGGCGCCGGCTCGAGCATCCTGGCCAGTACTGGGTTTGTTGTGCCTTCGGGAAGGGGGGCCGGACACCTGATCATCTTTGCCTTTGTTACCCAATCCTGGTCGAAGAGCGACTTTTCAGAATGGTGATTATGATAAATAAGAAAAACAGTGTGTTCGGCCACAATATTACTTACTTGGGTATCCGGGCGATTACAGCTCAGACCCGCATCCTCGGTGGTGTCCGGACACTTTATTTGTGGTCCGAAGAACAACTTGTACATCTCCTCGAGCGTCATGCCGAGGAAGTGCTGAATGATTCCCGGTCCCTCTGGGTTGAACTCCCACATACGGAGTGGTCTACGTTTGCAAGGCGGGACCTGACGAACTAGCATGACTTGCATCACCGTGACCAGGTTGACATCTCTCTCGAGGAGATCTCTGATGCGACTCTGTAATATCAGCACATCATTTACGGGCCCCCAGTTCAGCCCCTTGTTAACCCATGACATCAGTTGTGGTGGGGGGCCCGAGCGAAAGGCAGGGGCGGCTACCCACTTGGTACGTCGGGGAGAGGTGATATAGAACCACTCCCGCTGCCATAAACTAGACACCTCTGGAAAGGAACCCTCTGGCCATGGAACATCAGTGTTCCTGCTTATTATAACGCCTCTGCACTCTGCATGTTGCCCCTCGATCATCTTCGGCTGTACATTGAAGGTCTTGAGCCACAGGCCGAAGTGTGGGGTAATGCGGAGGAAGGCCTCACACACGACGATGAACGACGTGACACGAAGGATGGAATCCAGGGCCAGATCATGGAAATCCAGACCATAATAGAACATGAGCCCCCTAACAAAGGGATCCAGAGAAAGGCCTAGCCCTCGGAGGAAGTGGGAGATGAACACAACACTCTCGTTGGGTTCGGGAGTGGGGATGACCTGCCCTCGGGCGGGCAGCCTGTGCGAGATTTCGGTGGTCATATATCTGGCCTCTCTTAGCTTCTTGATGTCCTCCTCTGTGACAGAGGAAGGCATCCACCGACCCTGGAGGTTGGATCCGGACATGGTTAAAGGTCCGAAGCGCCTGACCTGAGCCTTGGGTGTTGGAACTCGAGGTGGGGGAAGGATTCGATTGAGCACGAGAGGAAAAAGCACATGCCTTGGCCTCTTTATAAAGAGGGTGAATATCAAGCGTCCTCCTCGCGGCCGTTTTAGACTTGCCTAAAATCGAGGGGTCATACCAACGGCCACAAGCGGGTTACCCACGTCCGTATTGATGAGAATCCCGTAATAAGGGGGACACGATCTCTGCTTCGACAAGACGTGTCGAGAAAACAGCCTCGCAATATGTGCAGTGCTGGTTGGGAAAAACGGTTCGGATAATGACTGGGCCATGACGTGACGTCGTGCTGTCAAAACGCGTCAGCAGATTAGATTTGTGGAAATATTATTCTCTCTACGGTGGTGTGTGGAAATTATTTTGCAGGGCCAGACACTATACTTGGGTCCAAAATCTTCTATGGAGTATTCGGAGGAGGAACCCGCCTTGCAATGCCGAAGACAAAATTGCACGCCGGACTCATCGTCATTGAAGCCTGGTTCAGGGGCTACTGAGGGAGTCCTGGATTAGGGGGTCTCCGGACAGCCAGACTATATACTTCGGCCAGACTATTGGACTATGAAGATACAAGATTGAAGACTCCGTCCCGTGTCCGGATGGGACTTTCCTTGGCGTGGAAGGCAAGCTTGAGAATACGGATATGTAGATCTCCTACCTTGTAACCGACCTTGTGTAACCCTAGCCCCTCTGGTGTCTATGTAAACTGAAGGGTTTAGTCCGTAGGACGACAGACAATCATACCATAGGCTAGCTTCTAGGGTTTAGCCTCTACGATCTCGTGGTAGATCAACTCTTGTAATACTCATATCATCAAGAACAATCAAGCATGACGTAGGGTATTACCTCCACCAAGCGGGCCCGAACCTGGGTAAACATCGTGTCCCCTGCCTCCTGTTACCATCCACCTTAGACGCACAATTCGGGACCCCCTACCCGAGATCCGCCGGTTTTGACACCGACATGTACCTTACTAATGCTCGCAGTAGCGCCTGGGTATTTGATACTGGTTCAGTTGCTAACATTGGCAACTCAAAATAGGGGCTACGTATTAAGCGAAGATTGGCTAAGGACGAGGTGACGATGGGCGTGGGAAATGGTTTCAAAGCCGATGTGATCGCCGTCGGCACGCTACCTCTACATCTACCTTCGGGATTAGTATTAGACCTAAATAATTGTTATTTGGTGCCAGCGTTGAGCATGAACATTATATATGGATCTTGTTTGATGCGAGACGATTATTCATTTAAATCAGAGAATAATGGTTGTTCTATTTATATGAATAATATCTTTTATGGTCATGCACCCTTGATGAGTGGTCTATTTTTACTAAATCTTGATTGTAGTGATACACATGTTCATAGTATTGAAGCCAAAAGATGCAGAGTTGATAATGATAGTGCAACTTATTTGTGGCACTGCCGTTTGGGTCATATTGGTGTAAAGCGCACGAAGAAACTCCATTCTTATGGACTTCTGGAATCACTTGATTATGAATCACTTGGTACTTCGGCAATTTAAAAGATTCCTTTCGTATTCTCGAATGGTAGGACCCAACAGCATACTAGCCAGACCCTGACTCGTGTTGATCCTAAAAAAACGGGCTCGTGTCCTTCTGGTGGCGTGCGTGGTACGCACATTACCAACCCCAACCAGTTGAGCCTCCGCATTTCGAATCGAAATATCTGGCGGCCAGAATTCCAGCCCTAGGAAATCCCCCTCATCTCCCCGGTCCATAATGACTACCGATGAACAGTGGATGGATGCTTTAGTAACTAGACAACGTTACCTACCGTGCCGAGCACGGTTCAATTCCCTCGATCACCGCTACCCAAGGTCACCCGTCAACTGCATTGCCTAGTACTAATAGGAGTACTATACCAGGATGAGCACAAAATTGAGCCCGTTTGTTCGTGCCTAGTACTAATATATCATGCAATGCACTGGTACGGAGGGATTATCCTTTTACTCTCCATATATAACTTGTCTGAAGTCTAACTAAGCAAAATGTTTGACCAAATCCTTTCTTAAGAAATACAAAAAGAAAAATGTATCGCTTGAAAATTTATTGCATGATGTAGGTTATGATATTGTTTCGAATCATGGATTTTAAATTTCAGAAAATCCAAAAGTGACCAGAAATTCATGAAACTGAGCATGGTCACGTGATATGGCACAAATATTCCTACGTGATTTTTTTCCTCGATTTGAGACAAGCTGCTTATGAGAAGTTGCACAAATGAAGAGCCAAGGTATTTTGGAACAAAGACCTATCACGTTAAGGCAAACGCTTTCACTATTGAAACCGTGGGTGTTTATGTGCCGCCACGAGTCCCGCTTCTCATCGACAGGTGCCGTCCGAGCAAGCGTGTGAGTCGATGGGAGGCGTGCGAGCAGACCGCTGCGCCGGCTAACAGGGAGGCGTGCGAGCAGACCGTTGCGCAGGCTCACCGGGAGGGAAGCCCTTTGACCAGGCTCCGCCGCCCACCTTCGTCCCAACTACTCCCACTTTTAATGTCGCCGGTGCTGCAGTTTAAAATCAACCCCGCACTACCCGATATCGCTACAATCTTCTCTCTTCCTCTTCGATTCTCCTGTCGTCTACCTCCAACCAGCCTGACCTAACCGTACGCCATGCCGCATCACGATGGTCTGCCCTTAATCTTCCAGTTTCCTGAGGAAGACACCCAGCCGGAGTCTCAAGAACATAAGGAGCTTTGGGACGAGCTTGAACCGGCCTTGCGGGAAGACACTGCACCTGTCCCCGCTCCCGTTCCGGCTCCCGTCGCCCCAACTGCGCCAGTGCCCATCCCCGTGGCATTGATGGGCTGGGAGCCGCACATTGTCGCCGAGCATGATTCCACGGGGTTCCACGAGGTCCCCGCCGACTTTCACATGCCCGTGCACCTGCCAACGCATGCACCTGTGCATTCACTAATGCGCACGCCCATGCACCTGCCAGCGCATGCGCCTGCGCGTGCCCTGATGTGCGCGCCCGTGCACACGAATGTCTCCGCCACGCCGTTGCCAGCGCCTGCCCCCCCATAGTATGAGAGTTAATATCGACGTTTCAATTTGGAGTACATTGTAAGATTTGAACTGAGGACCATGCATATGGGTAATTATTTCTAATTCGTGCCGTACTAGGTTTGGAAAAGTTGGCATTGACTCGATTGTTGTGCTATTTTGTAGGTCATATGTTTGAATCCATCCAAAGTTTTCTCACTACCATGGTGTTCATCATATACATACGAATTTGTATTAAAAAAGTAGCATGGATACCATGAAATGTGACATCCATGTTAGAATTTGAAATTGCTATGTGACACACACTCTTATTCAAATAACTAATTATGTGACACACACTCTAATCCACGTTAGCATGAATACCGTGGATACTGTTTCGATTTTTTTTCAAATAACTCCTCATTAATTAATTTATAATATCTTGTTTTTAATGACTAATTATTTGTAAGGAAAACTCGGGCATGGTAATACATACAGATTCGTTTGCATTCTCAAATGTAGGCGCACCAGGCAGACCAGGGTCGTGTCGTGGTGGTCGTGTGTGTCATACGGGCGCTTAGCACCCACCCACCCACCCCCTCCCTCCCTCCCCCCCAAAAAAGAACGATGACAAAATAAGTTCGCGCTTCCACATTTCAGATTGAAATATCTGGCGGCCCCAATTCCAGCCCTACAAAATCTCCCTTCTCCACTGTCCCCTTCCGCGCCCAGATTTCTCAAATCTCTAATTCACCACCAACCCAAGCAAAGTTCGAATCGCCACTCGTCTCATCTCTTTCCCCACCTTTGTGCCAGACGACGACGAAGACGACGGTCGCACTTCACCACCGCATCAGAGCTACCTCATCTACGCCCTCGTCCACCACACCGGGGCCGCAACCGACGTGCCTCACAGACACCGACTTCCACCGCATCAGGTGCGCTTCACTGACACCGTCTCCCATAATAACCCACAAGTATAGGGGTTGCAACAGTTTTCGAGGGTAGAGTATTCAACCCAAATTTATTGATTCGACACAAGGGGATTCAAAGAATATTCTCATGTATTAGCAGCCGAGTTGTCAATTCAACCACACCTGGATAACATAATATATGTAACAAGGTATTTAGTAGCAAAGTAATATGATAGTAGTGGTAACGGTAGCAAAACTACTATTTTTGGTTTTATAGTGATTGTAACAGTAGCAACGGAAAAGTAAATATGCGAAGAACTATATATGAAAAGCTCGTAGGCAATGGATCGTTGATGGAGAATTATGTCGTATGCAATTCCTCATGCAATATTTATAACATAGGGTGACACAGAACTAGCTCGAGTTCATCAATGTAATGTAGGCATGTATTCCGAATATAGTCATACATGCTTATGGAAAAGAACTTGCATCACATCTTTTGTCCTACCCTCCTGTGGCAGCGGGGTCCTATTGGAAACTAAGGGATATTAAGGCCTCCTTTTAATAGAGTACTAGACCAAAGCATTAACACATAGTGAATACATGAACTCCTCAAACTACGGTCATCACCGGTAAGTATCCCGATTATTGTCACTTCGGGGTTAACGGATCATAACACATAATAGGTGACTATAGACTTGCAAGATAGGATCAAGAACTCACATATATTCATGAAAACATAATAGATTCAGATCTGAAATCATGACACTCGGGCCCTAGTGACAAGCATTAATCATAGCAAAGTGATAGCAACATCAATCTCAGAACATAATGGATACTAGGGATCAACCCTAACAAAACTAACTCGATTAGATGATAAATCTCATCCAACCCATCACCGTCCACCAAGCCTACAATGGAATTACTCACGCACGGCGATGAGCATCATGAAATTGGTGATGGAGGACGGTTGATGATGATGATGGCGACGGATTCCCCTCTCTGGAGCCCCGAACGGACTCCAGATCAGCCCTCCCGAGAGAGTTTAGGGCTTGGCGGCGGCTCCGTATTGTAAAATGCGATGAATCCTTCTCTCTGATTTTTTTCTCCCCGAACACGAATATATATAGTTGGAGTTGAGGTCGGAGGAGCACCAGGGGGCCCACGAGGCAGGGGGCACGCCCCCACCCTCGTGGACAGGGTGTGGGCCCCCTGGCCTTGATTCTTTTGCCAGTATTTTTTATATATTCCAAAAATAATCTCCGTTGATTTTCAGGTCATTCCAAGAACTTTTATTTCTGCACAAAAATAACACCATGGCAATTCTGCTGAAAACAGCTTCAGTCCGGGTTAGTTCCATTCAAATCATGCAAGTTAGAGTCCAAAACATGGGCAAACGTGTTTGGAAAAGTAGATACATTGGAGACGTATCAACTCCCCCAAGCTTAAACCTTTGCTTGTCCTCAAGCAATTCAGTTGATAAACTGAAAGTGATATAGAAAAACTTTAACAAACTCTGTTTGCTCTTGTTGTTGCAAATATGTAAAGCCATCATTCAAGTTTTCAGCAAAGATTATTAACTAACCATATTCACAATAACATTTAGGTCTCATGTTTACTCATATCAATGACATAATCAACTAGCGAGCAATAATAGTAAATCTCGGATGACAACACTTTCTCAAAAGAATCATAATATGATATAACAAGATGGTATCTCGCTAGGCCTTTCTGAGACCGCAAAACATAAATGCAGAGCACCCCTGAAGATCAAGGTCTGACTGGAAATTGTAATTCTTGGTAAGAGAGATCCCGTCAAGTCATACTCAATGTAAACTAACAATAATACATGCAAATGACAACGATGCTCTCCAACTGGTGCTTTTTAATCAGAGGATGATGACTCAACATAAAAGTAAATAGATAGGCCCTTCGCAGAGGGAAGCAGGGATTTGTAGAGGTGCCAGAGCTCGGTTTTGAAATAGAGATGAATAATATTTTGAGCGGTATACTTTCATTGTCAACATAACAACCGAGAGATCTCGATATCTTCCATGCTACACACATTATAGGCGGTTCCCAAGCAGAATGGTAAAGTTTATACTCCCCTGCCACCAACAAGCATCAATCCATGGCTTGCCCGAAACAATGGGTGCCTCCAACTAACAACAATCCTGGGGGAGTTCTGTTTGCAATTATTTTTATTTGATTTGAGCATGGGACTGGGCATCCCGGTGACCAGCCATTTTCTTGCGAGTGAGGAGCGGAGTCCACTCCTCTTGAGAATAACCCGCCTAGCATGGAAGATACAGACAGCCCTAGTTGATACATGAGCTATTCAAGCATACAAAACAGAACTTTTATTTGAAGGTTTAGAGGTTGGCACATACAAATTTACTTGGAACGTCAGGTAGATACCGTATATAGGAAGGTATGGTGGACTCATATGGAATAACTTTGGGGTTTATGGAGTTGGATGCACAAGCAGTATTCCCGCTTAGTACAAGTGAAGGCTAGAAAGAGACTGGAAAGCGACCATCTAGAGAGCGACAACAGTCATGAACATGCATTAAAATTAATCAACACTGAATGCGAGCATGAGAAGGATATAATTCACCATGAACATAAATATCGTGGAGGCTATGTTGATTTTGTTTCAACTACATGCATGAACATGCACTACAAAAAAATACACTTTTGTGATGATACATGTTTTTCACAGTAGGTCGCTTTTTTTCATGCATGTATATCCATGAAAAATTTATGACAGAATCAAGTTAGTCATACCTGTGCTGTCGTAGAAGCGTTCCATGACATTACCAAAATTATCATCACGGAAGTGTCCACTTCCATGACGATAAATCGTGCGTCACAGAAGTGCTTTTGTCAAGGGTGACCGACACGTGGCATCCACCGTAACAGAACGCCGTTAAGCTATCGGGTCGGGTTTTGGATCCGATAACCCGTTAACAGCCCCGACCAATGGGGATTTCCCACATGTAAAATCATCATTGGCTAGAGGAAACACGTGTCGGCTCATTGTCGGGAGAGATGTCATCCACTCACTGGACAGAAGGCGCCTATGATACGTCGACACGTGGCACGGCCCAACAAGTTTAAATGGGTCAGCCCAACTAAAGGCCCACAAGATTTTGCGGACCATAATGGGCCGGCCCAACTAAAGGCCCACGAGATTTTGTGGACGATAATGGGCTGGCCCAGCTAAAGGCCCACAAGATTTCGCGGGCCATAATGGGCCGGCCCAGGTACAGGCCCACAAGATTTTTGTGTGCCATAATTGGCCGGCCCAGGTAAAGGCCCACAAAATTCTTGCAGATCATAATGGGCTGGCCTAGCTAAAGGCCCACGAGATTTCGCTAACATTAATGGGCCGGCCCAGCTGTAGGCCCACAAGATTTTGAGGACCCTAGTAGGCCGGCCCGTTAACTGGCTGCCATGTTTTGGGCCAAATGCCGGCCCATATTTGATACGGTCTATTAATGGCCTGCCACGCTCCGGGCCAAATAGTGGCCCATATGAGATCCGGCCCGTTAAAAGCCTACCACGTTTTGGGCCAAATTACGGCCCAGATCAGGTCCGGCCCTTTAAGAGGTTTTGGGCCTAATTATGGCCCATATCAGATTTGGCCCGTCAACTGGACACTATGCTTTTGGGCCCACTTGCTTAAGGCCCACTTAGTAATTCGGCCTGATATTAGTTTTGGCCTGTTAAGGGCCCGTTTAACATTTCGTCCCTATATTAATTTCAGCCTATTAAAAGCCCGTCATATAGTTGGGCCTAACTACGGCCCGGTTTGCATCCGGCCTGCTCGCAGCCGATATCTGATTGGGCCAAACAAGGACCGAGACAATTTTTCGGCCTGTTAAAAGCCCGTGATTTGATTCGCACAATCATGGGCCGGGGTTCATTTTGGGCTGCTACCGGCCCGTGAGCTGATCGGCATGTTTCAGGCCCAACCTACATCGTGATTGCATGACGGCTCGATTATGTACCGTAATTTTACGGTTTGGTCAGTTTACTGCGAAGACAGGATATATATACAGTAAAATAACTGCAGCATCGTGAATAAGAAAAAACCTATACTATACAATAAAGAAATTACGGCATATTACATCCACTGGGCATCAAAGTTCGCCACTATGATAGTAAAGCACAAGTAGACAGCAGATTACATACACTGGGCATCAAAGATCGCCACCAGTGCAAATAAACACGCTGACAAAACAATATACAAAACCGACAGCACTTCAATAGAGTTCAAGAAAGGTTAGCCCTGTTGGGGAGCTGCAGCGCAAGCAGCTGAGCAAGATGATGAGACTGCGCTTGTTCAACACTTATATCTTCCTCACTCTGAAACATAAACAAGCAGACAGATGACAGGTTTTGCACATAAAAGTATCAGTGCTGAAAATTCATCACATTTCTTATTGACGAATAAAGTGACACAGTTTAAATTTGCATTAACACAATATGGTATTGTTCAGGTCAAGTCATGGCAGGAAATGACATTGTGAAGGAGTTGGCAGCTTCATGACACCACTCGATTACAGATCAAGAACTCATAAGTATCAATGGTTAGTGTGCTGTCAATTCATACCATTTCAGATTGGCAAATAAAGAGATGGTTTAAATAATACTAGAATGATATGACATTTTTCATAGTTATGACATTGCAGAATATGACATTGTGCTGTAGTGGGTAGGTTCACCACACCACTGGATTACAGATGAAGAACAGAAGCATACATGCAGTGCAAAAGAAGATCACTTGCTCTGTATAGTTTAATTTACATGGTATGAAGAAGGAACTTGGTTGTACAACTGAAAACTTAAATTGAGAAAGGACGAACTTTTGTTTATGAACTACATATAATAAACTTTAAACAAGCAATTTGATGCAAACACCAAAAATAAACAGTTGTTGCAGTCATGCCTAACCAAATATATACAACAAAGTTTGAAGGCTTGAGATGGACAAACTTACATTATTGGTGAAGACAGGATCTATAAAGGCCTTGTCCATGCTGATGGGGGGGGGGGGGGCAATTCAAGAAGTTTACCACAGAATCTTCTTCAAAAGCATTGCATTTATTCTACATTTTGTTAAGAGTAAATATAGATGTGATAATATACGAAAAAATGGAGAATATTTAAGATAAGATGAAGAGTCATGCTACATAACCAAGTAGCTATAAATGTTAGTGTAGCGATACAGGAAAAAGGTACAGCCAAGAGCAATGCATAGCTAAACTTCTTTAGTACCAACCTTATGGTCAGAGTAAATATAGATATGATGTGTAGAAAATGGAGGGCAAAGGAAAATAAGCTGCAGAGTGATGGTACATGAACAACTACCTGTCATTATAAGTATACTGATAAAGGACAGCATGTACTTAATTCTACACTAATGTAACCATTCATACAGATCAGATAATTTGGAGCGAGCAATTGATAAGCAAGCTATCATGCATACTGCTCTCACATAATGAACCAGGTATGTATGCAAGTATAGTGATACAGGACAACAGGTACTAACAAGAGCAAATCAGCGGGCAGCATATTTGAGATATGCCATCATTCTTGTCAAACCGGAATTCTTCTTCGAGCAGATTTCATGCAAAAAAGATCCGTAAGGCACATGCGGAAAAGTAGAAGTTCAAATTGTCATGTGATTTCATAGATAGTACCTCATCCTGGGAACGAGACCACTGCATAACAAGGTTTTTCCATTCAATGTCTTCTAAATTTAGCACAGGAGACTTCACCAGGAATTCGTTTATAGACTTGCCATCAAAGTGTGATTTCCTCAGGTAACAACGATACTGCTGCAATGCTTCCTTGAAAAGCACAAGCAAGCTTTGCTCGTCATGACTATCCAGATTGACCCTCGCCTAGTTACAACTATGTAATGTAAATCATTGATGTGTTTAATCAGCAGAAAACGGGAAAATAATAGCCATGAATAATAGCACTTACACGTAAGTTGGACAGGAAGATGTGAAAATGGTGTTTGTCTTCACAATAATCTTCCCATGATGGGAATATATGCACGTAGTCCCTAACAACATTGAAAGCATTGTCTTTTAAACTGGGAATAAATGGAATGGGGTTCCAATCTGCAGGAATTGGCCGTCTCTGCAGTTGGGATAGGTCTTCGGCCGGTGGACTTGCTGTACTTTTTGTTGGAGTGGGATTTTTCTGTGGTACAGCTGGTGCTATGGCAAATGAAATCGGTATACCTTTTGCTGGAGTGCAGGTCCTGTGTGGTGGGCCTAGTGGTGTGGCCAGTGAAGTATGGGTACAGTCTGCTGGAGTCGGTCCTATGTTTTGTGTCACTGGTTGTACAACCAATATAAGTGGGGTGCTGTCTGATTTCTCCGGCACCACCACGGTTTTCAAGGACTTTGCTGGTGCTCCTTTAGGTTCTGCAATCACCCTCTTCCTTTTTGATGTCTGATGCATAAGAACAGCATTTGAGTGGGAAAACATGGTATGATGACAGATGGAATATGTATTGAGAATAGATGGGCATGGCATCTCGACATATATGATGAGTAAACTAAGCAGATGGCGGTGCAACAAAGTAGAAGAAATGCAAGACAATGTATGCAAGATACCCGCAATCAATAAAACATTGCCAAATTAGAACAGGCACCTTGATGGGTGAACAGGACATGCCAGCTGCCTTTGGCTCCTCGAGGTTAGAATAGTCATTAGGATGGTATTCTAAACAAGAATAAACAGGTGGGGAGCGTATGAGTTTCATTGCATCCAGAATGGCACTCGATGCCTTGGTGCCAATTTTGTAAGTCATTGCAGTGTTTAGCTTCAAGAGTGGACTGCTGCTAGTGCGACATAAAGCAGCTACACAGATCATAGTGTAGATATAACGGGAAAACCTTAAGCATCAGAGTAAAATCAGCAAAGTGGAACTTCCTGGAATATATGTGCTAGTATTGCCGGTATGGCTAGAAAGGCTTCGGATACCAGCTCTCTTCAAGTGAAGGTGCGGTACTGTTAATATCAATGTAACTCTCAAAGGCGACACAGCTCCCCGCATTTCCTTGCTATTCTTATAGGATTCAAGTGGGCAGGCCACTACAAATCCTATTCCTATGTTTACAAGATCCTACGAATCAAAGAGGCTCAAAGTGTCCATCACAACCGACCGTATAGACCTCTACACTGCAAATGTCCCTGCTCATCTTCAGTACAAGGAACATACTGTACTACTATCATACTCCCTCTGTTCCAAAATATAAGTCTTGGTAGAGATTTCCACTATGGATCACATACAGATGTATCCAGGTACATTTTAGAGTGTAGATTCACTCATTTTGCTCCATATGTAGTCCATGGTGGAATCTATACAAAGACTTGTATTTAGGAATAGAGAGATTACATATTAAAGAAGAACAGAAGAGGAACATGGTAAAAAAGAGCAAGCAGATTTTGGATAATAAAATGTTGGTTGCGCAGTGCCCACACATGATGAACCAGAGCGCATTAAGAATGCAACTCCTAGCTGTCTCTCGACCATTTCAGGCGGTTGGATGAAGATCCTACGTCTCCTAACCCTTCTTCTTCCTTGTCTCTGATTCTTCCCATACAGAACACCGCACGGGCCGTCGGCCGGACCACCGGCCCCCACCGCCTGTGTTCCTCCGCCACCCCTACCCCCCACCCCCACCTCAACCCCCACCCGCATCGAGTTTTCTTCGTTCGGCGAGGCCCCACAACCACCCGAGCCCCTTCGATCGCACCGGCGAACTCCGGCGAGCTCTGAAAAATTGACTGACCCAATTATGAAATTTAGTCAACTGTGATTTAACTAGTGTGGAATATAAAAGGGGAAACCATAAGCATTGCGAGTATGGTGTTGAGCGTGCCATGGTGAATCTGAAGGTGCAAACCGGACAAAGGCAACTTCGCAACCAAGACAAGAAATCAGAGTAAAGCAGTGGTGATCTATTTTCTTGCTGCAATAAATAAGTTGAGCAGATACGAAAGAGTACCGCCTCTGGTGCGACGCCGTCTAGGCATCTGCTGAGAATTTGACGGTGCTGCGGTAGCGATGGATGTCGGCGGCGTGGAAGCAGATCTAGGAGGGTAGACGGTGGCGGCGGGGCGCGGTGGACGAGACGGTCGTAGGAGCGGCGCCGGCAAGGTGGACGACGGCGGGGATGAAGCGAGAGGACGGGATGCAAGGATCCTGGTCCGAAGCCGTGGATGAGAGAGGTCGATCTCTTGTAATGGACGGCGGCGTCGGGGTATCAGCTTCAGCATGGTGGAGGAGGACGGCGGTGGATGGGGTGGCGGACGGCGGCGGATGGAGGAGGATGGGGTGGAGAGGGTGTTTTGGCACCCACGGAGTACGAATGGGGAAAAGGGAGGTAGAGAGGAAGGGGGGAACCATGTATTCAGGGCACACTTGTCTCAAATGCGAGGAAATTTACAAACTTAGCCCCCGTTTCAAATTTCTACTACATCACAACAACACTAGTCGATCGGGGATAGGACGGTAATCTCGCATACATCGAATAGTTGCCGACGAGAGTTTGTTTTTGGCGCCCACCGTGTATGAATATGAATCGGGGAGGGAGTCGCTTTCGGCCGAGGACACACTATGTTTTGGCGCCCACCGTGTATGAATCCGGGTGAGAGGCGGTTACGTCACGTTTGGGTGAAATTACAAACCTACCCCTATCGAAACCTATAGAAATCCAGCATATAGGCTTTGCGTGGCAGGGATAGGCAGCAGTGATTTCCATCCCGCTCCGTTCAAATTTTGCAGAGTGCATGTTTACCGTGCCAACTCAATTCGAATCATGTTTGTATTCTTTTTTTTCAGGCGGGATCCATTTTCAATTGGAATTACATTCTATATACATCATTTTTTTATATATATACTTTCAAAAGCACAACAAAGAATTCTGCTCCTTTATATGTATAATATGATCTACAAATACAACGATCTCGAAATCTTAAGGTTGAATTCGAAAAAATTAACCAAATTATGTTCTACTAAAATGTATGGATCAGTAATATCTACATATTAAATAACATAGATGTGCATGAATTCATATGAGTATGCATGTTTGATAGATCAATTTTGGTTCGAGTATGGATTACATGTATCATCATCTCGAATTCAAATATTTGAATCCCTTTTTTGTTCACTCCTTTCACGCCCATCTCTCTCGCATGCATGCTCCTTCAGGTAGCTATCACTCTCTTTTCTCCAGCTCACCCGCACGCTCACTTCATGTTGCTCCTATCCTCGCAAACATGATCTCTCGACGTCTCCCTTGAGAAGTGTCACACTCTCCCTATCATTATAAATAACACGGTTTTCATTATCTCTCATGTCTCTACTGTTCTCTAGTATCACTCGGTACCTAAGCTTTCTTTTTCACCGCCAAACACACAGTCTCCACTCATCTTTCACTTTGTCTTTCTCTCTATGGGATTCTCTCACACACCCTATATGTCTCTACATATGACTCATACCACTAAAATTACTCTCTCTATCTCTCCTGTAGACACAACATTTATTGCAGTCTCCTTTTCGTCTCCATCCCAGACTGACATTATTCATTTGTTTACCGATCAGACAACCCCGACTACCGTCTCCTCTCTCTCTCACAGACACACACGCACAACTCCTACCACTAAAATGTGAATGGAAAACGAGATTTTGTTATACCCAAACAAAAAAGGACTGGAGGGAGTGATTGCTCTAACACGGACGTGACCTCTCATAGCGCTGGCATTACACCGGCGCGCCGGCCAAGAGGGCCACACTCGCTGCAGGCCCGGTTGAGCACGCCTCCTCGCCGCGTGCAACCAGTTTAAGACTGCCCCACCTGCCTTCATTGAATCCGCGCGTGTGCCGGCAACACGTCCTTCCGCGAGCCGAAAGGCATTTTAGAACAAAAAAATGACTACAATATAATTAATTTATGCATGGTCTTGACTTGTTGTGCTCGCACTGGTAGCAGGAACTAGTAGAGGATTTTCTTTATTTATAACTCTCCTCACATTTTTTTGGCTTTGAAGTGAATCATGGTTGTGGACATTATGTATGAATGTGCAGATATCTGTGAACATGAGTTTGATGTGGAAGTTGAACTTGGAATGTCGGGCTTGCGCGTGAACTATACCATGTCCAATGCTTCGTCTGTTATTGTTTGGAAAGTAATTGCTGTTATTACTTGACCCGAAAAAACATTTTGTGCCACATCAGTAGATGCACGGACATCACAAACAGGCATGCTGACTGGATAAACATTTGAACCTAGCTATTATGAAGGAAATTTTGTATTGACAACAGTTTTAGATAGCAGGAGATGCCTAGCCTGCTCTGCCTCTGCTAGCTTATTGCTGGCTTCTTCCATCTCTTCTTTGGCTTGGGTGAAGAGAGCATCTGATTGCTCTTTTCGCTTCTTAAGGAACTCAGCTACATTCTTAAGGGCTGCTTCACGCTTTCTATCAGCCTGTACTAATGCCATGAGGACACGAACAACTGACGACTCCACCTGACTTGTGTGTAATCCAGCATCATCTGGGAATTTGCACCTTGTGTCTAATCCAGCACCATTAGGGAACTGGCACCTTGTGTGTAATCCAGCCTCATTTTGGAAACATGATCTCAAGGTTGACGATACTTCCCTCCTCGCAGGAACTGCATCCTGACATGAAGTTACTTCTTTTTTAGATCAATACTCAGAGCAACCTAGATCCATTTAGTAGAAGCCAGATAAACAGAACTCGGAGAAGTGAATTCAAAAGGAATAAATAAATAAAAATAGACTACAAGGTGAGAACGCCCACTTCCTACATCAAGCTAAAAACGAAAGCATTGGGATGATTAAGACTCTTCTTATTACACATCGAAGAACACCACGCTTAAGAGAAACAGAAACTACAACATATACACATCAAAGAACACGAGGCTACACGGAAGTAATTGAAAGGGTGTTATTTACCAAAGCTCGTTTTACAGGTTCGGTGCAGCTCCTCTTTAACTTGCCACGCTCCTTGAAGATGTCCCGAATATCCCTTGTTTGATCTTCATTGCTCCTCTCCATGTTCGCACTTGTGGTTTTAAAATCTCAACATGGCAAGAAAAATATACTACTAGTAATACTCGCGCATCTTGTGGGCTACATTAAAGCACTCGTCTGCCATGTTAGAGCATCTCCAACAAGATAAACTACTCATACAAATGCATCTTAATGCGTGCAATGCATGGGCATTTTGCTAGTTCTAAAAACCTTTCCATCATTTGCCACACTACTGGTTGCAGATGAAAAACCTACCCAAGCACAGCGCGATACCAGAGCGACGCACAATTACAAGCTGATATTCTATTGGACAATGGAGGCTATAACCAATTACTTTTACGGGAACAATAGCACCCAGGAAATTTGAAGGGTAGGTATGAACAAAATTGGAACTGCACATGTACTGCTAAGTGATTCAATACACACATTACCAATCGAGGAGGAGAACGATGGTCGCGGCGGCCTCTGTGAGTCATGGTCGGCAACGGGAGTCAGTTCATTGTCCATGGCGGTGGTACTTCTGCGCTTGGCATCGGCTTCCGGGAAGCAGATACGAGACCGTGGAAGACGATGTCAGGGAAGAGGCTCCGTGTACGACGACGATGGTGGACCGGCTCCAGTGTGGCGTACGAGGTCGTCGATTAGGCAGATGCGCTGCGGTGGACGAGTGCGCCGATGTAAAGGGGAGGAGCACGAAGGCTGCGGTGCCGTGGAGAAGTCTATTTTGCGGTGGGGATAGAAATTGGGGAGTATTCAGGTGTACTACTCTGGGTGCCGGGGTGGGGTTGGCTGGGTAGGGTGAACCTGAAGTTACGAAAACAGCCCCCTACCAAGCGTCATCCGTAGGCCTGTTCCGAAGGCTATGATGGTAACTTCCCACTGCTCGAATCAGGGTCGCGGGAGATTTTCCCGCGGACCTCAAAATTTTGTGACACTAGACTCCCCGTGTGGCGTGTTGAGTGATTCAGCTAAGCAACTAGTGAGTAGTAGTAGTAAACTCTGCATATTAGGTTTGACCGAAGTCAAACTTCCTAAAGTTTGACCAAGTTTATAGAAAAATATAAACATTTACCATAACAAATATGTATGATGTGAAAGTACATTCAATAATGAATCTAATGGTATTTATTTGTTATTGTATATGTTAATATTTTTTGTTATAAGCTTTCTGAGAGTTTACAAAACTTGACTTTGACCAATGCTAATACGCGGACTTAAATAAAAACGGAGGGAGTACACATTTGTTTTCTTAGGTTGTAGTGAACTAATCATTTGTTGAAATTGTGAAATAAATATATTAGGCTATTGACTTCGAATGTAATGGTCTATACAATTCAATAGTTACGATCATTGTCAAATCCCAAGATGTATACAATGTCTATAGTACTTCACAACATGCTCAAACTCACATAATCCTAGTCAAATGAGAATCTAAATGCATTTCATAGTTATTACTTTGTAGGATGCAACAAGAACAACCATAACTCTACATCAGCCATTATAGAAGCAACATTTTGACATATCCCAATGTGTGAATGAAACGTGTAGAGAGAGCTTTTGAAGATGGAGCAGATAGGGAGGGAAAGATTGTATGTATGTGGACGAGAGAGTAGGAGACAAACCTAACAAGACAGAGAGAGAGAGAGATAGAGAGAGATAGAGAGAGGAAGAAGTTAGGTCTGTGAGAAAGATGCATACATGTAATATACATGAGATGCGTGTGCATCTGGATTCTGTATATGTGGAAGGAGAAGAGACAACATGTTTGATGAGAGAGCAGGAAAAACATGGAAGAGAGGGGAAGGATCTCGTGGGTTGAGGGATTGACAATTTTGTGCGGGGGAGAGAGGGATTGGTAATTTTGTGCAAGAGAGAGAGAGAGGGTGGGGGGACGAGTCAGTCAGCCATCATCACATCACCCTGCTTCCAAATGACTCCGCATTCTCTAGCGCGGTGTGGTCGCCGTCTTCGATCTGCTCGTTACCCTCTTTGAAGATTGAGGTGTTGTGCATGTTGGGGTGCAAAGAAGCACAAGCGAGAGTGGTCGCTGTATAACCTTGGGTGGGGATGAATTGTGTGCTCAGGGGAGTGTGTGTGTGTGTTGTGCTGCGTGTCTCTCTCTCTCTGTGTGTGTGTGTGTGTCAGATATTGAGAGAAAACAAACCTAAGGAGAGAAATGGGTATTCACGAAGAGATTGTGCGGGCCTTGAGGTGGGCAGGGGCCGGGTGAGGGTGTCAAAATGTGCGCGTTGATGCATGTGTTGCATGCGACCGTGCGAGGGACGGACGAATCGAGAGAGATGGTTGTTGTGTTACGGATGCTCCTCTCCCTGTCTCTCTCTATCTCTCTCTCTCACACACACACAAGTAAACTAGAAGACCGTTCTCTCATGTATACACAACATATCGGCATCTGTCTATGTCTCACTCATGCATGATCATTTGCACATTCACACCTCTCTATGTCTGTATCACACGCACACCGTCTCCACATTGCCCTTCCGCCACAACACACATATGGACACATATACACGTTCTCTCTCAGTCACACACACAAAATCAGTATTAAAAAAACTAGGGCGCACCTAAAACGTCCAAATCCAAATAAACACGAACTGGAGCTAAATTCAAATATATGGAAATATTGCAGCATCAAGAATTTTCACAGGAAAAAAAATTTGAGTAATATTCGAGGATTATTTTCACACACACAAAAAGGTTCGGTGGATGTCCTTCGAGCGCGACACGGTGACGCACCGTTCGATCGACCGCACGGCCGCAGTTCACGTGCTTGCACAGGATTCTGTATCGTGGCAGTGGTACTAAGGCTGGTCACAATGGGCAAGAACATAAGCTAGTAACTAATAAAAGCGTTGCCTAAGTCTAATGTTTACGTGTACTAGTACGGTTTTCTTTTAAGTTTGACCAACCTTATATATAAAACTAAAGTAAGCTCCCACACGCGCACTCATCAATATGCCACCGTCACCGTTGCGCATGCCGGCACCCGACTACTCCGGCCAACAATTTCTCGCCCATCACCGCCGTGTCGCCGCCATCCCTATGCCATGAAGCCGAAGCCTCGCCCGCTCACGTCGTCTGCGGTCCCTCCTCGCGATGCCGCCGCGCTGCCAAGCATGCGAGCAGCTGGTGGAGCCACGTCTATGCACGCAGCGTACGAAGAGGAGGACGAGCGCGTGCTCCAGCACGCCGGCGAGGAGGAACTAGCGTGTCATTGTCGTCTCCGCCCACGCGTAGGAGGCGCGCATGGTGGCTGTCGCGGCGGAAGCCGGTCGCGCACGCGTCGAGCCCACAAACCGGGTGCGGACGCGGAATCTACATTCAAGACCTTGAATGCCACGTGGATCCTGCAATCTGAAGGAGCAATTTGGGTCAGTCGACTCATGTGAGCCGTTTGATGCAACATGGATGGCTAGAAGTGCTTATTCCACCTCTTCTGCTATCTTCTTCCTTCGCTCTGTCGAACTTCTTTCACAAATCGACTAACCCAAATTATACTACTAGTATGAACGTATTAAGTACAGTAGGAACACGAAGATACGAGCAGTAGTACCAACTGCAAGAAGAACAGTAGTAAGACATAGTACTAGTACTACTGTACGTACTAAAGAGTTCAAATAACGAGAAAGAACATAAACATATAGTTCTGCTGGGGCCTCAGCACAACACACCCTTGAAAATAAACTAATAAGCAACAAGTCCGCCTAACACTGCAGTAGAACCAGCATGAGCGATGGCACTGCCACCTACTTGGAGTCCGAGTCCACGTCCTCGACTTCGTCCTCGTCCCTCTTCCTCTTCCTCTTCGCTGACGCTTCTTTGCTTGAACCGGACACTGGGCTCTGCTTCTTCATCCAACCCTTGTAGATATTTAAACAAAGGTAGGCATCCATTGCTGCGTATAGGATGTGATCTTCATCTAATGTCTTCGACTCCCATGCATGATGAAACTCGTGATGAGGTTTCTTTAGTTTAGCGTACGAAGGATCAATCATGGCTGCTACCAGGGTCAGCATTGAAGGTTGAGAGGAGGACACCAGGCTTGCCTTCTGGAGATCGAAGGGCTGGCCTACAACGAGACCTATCCGACGCAGGACGTCACTGTCGTTCTTAAAGCCTAGTAACGAATTTCACTCTTTTGTCCTTGAGGAAGTTCTTAAAATCCTGGCACTCAACGTCGGCATGGCATATGTGGTAGACCAAGCAAACGTTATGTACGCAAACCTGGATCACGGCGGGCTTCTTCCTCTCTTTGTCCTTTAGATCCTTCTCTCGTCCCAGGACTGTGTTGTACTCAACATCTAGCCCAGCGACCCACTCATCCATTGAATTGTTGAACATGCGTAGGAAGCGAGCAAGCCATGCTTTCACCGTCTTGGATCCACGTGTGTAGATGACGATGAACCAATCGCCGGTGATGGCTCTAACCTGGTACTCAGCGACGACCATGGAGATTTGGGAGGCCATGGATTTTGGAGGAGGGTTAGGAGAAGTTGAACTATTGTACCCCGCAAAAAAAACTGGGAGCGAACTAATGTGAAAGGACAGGACGACTGGGAGCGAACTGTTGTAAGGTAGAAGACGGGGACGAGTAGGGCGTGCGAATGGCGTGGGGTTGCTGGCTTGCCCGGTGGATAAACGGCTGCAAGCCCCCAAAGAGTTCTCGAGAACTATGTGGGACCCACTAGATGTCATGTCTACTAGACCCATATCGTAGGCCTGACGGTATAGCTTCTGCCTGTTCGCATGCCATGCCGGCGCATGGATGTAACTTCACTTAATTCCGTCAAATGTCGCGCCTCCCACGACCTTCGCCTCGCTTGCGCGGTCGCGCCCTTTGAGACTTCGACCGGCTATAAATGAGCAATTTTTTTGCCTTTTTTTAGACAAGCAATTTTTGCCTACTCCACATGTATGATACTCCCTCTGGTCCTTTTTACTCCCGTCAACCGTTTGCAAAGTGTTTGACCAAATTTATACTTTTTTTGAACACCACCTTATATTAATTAACCAGCCACACCAGTACACTCATTCGATACAATATTCACCACACAGGGCGGTACGTTATTTACAAGAATACCATCTAATCTATTGTCAAAGCTATACTTAGCGATTAAGTGTGCCACCTTATTGGCCGAACGGCTAATCTTTGACAATTGAAGATTGTCGATCAACTTCGAGATGCTCAACACTTTCATATTCAGGTCACGCATAGCAGACCTGTCAACGCTTTGACAGGCATCAATGAAATCCCACGACCAAATTTATACTAAAAATATCAATATCTACAATACTCCCAAAACACTTAGACTAGCCACAGTGGGAGTAACTTCAGAGGCAACATCGAGTCCAACTCAGCAGATTTGCTTATGTGGCAATGAGTTAATGAAGAGAGAGGTAATTGTAGTAACTTGGCTAGTTACTGTAACATCACATGTCCCAATGCAATATGACTCTATAACCTAATAAATGAATCTTTGCATGTTACCACACTTAAGTTACTACCCACTATGAAGGTAGTAACATAGTCTAGGGATATGTGTATGTTACTAGTGTATGTTACTCCCTCCTTCCATCTATATAGGGCCTAATTCGTTTTACGAGGCTAACTTTGACCAAATGTTAGAGCAATAATATATGACATGCAACTTACACAAAGTATACCGGCAAATTCGTATGTGAAAGGAGCTTTCAGTGATATAATTTTCACATTATGCATGTCTTGTACTATTAATCATGTCAATAGTCAAAGGCGGTCTTGAAAAACGCATTAGGCCCTATATAGATGGAAGGAGGGAGTACTATCCATTGTGGCTAGTCTTAGGCGCGGTGCATTAACTTCTACCTCGTTTCTTCTTTCTTGACATATCAACCAATAGGAGATGTGGGTGTGCATGCTTTTAATGACTTGAGACTACCAAACACGACATGCAGTGGTTAGTTCATTGCATGCAATGCTATTAATTAGCAAATAAACATTAAGATCTCTCATTTTCCCCTCCTCCTTGGTCACAGTGCACAATCCAAGATGACTTGCTCACCTAGACGGAGGGAGTACTGATTATAAACAT
Organism: Triticum urartu; assembly: GCF_056163025.1. Taxonomy (NCBI): domain Eukaryota; kingdom Viridiplantae; phylum Streptophyta; class Magnoliopsida; order Poales; family Poaceae; genus Triticum; species Triticum urartu. The sequence goes on along the minus strand of NC_141873.1, from coordinate 391,205,409 downwards.
TAAGATCTCTCGTTTCCCCCTCCTCCTTGGTCACAGTGCACAATCTAAGATGACTTGCTCACCTAGACGGAGGGAGTGCTGATTTTAATGAGTACTCAACTAGTACTAGTATAAGAACTACGTTTTATAATGAGTGTAAAAATATTGATTTGACATTGTGAATGTTGACACATTGTGGAATAGTTTTTGAAGTCTGCAAAATTACTCAACTAGTGCTGTCGTTCTCCACAAAAAAATGTGTTTACCAAGGCATGCATGAACTCTAGTTACTCTAACCCCCCCTCTCTTCTTTAATTCTTTGCCACATCAGCATGTTTGCTATTCCCGTGTGCATGATACCAGCTAAGATACCACCATTATGGCCAGCCTTAATCATCGCATGCAATAATTTAGTGCACCTTGAAATATGAACATGTGTGGGGCCTTTTTGTTTTTAATGACTTGAGACTATACCTAGCCCGGCATGTAAGATGACTTATTATGCACCATTCCCCATACCTGCAGGAAGCCCGTTCGTCTCCAAAATTTTTCCTCTCGTGTGTGAAACAATATGCCTGCCAAACTCTCCTTCTCCCTCCGGTGGTCCCACCACTCCACCCCGTGTTAAAAAATCTGCATGCATGACTCTCCTCCCCCCACGCTCGTCCAATCCGTTGTGACCAGCAATATTTCCACCCCTTCGCTCCCCCATAATTTACTCCAACAAATATGCCCACGTAGCTATTATTAACTGCAGGTGCATTCGGTCACTGACATATGGGCCCAACAGGGGTCTGGCCCACATGTCAGTGACCCAACTGGACCGGCAGTTAAGTCAGTGCAGCTCAGTCCATATCTTACGTACGTGTGCCATTGCTCGCTATAAATACTGCGCCTCCCACGACATCGCTATCTCCTCCCCCTCACATTCACATTCATCGCTATCTCCTCCCCCTCCCTCTCACGTCGACCACCATGGCATCGCCCCTCCCAAGCCCTAGGAGCCCCTCGCTGCACCGCGCGGACGGTCATGCGTCGCCGTTCCGTTCCTTGCCGCCACTAGTCGAGGAGGACGCGTTGGCGTTCCACTCCTCGCCGCGACGCGTCGAGGTGGACGCGTCGGCGTTCCCAATCTCACCAGCACGCGCGCCGGAGGACGCGTCGGCTCCCCGCTATGAGGAGAACGCCACGCCGCCTGCCGAGCCCCCCAGCCTTGAGGAGCTTTGGAAAGAAATGGATGTCGCCTTGTGGGTGGCTTTGCCTCCAGCAGAGTGCGCCAAAATAGAAGCGGAGAAGAAGGCCGAGGAAGAGAAGCGCACCGCGGAACAAGCTGCCTGGGAGGCTTATGTCGCGTCCGAGAGAGTCAGGCAACTGGCCCTTTGGTAGAAGACTCATGCGAGGGCCGTGAGGGTGGCGAAGGACGCCCGTGCCGACGCTCTGAGTGCAGTCGAGCCCAAGCGCCTCATCTACGCTTGGCAGTACGTGTACCAGGTGCACGCTTCCATAGCGCAGGAGTACCTGTTGGCGCCGGATCACCACACCGGTGAGATCGCGCTCGCTCGCCGGCAAGCCGCCAATTAGCACCTGGCGAGTTGCGAGGCTGAGGAAGAGGCGTTGTGTCGGCGCGCTGGGAAACGGCCGCGCACCAGGGCACTCGTGGCGCGCCGCAAGCGCTCCTGCGAGCACCGTGGCTTTTAGGAGGAGTATAATTTTTGTTTCGTAAGGCGATCTCATTAGTTTTGGGACGCAAATGATAAATCCCGAACGTTCAGGAATTTTTAGCGTCCTTAATTAAGTATGTAAAAGGGAAAGTTTGGAAACCTTGTGTATTCATACGCATTTTGCAAGTACGTGCATATAGCACAAACTTTACTATATACTATCGCAGGAAAAGAATTCTATGAGACCAGGTCTCACGCGAGACCCGTCCTGATGGATGACATGTGGCATTCACAAAACACAAAGCATCCCCCACCCCCCACTTAAAAGCCACGTGTCATCCATCAGGACGGGTCTCACCTGCTAACCGTGAGATCTGGTCTCATATACGAGTAATTTGTTTGCACTATCGCACTACACGTCTCTCTCGATATATGCTTGCAGACTGTGCTACTCCCTCCGTCCAGGTCAATAAGTCATCTTCGGTTGTGCACCGTGACCAAGAAGGAGGGAAGACTTATACACCTAGACGGAGGGAGTACTACTATTACTTATGTACGTGCAAATGCACGTTTTAACATTATGATGCGGTTTTTGTAAAAGTAGAAAAACAACACTAGTCAAGCTTGTGAAACGATTCAATGCAAAACAAAAGCAAAAATGCTCGTTTGATTGTTTACTTTTAGCTTCCTTCTCTATGGTTATTTCTCTGTCGTACTTTGTACGGAGTATCTCACTGGTTGGAAAGGCATGCAAATTCCCAAACCGCTTCCTACACCCTGTATCTCACTGGTTGCTGGTGTTGACGTTGTCGCCCATGTCGTCGAGGATGAGGTTGCCGAGGTCGGGGAAGAAGTCGTCGTTCGCAACTAATAATGTGGACTAGCATAGTAGTAGGATACAGAGTTGAAACATGAATTTTACCACGATTTCAAACAGGAAGGACAGAAACACATATGGTGCAACGGGAGCTGCACCGTTGGCGTTGAGGTTGTCACCCATGTCCAAACACCACGTAGACACGGTCTTTGAGCACGGTTCGTAGTCGTTCCACGCTCGGGCATTGAAGTTTGTAACTATTTTAGATTAGAATATACTACTCCTCCGGTGCTAGTAGTAGAGCAGAGTCCTACTCTACTACTCTACTCAAGCAAGTTAGGGCATAGCATTGTAGGGAGTACCAGTACTGTGATCACTCGAGCAAGTTGTCTGGCATCGACATGACCCTACGCTGCTGGTATGTGTCTCATAAGTCAAGCGGCGTGCTGTAGTCATCATCACCTGTCCACTTCCCACAGCACATATTCGCTTCTCCATCTTTGTCCGCACATAATCTCGTCCAATCTTCCATCCCCGCTAAGGCGCCTCCCCCTCGTCCGAAACCCAAGCACTAACAATGGCAGAACCGAGCAGCGTCCGCCGAAAGAGTGGCTGGAATTCGCTCCCCACAGAGGTAATCAAGCTCATTTTTTCGCGTGTGGACAATCTCAATACCATGCCGCTCGCTGCGTGCTCGTCGGGGCTGTACCATTTACTCAAAGCCCTCAGGCCGGAGCTTTTTAAGCCAGCTCCTTGCTTGCTGATGCGCCTGATCTTCAGAAACGGCGTGTCACGCAGCATAACGATCGTAGGGTGGTGAGCATCAACCCCCTTGACTGCGATCCGATCCCCGTCAGCCTCAACTACATTAACGGTATGTACTGGGTCGGCATGAACACGTCTTGGATGGTGCTCGTCGACGGTCGCGGCAGCTGGATGCTCGTGGAGGTCTACACCCGGCGATTGATCCCCCTTCCTTCGATTAACACTGCACTGCTTTGGCACCACGGCCCAGAATACTCGGAATCTTACAGTAGCCAACATGATACCAAGTTTGATTTGCTCAAGGTTGTAATCTGCCAAGTGCCCACAAGATTTGCGAATTATAAAGACTTCAGGCTAATTGCGTTCTTCAACCGCGGTCTCGCCTATCTGACAGGTCACTATGGTAAGTGGATAAATCTGCACGTCCATCGCAGGAACATACATCCTCCATGGTTCTCTGATGCCATTGAACACAAGGGCTTCATTTACACTGTCGACTCCTTCTATGGCTGGACGTATTGCTAGCCTACTCCAGTCATTGCTGCAAACGGCTGTGATAGCAGTATGTTACTTTCCTATGATATCATGATGGCTTGCTTATATTACTATCAACATTTGCTGAAAAAATATTCATGCTCATAACATGCTGTTCTTAAGATTGACTAAACCAAGAGCCCTTTTTTATTTGACTCCAACTTGATATGATGTTCTAGGCCGCCTGGTGTCCCTACCCTTCCTAATCCCAGAACCTTTCAAAGAAAAGCGGCATGGCAGTTGCAGGTGGTTCCTGGCTCGATCAGACGACGGCGAAAGATTGATGATCGTTCGCACGTACCGGACGTGTTGTTTCACGGAATACAATCACAGTCACTGCAAGGTCTTTGAGCAGGATCCCAGCTTCTCTGGGCCTTCAGGAGTTTTTGACTGGAGGCTGGTAAGTAGCCTTGGTACACGCTCTTTGTTTGTCGAACTGAATTATCCGATTAACCAGGAGATAACCGACGGCAAGAATCATGATGGCAACACGGTTTCGTTCATCAGGCAAAACTGTGTGTACACAGCATACCATGCGTCTCTGCATGCACCATACCCTGATATGTGCCTCCACGCTCTGCAGCCCAAAGTAGGAGAGAGAGTCGCAAGTATCAGACTTCAACCTGCTAGCTAGAGTTTCCCCCGTCAGGCACCCATCTGGTTCAAGCTGTCAGCCAATCTCCACAGCTTAATAAATAGTAACGTCTAACTGAGCCAGTTAGTTAGATGCGTACACTTGGTGTAGTAGGATCTTTATTTAGTTTGATGTATACACTTGTTCTTTTTTGGTAGCCCTTTTGTAATTATGGCTGATGTTTGGTTTGGAAGAGAGAGTTGTGTCTTCACTCTTCTGGCCTGCTTGCTGCTTCTGTTGCACCCCTAGCCCTGGTTGCTGCTGCTGCTGTTTTCAATGTACAATCAGTAGTATATTTCGTCTGTTGGTTGAATAAATGTGTTGTTAGAATGACAAACACAATGTTTTGGAAGTCGTTGCACGGTTCGACCCTTTAGTGCCCGTACCGTACGTAGCGCATACTATTTATCGTACGGAACATATTTTTTTTGAAACTCGGTACACATTTTTCACTTGTTGATAACATGCAGCCCACTGATGAAGGCCCAATAGAGAAGCGCATAATTAACTGGAAGGGAGGCTCTCACATGAATCCGGCCCAGGTACATGCTCATGGTCCCCTAAACATAAATAAGTAAATAAATAAATAAATAAAGCTAAATGCTCATGCACCAGTTCTTTGGGAAAATAGGTAGCCGAGTATTTATTTTTGAAGAATACCCAAGCTAGGCCTATTTGTTTTCTCCGAATTACTGGGCTGCAAATCTTTCAAGACGAGGAGGGATGCATTCCGGCCTGGCTTAAGAGTATGGTCAATGTATGTTAAAAGTAATATCAAAAGGGGTTGAAAATTCCAAAAAAATTATTGCAAATTGGATATAAGTTTCTTTTTTTGTTTTTGTTCTTCACGGATATCTTATACGTATTTCATTGGATTTAACATGACATAGTACTAATTTATTTTTAAATTTGTTTTAGTATGGCTAATAATTTTTGGATTAAGAATATTTCGTTCCCCAGCAAAAAATTGTGAATTTTCAAGATTTCCCACATATTTAGTGAATTTTTTGACCCTGGTACTGACCAGAAAATGGCCAGCAATTCTAAAAATGGAAAACAGGCTGCAATAAATTCCATATGAATTAGAAAATGAGTAAAAAGTATAAAAATAATAGCAAATGGGCTGTACACGCCACAGATTTTGAGGCTGACTTGTTTACACAAGGCTTTGTTAGTGAACACACGATTCTAGCAGCAGTTAGTTTTGGATGTCCATCCAACGACCGACGTGCTTCTTCAATCTCTGATCTTCCTGCTCCGGCCGCCTAAACTAGCGCCGGCGGGACTGCCTGCTCCCTCCTCTTGTGGCCCGCTATGATGTCGCGCAGGCTTCCCCGGTCTACCCTACTCCCTCCGCTGGCCTGGCCGCACACAATCAACTGCCTCCTTATTACGCGAAAAAAATGATTCCTCCCACTGACATCTGGGGCGCACCAGTTGGGAGGCTGACCTGTGGGCCTACTAAGTTGGCGCGTACGCAGGGCTTGTCAACTTAGTCAACAAACGATTCTAGCAGCAGTAACCGCTGGATTTGAATCGAACGGTCCTGCTGCTTCTTCAATCGCTGCTCTTCTTGCACCAGCCGCCCAAACCAGCACCGGGGAGACCGCCTATTCCTGCCTCCTGTGGCCGGCTGTGCTGCCGATGAGGCCTCATCGCCCCCTACTACTCCCACCGCTAGCCAGTCCCTGCGGCGACGGCAGCCTCACACCGCAGCCGAACCAGTGAACCCTCGTACTCCTCTCCGCGTGGGCATCCACTGCCGCGTCTTCCCCGGCTCCGTGTCGTCCCCTTCCTAGGCCTTGCCATCGTCCACCGCCTTGGTGCTCTCGGAGCAGCGTGGTCAACATGGTCAACGACATTCCATCAGAAGAGTACTGTACGTGGAGAGGCTGACAGCTGGGTCCACGGCCACAGCCTAGTTTTTTTGTGATTTGCCAAGTAAGTCGCTTTGTCAGGCCTGTTGGGCTGCAAATCTTTCAAGACGAGGAGAGCTTTCATTCGGCTGGCCAAGAAAATGGCCCATCAGTAATGAGAAATGGGCTGTACATTTTTAAAACACATCAAACCGACAATTAGTTTCAAATATCTTTTCTTCATTTCGAGATTTGGAATTACATTAATTTTTATGCATGGAGAATTTGTTGGATTTTATATTGATATACATTTATTTTTAAAATCAGTTTGAATGTGAGTCGAAATTTCGGGATTAAAAACAGTTCGGACCACACCGAAATATGCAAAATTTCATATAATTTTTTAACCGTGGCCACAATATGGGCTGTAATGCTAACAAAAAGAATATGGCTCCAAAAAAGATTAATAATTAGCAAATGGGCTATAAATTATTAGAAATAATGGCAGATGGGTTGACGCACAAGCAGTGACTGTTGGATGGCCATCCAACGGCCGTCGTGCTTCTTGAATCTCTGCTCTTCCTGCTCCAGCCACTCAAACAGGCGCCGGCGGGACTGCCTGCTCCCTCCTCCCCGCGGCCGGCTCTGCTGCCGCGCAGGGCTCACCGCCCCACCGTACTCCCATCGCTGGCCTAGCCATCCATCTACTCACCCACACCTGTTGTTATTCTCCGGCGACGGCAGATGAACCAGTAAACCCTTGTACAGTCATACTCCCCTCCGTGTGGGCAACAACTGCCGAGTCTTCCCTGCCTCCGTGTCGTTCCCTTCCTAGGCCTCGCCGTCGTCCATCGCCCTGGTGCTCTCGGCGTGGCCTGGTTAACGTGGTCAACGACCGACAAGCATCTAAAGTGGACTTTACGTGGAGAGGCCGACAGCTGACATTAGGGACCCACCGAAAGGGCCTCTGTATTTCGCGAAAAAAACGTTACCACCGCTGACAGCTCGGACCCACCAGCTATATCTTCCCACGCAAGGAAGTCTCTCCTTATTACGCACAAAAAAATGAATACTCCCCCTGTTAGCTGGGACCCAGTATAGTGGCAGGCTGACTTGTGGGCCTACTAAGTTGACGGGGACGGAGGGCTTTGTCAACTTAGTCAATATGCACGATTCTACCTCCAGTGACCGTACGATGTCCATCCAACGGCCGTAGTGCTTCTTCAACCTCTGGTCTTCTTGCTCCAGCCGCCCAAACCAGCGCCGGTCGTGCCTCGTGCTCCTGCCTCCCGTGGCCGGCTGCGATGCGGCTGAGGCCTCACCGCCCCCTACTACTCCCACTATTGGCCAGGCCATCCCTCTACTCACCCACACCCCCTGTTATTCTGCGGCGACGACAGCCTCACACCGCAGCGAACCAGTGAACCCTCGTACTCCTCTACGTGTGAGCATCCACTGCCGCGTCTTCCCCGACTCCGCGTCGTCCCCTTCCTAGGCCTCACCGTCGCCCACCGCCATGGTGCTCTCGGCGCGGCGTGGTCAACGTGGTCAAGGAACGGCTTCCATCGGACGTGGACTGTACGTGGAGAGGCTGACAGCTGGGTCCACGGCCACAGCAAGGAAGTGCCTCCTTATTACGTGCAAAATAATTATTCCTCCACCTGACAGCAGGACCCACCGGACGGGCCACCGTATTTGGCGAAAAAAACGTTTCCCCCTGACTAGTGGGACCCACCAGCTACATCTTCGCATGCAAGGAAGTGCGTCCGGGCAAAAAAAACGATTCGCCCCCTAACTGCTGGGACCCACCAGCTACATCTTCGCAGGCAAGGAAGTGCCTGACAGTCGGGACCCACCTGGTCGAAGCGTACGTACCGTTGTCATTCTGGTCGCGAACGTGTTCAAAAATACTGGTCGATGTAGAGGTGCGCACGTGTCGTAGTAGAGGCGCGCATGTTTCGTAGTAGAGGCGCGCACGTAGCATTTACACGTGCGTATAGCGGGCAGGGTGCAAGAAAGAAAATACGGCCATGTATGTGTATATATGGGCGGGGTCTCGAATGCCTACTCGCGCATACGTATGGCCAGGGCTTGTGTACATGGCTGGGTCGGAACGGAGAAACAGCATTGTCGTCGTGTTCATGGGGAGGAAACAAAATGCGTCGTGTTCATGGGGAGGCAACGGAATGCATCGTGTTCATCGGGAGGGCTTGGACGGAACAGGTGATGGAAACGAGGCCTGGCGTACCGCAGAACGGAGGAAACGGCCTTATGTTCGACCGGCCACGTTCGAAACGGGATCATGTTCATCGGGAGGGGTCTGGCGTACCTCAAAACAGAGGAAACGGACCTCCTACGGTCGAAACGGGGGTCCTGTTGATCGGGACGGGTGTGGCGTACCGCAAAACGGACGAAACGGACTTGTGTTGGAGCGCTACGGTCGAAACGGGGGTCATGTTCATCGGGAGGGGTGTGGCGTACCGTAAAACGGGACTCCACGGGATACTGTTCATCTCCACCGTCGACCCCCTCCAGCCTCCACGAGCTACTATTCATCCACCGTTGACCTCCTCCAGCCTCCACCTGCGACTGTTCATCCACGGGCTCCTGTTCATCCAGCCTCCACCGCGCGCTACTCCACCGGCTACTGTTCAACTAGCCCTCTCCACGGGCTCCTATTCAACCACCCCTCCATGGTCTACTGTTCATCCTGCCCTCCACCGTCTACTGTTCATCCTGCCCTCCACGGGGTGGTCCTGTTCATCCAGCCCTCCACGGGGTCCTGTTCATCCAGCCCCAACCGGCTCGATCGATCGGGGTCCTGTTCATTCAGAGGCAACACCACGGGGTCCTGTTCATCCACCCCACCGGGAACTGTTCATCCACCCCCCCCCCCCGCAACGCTCACTGTTCATCCAGAGGCAGCATCGATCGGCTTCAGTTAGCAGCAATAGTGAAGGAATTGCTCGATCGGGTTTAGTTAACAACCATCGATCGATCGCTCGGGTTCAGTAACGCGTAGCCTGCAGTGCAATCGCTCGGGTTCAGTTAGAGCCCAACGCCTCGCTTGGGTTCAGTTAGAGCCCAACGCCTCGCTCGGGTTCAGTTAGAGCCAACGCCTCGCACACACACGCGTACGTGTATGAGAGAAACGCGCATCGCTCGGCCCCCGACCTCCCACCATAACCGGGAACTCCCCAAAATTTTCCTCCCCCTCGCTACTACCATGGTTTTTTCCGTCATGGATGGCCCAAAGAATGTCATGCAGCTGCGTCTCCGGCCCGCCCAGGACGAAAAGCCCATTTTTTCTGTCATGATTTTTTGTCATAGAAGTAGGAGCCCACCACATCTATGATGATACCGGGTTTTGTCACAATTATCGTCATAGAAGTGTGATATGTATGACAGAAAAAATTTCGTTTGGCCCAAAATGTCATGGATGTGTCTTTTTTTTGTAGTGATGTGCCATGTCAAATCACTCGAATCGCTCAAAGGAGGATACCACTGTAACACCCCGGATGTAACTTTCCCAATTTATACTCCAACTCTTGCCGTTTCCGGCGTTAAGTTAATTTATTTTCTCGGGTTTGGGTCTTTGTCTCCATGTGCTGTTACCGTTGTCATGCATCTCATATCATGTCATCATGTGCATTGCATTTGCCTATCTGTTCGTCTCATGCATTTGAGCATTTTCCCCGTTGTCCGTTTTGCATTCCGGCGCTTCGTTCTCCTCCGGTGGTCAATTCTACCTTTCTTTCTTGTGTGGGGATTAAACATTTCCGGATTGGACCGAGACTTGCCAAGCGGCCTTGGTTTACTACCGGTAGACCACCTGTCAAGTTTCGTATCATTTGGACTTCGATTGATACTCCAACGGTTAACCGAGGGACCTAAAAGGCCTCGTGTGTGTTGCAGCCCAACGCCCCTCCAAGTTGGACCAAAACCCACCAAAACCCTCTCCAACATCTAGAGCGTTCGATCACGGTCGCGTGGCCAAAAACCGCACCTCATTTGGACTCTCCTAGCTCCTCCCATGCCTATATATACGCCCCCACTCCAAATTCAGATCCCCCTCGTCCAAAACCCTAAAAATTCGTCTCCACGCCGGCCGAACACGTCCGTCCGCGACCAGACGTGTCCGCCCGATCCGCCGCCGCCAACCAGGGAGCACCATGTGTCCCCGCGGGCGCCCCACTTCGCCACCGACCGCGCGGGCCCGCGAGGCCCAGCGCCGGCCCTCCCCGCCGCCAGCCGGGCCGAGCCGCGTGCGCCTCCTCGCCCGACGCCACGCCGCCCCGCTCCGCCTTCTCCGCCGCGCCGCTTGGCCGCCGCCGCGCCTGAGCTCGCCACCGCGCCGCTGCCTCGACCGCGCCGCCCCGCCACCGCCGCCTCGCTGCGCGACGCTGCCCGCCCGCCGCGCGCCGCCTCCTGCCGCCGCCCGGCCCGGATCCAGCGAGATCTGGCCGGCCCTTGCTTCTCCGACCTCTCCGGCGATCTCGTGCAGCGATTCCAGCGAAGATCCGGCCGCCTCGGTTCGCGTGCCGCGAAACCCTAGATTCGGAGGTGGTTTTTTTCACCAAGTCCCCGGTTTTTCCTGATCCAAGTGCTCCTGTTCATAGCCTTGTATCTCTGCATCCGTAACTCCATTTTTGTCATATAGCATATCAAAATGTTCATCTCTGAGAGTACATCATTTCATTCCACTGCATCATTTTTATTTGAGTCCATCTTGATGCCCGAAATGCTGTTGGAAGAGGGCTACTTGAGATAATTGTCAGATCTGCTACTCCATTTAGGTTTTTGTCATTTTTGCCATGATTATTGTATGCACGATATGCCCTGATGCCCTACATATGTTTTGTTAAGGGTTTTGTCATCTTCCCAGATGTGCAACCCATGTATTTTTGTGATGTGTGTGGTGACTAGTACAAGCTTACAAAGTGGTGCACTTGGTAATTCTGTTTTCAGGGACTTAGCATTTCCACTAAGTCCTTGAGCTGTTTATCTCATATGGCCATATGTTCATGTTGTTTCCTAGAGATCCGTGCCTCTTTTGACGATGATCAGTAAGGATGTTTTGTTAATATTGTAGTGCTCTATCCATACATGTCTTTGTTTGCAATTATGGAGCAACCTAGCTTGAGTCAATCGAGCTCTACTTTTGCTACTTTGTGAATCTGGGCAGATTGTCAACTTGTTTGCAATTTTGCCGATGATGTTGTAGTTGATCCGTGCATGCTAGGTTATTGTTCTTGCCATGTCTGGCTTGCATTTTGTGTGTTCTTAATGGGTGTATGTTTATCTTATCATGACTTGCCCCGTAGTGAGTGCATAGAGCTCGTAAACATGCCTACTTGAGTTATGTTTCAGCATGTTCCAGTTTTCACTAAGTCTGAGAACTGATTATGTTTTTGCCATGTTCACATGCTTGCAATTGTATTTTCTGATCCCTATTGGCTCAAGGTCACTAAGGGACTTTTGTTAAGCTCTTTGAGTAGCTCCATGACATGCTTTACTTTGCCATGTTCAGGTCCTGTAGCATGTAGTTTTGTTGCTCCGAAGAGTGCTACCTGATCTGAAATTCCAGACAAGTGTTAATTTCACTAAGTCTGAGATCTGTTTGCCATATGCATTTTTGCCATGCTTGTTTAAACCTGTTAATGGATGAATGGGCCGTAGCTCAGTGCTAGACTTTTGTTAAGCATCTTGTATGCATCCCTGCCATGTATTTTTTATCTTGTTTGGGTGCTGTAGCATGTTCATCTCTTTGCATTAAGATGGCTACTTGCTGTAAATCGCAAACCAGTGTCATATTTTAATCGCTTGTCATTTCCAAACCGTAACTCCGATTCCGGCATTCTTTATATCGTTTTCAAGCGATTTCATCTCATCTTTGCAGTGGCACACTTGGATTCCCAAGTTGAGGCCAGGTTGATGCATCCCTTGTCAAATCTTGCATATGCATCCCGCATCGCATCCCGCATAGCATATCATCTTTGCATCATCTTGTTTGATCGTTGAACGTGGTTGATTGTGTCCTTGTTGCTTGTTTGTCTTGTTTGGGTAGAGCCGGGAGACGAGTTCGCTAACAAGGAGCCCGTTGAGTTTGCTTTCGAGGATCCAGTTAACTCTGACAACTGTGCAGGCAAGATGATCATACCCTCGAAATCACTACTATCTTTGCTATGCTAGTTTGCTCGCTCTTTTGCTATGCCAATGCTATGATGCCTACCATTTGCTTTCAAGCCTCCCAAATTGCCATGTCAAACCTCTAACCCACCATTTCCTAGCAAACCTTTGATTGGCTATGTTACCGCTTTGCTCAGCCCCTCTTATAGCGTTGCTAGTTGCAGGTGAACATTGAAGGCCGTTCCTTGTTGGAACATTTATTTACTTGTTGGGATATCATTATTTTGCTATGTTATGTTAATGCATCTATATATTTGGTGAAGGGTGGAAGGCTCGGCCTCTCGCCTAGTGTTTTGTTCCACTCTTGCCGCCCTAGTTTCCGTCATATCGGTGTTATGTTCCAAGATTTTGCGTTCCTTACGCGGTTGGGTTATAATGGGAACCCCTTGATAGTTCGCCTTGATTAAAGCTTTTCCAGCAATGCCCAACATTGGTTTTACCATTCGCCACCTAGCCTCTTTTCCCTTGGGTTTCCGGAGCCCGAGGGTCATCTTATTTTAACCCCCCCCCCCCGGGCCAGTGCTGCTCTGAGTGTTGGTCCCACCGAGCGATGTCCGGGGCTACCAGGGGCAACTCTGGGCTGGCCTACCCGACGTCTGGATCATCTGAGTGTGCCCTGAGAACGAGATATGTGCAGCTCCTATCGGGATTTGTCGGCACATTCAGGCGGTGTTGCTGGTCTTGTTTTAACCTGTCGAAGTGTCTTGAAGAACCGAGATACTGAGTCTGATCGGAACGTCTTGGGAGGAGGTCTATTCCTTCGTTGACCGTGAGAGCTTGTCATGGGCTAAGTTGGGACTCCCCTGCAGGGATTTGAACTTTCGAAAGCCGTGCCCGCGGTTATGGGCAGATGGGAATTTGTTAATGTCCGGTTGTAGATAACTTGAACCTTAACTTAATTAAAATGAATCAACTGAGTGTGTTACCGTGATGGCCTCTTCTCGGCGGAGTCCGGGAAGTGGATACGGTGTTGGAGTAATGTTTGCGCAGGTTGTTCTCTAGTTTCTCGCTCGCGCTTTGCCTCCTCTTCTCGCTCTCTTTTGTGAATAAGTTAGCCACCATATTTTGCTAGTTGCTTGCTGCAGTTCCACCTATATTTACCCTGCCTTACCTATAAGCTTAAATAGTCTTGATCGCGAGGGTGCGAGATTGCTGAGTCCCTGTGGCTCACAGATTACTATTACACCAGATGTAGGGCCCGATGATTCCGCTCCAGGAGACGTGCTTGAACTCAAGTGGGAGTTCGACGAAGACTCTCAATGTTACTATGTTTCCTTTCCTGATGATCAGTAGTGGTGCCCAGTTGGGGGTGATCAGGACCGTGTCGCATGTTGGGTTATCTTTTATTTTGGCGCCGTAGTCGGGCCATGAGTGTTTGGATGATGTAATGTTATTTATGTACTTGAGTGACGTGGCGAGTGTAAGCCAACTATGTTATCTCCCCTTTTATTTCGTATATATTACTTGGGACGTTGTGAAGATTGCCTAACTTGCGACATATGCCTTCAATGCGATTATGCCTCTAAGTCGTGCCTCGACACGTGGGAGATATAGTCGCGTCGAGGGTGTTATAAGTTGGTAATCAGAGCCTTCCCCGACCTTAGGAGCCCCATTGCTTGATCGTTTTTAGCGGCCGAGTTGTGTCCAGAAAAATGTTTTGAGTCATTTAGGAATTATATATCGGAGAGTTTAGGAATTCTTTTTACTTCCCAGTCTCCTCATCGCTCTGGTAAGGCATCCTGACGTAGAGTTTTGACTCTTCTCTTCTCAAATTTCACAAAAAAAATTTAGGATCACGCGGGTATCTTGGAATCGTTCCGATGGTTTTATGATGAGAACATTGTCTTGGTGCCTCCTGTCAGGGGTTTAGTGGAAGTGTCCCGGGGAGTTGAGCTCTGAGGTGTTGTCGTCATAATTTTATCGTTGCAGTTCTGGAATACCTGAGTTTAGTACGCCGACATCAAAAATCTCTTTTATGCAGTTCCTAGGTGAGATAACCTCGACGCCACCCAGTACTGGGGTGGGAGTTCGGGAGTATCGCCATAACTTGTATAACGGATGCTTTTCGAAGGTTGAGGTAGATGGTTTCCGAAGGTTTCTTGGTTATGTGTTGAAGGATGGATACAGCTGGATGTAGGATTTGCTAGATTTAGGTGAGATATTATGCTTCCCTTGTATCCCCAACACCTGTTTGCATAACCGGAAAGGTTCGGGAGTTTCATAGGTGGGAATTCTAGTAGCTCTAGTTCTTATTCCACGGATATTGGTTTGAGATTGGGATTTCTTACCGATTATTCGTTCTTGATCCGTACCTTGTTGATTTATTTCTCTACCTTAATTCTAAGTGGATTCTCAATTTATGGATATGTGACCATTTCAAGAGGAATGCATTCGTTCATTTTGTTCGGATGTGAAGACTATATGTTGCAATTTTCATTCCGTTGGATTCAGCTTCAATAATTTTCTATCAATGTGCTAATGGATGTCAACCTCTTCAGGATGGCTCCTCCAATGCGCACGACTCCGAATCCTGATCCGCCACCACCTCCACCTCCTCCGGAGGCATGGCAAGCTGTGATGGCCGCAACCAATGCAAACACACAGTTGATCATGCAAAATCTTCAAGAGCGAGATCAAGGCAACCAAGGGAATCAAGGCAACAATCAGAATCACTTTGCTACACTCAACCAGTTCCTTGCTAACGGGCCAAAGACTTTCAGCAATTGTGTTGAGGCAACCGATGCTGACGATTGGCTTGTGGATCTGTGCAAGCATTTTGAGTGCAGTAACGTCAGGCCTGAGGACTTTGTTAAGTTCGCTTCCTTCCAACTCAAAGATCAAGCTGTAGAATGGTTCCAGCAGTACAAGGATTCCAGAGGTGGACGTATTATCACTTGGGATGAATTCTGTCAAGATTTTAGGGCTCACCATATTCCCCAGAGCGTGGTTGAAAGCAAGCGTGAGGAATTCCGCAACCTGAAGCAAGGCTCTTTGTCTGTCTATGACTACAACAAGTTGTTCTAGAAGCTCGCCCGCTTTGCTAAGCAGGACGTACCTGATGAGAAGAGCATGATATACCAGTTCAGGGGTGGTCTCAGAGAAGAAATTCAGCTAGCTCTTATTCTCTTTGAGCCTTTGAGATACGATGAGTTCTACAACATGGCACTGAAGCAAGAGGCTGCTCAGTAGAGGTGTGATGCTTCCAAGAAGCGAGTCAGAGATGTTACTCCTTCTTCCTCTACTCAAGTGGCCAAGAAGTAGAAGTATTGGCTTCCTCCTCCTCCGTTCCGTCAGCTGTTTCAGCAGAAGAGCAAAGGTGGTAGTGGTTCTTCCCACCCACCCAACCCTGGCTTTCAGAACAAGACTTCATCTCAAGCTCCAAGATCGAGTGCTCCGTATCACCGTCCGCTTTCAGAGGTCACGTGCAACAAGTGCCAACAGAAGGGTCACTATGCCAACCAGTGTTTCAATCAGAGGCGTCCTCCTCCTCCTCCTCCTGTCAGATCGGCAAGTACGGCTGTGGTCAAGCATAACCCCAAGTCCGCCAAGGTCAACTTGATGAATGCAGCTCAGGCAGAGGATTCGTCAGATGTCATCATGGGTAACCTTCCTGTTAATGATATTCCTGCAAAAGTTCTTTTTGACACGGGTGCATCGCATTGTTTCATCTCGAGACCATTTGTTTCTAAGCATGAGTTGCCTTTGCAAGATTTTCCTAGACAGTTATCTGTTGTTTCTCCGGGTAAATTCATGAATGCAAGCGCTATTGCCCCAGATGTCACTATCACATTGGGTGACTACAAGTTTCTCTCTTCTCCGGTGGTTCTTGGTAACTCGGATATTGATCTTATTGTCGGAATGGATTGGCTCTCTAAGCACAAGGCGCATCTTGATTGTGCTGCCAGGAAGATTCAATTGACTCATTCTTCTGAGGATGTAATTGTCTTTGCCGCTCGTGATGATACTATCCGTCTATTTTCTCTCAATGAGAAGGGTGAACTCGATGCCATCTCGCAAATTCCAGTTGTTTGCGAATATCAAGACGTCTTTCCAGAAGAGCTTCCAGGAATGCCTCCGCACCGGCCAGTTGAATTCGTTATTGATCTTGAGCCTGGCATGGAACCAGTGTGCAAGCGTCCTTACAAGCTCGGACCTGAAGAGTTGAAGGAGCTGAAGAAGCAACTCGATATTCGAGAGAAAATGGGTCTTATCCGGCCTAGTTCTTCTCCGTGGGGCCGTGGTGTTCTTTTTGTGAAGAAGAAGGATGGAACGGACCGACTTTGTGTTGATTACCGTCCATTGAACAAGAAGACCATCAAGAACAAATACCCACTTCCTAACATCAACGAGCTGTTCGAACAACTCAAAGGTGCCCAAGTATTCTCCAAGCTTGATCTCCGTATGGGTTATCATCAGATTCGAATCCGTGAGCAAGATATTCCCAAGACGGCTTTCAGGACAAGCTTTGGTTCATATGAATACACTGTCATGTCTTTTGGTCTCGTCAACGCTCCTCCGACGTTCTCTCGCATGATGAACTTCATCTTCAATGCCTACACCAATGACTTCGTTTTGGTCTATCTCAACGACATTCTGGTTTTCTCGAAGAACAAGGAAGATCATGCCAAGCACTTGCGTTTGGTTCTTGATAAGCTCAGGGAACATCAGTTCTGCGCCAAGTTCTCCAAGTGCAAATTTTGGCTCGATGAGGTTCTTTATCTTGGTCATATCATCTCTGCCAAGGGTATTGCCGTGAATCCTGAGAAGGTGTCTGCAATTGTGAATTGGGAACCTCCTCAGAACGTGAAGCAACTCCGTAGCTTCCTCGGTCTCGCAAGCTATTGCCGAAGATTCGTTGAAAACTTTTCTAAGATCACGAAGCCTTTCTCAAATCTTGTTCAGAAGCACGTCAAGTACGTTTGGTCTCCGGAGTGTGACATTTCTTTCAACACTTTGAAAGAGAAATTGATCACTGCTCCAGTTCTCACTCCGCCTGATCAATCCAAGCCGTACGAGGTCTTTTGTGATGCCTCTCTCCAAGGTCTTGGCGCAGTATTGATGCAAGATAAGAAAGTTGTTGCTTATACCTCTCGCCAGTTGAAGCCTAATGAGAAGAACTACCCCACTCATGATCTCGAGTTGGCGGCAGTTGTGCATGCTCTTTTGACTTGGAGACATCTCTTATTGAGAAGAAAAGTGGACATTTTCACTGATCACAAGAGTCTCAAGTACATCTTCACTCAGCCTAATCTCAACCTCAGGCAAACTCGATGGGTCGAAATGATTCAAGAGTATAATCCGAGTATCGAGTATACTCCAGGCAAGGCCAATGTGATTGCTGACACATTGAGCAGAAAGGCTTACTGCAACAGTCTGATTCTTAAGCCTTATCAACCCGAGCTTTGTGAAGCTTTCCGCAAGCTTAATCTGCAAGTTGTTCCTCAAGGTTTCCTTGCCAACCTTCAAGTCTTTCCTACCTTGGAAGACCAGATTCGCCAAGCCGAGCTTCTTGATGCTATGGTGAAAAAGGTGAAGATTGGGATTGCCAAGAGTCAACCCAAGTACAAGTGCTACCGCCTTGATGACAAGGATACTCTCTTCTTCGAGGATCGTATTGTTGTACCCAAAGGTGACCTCCGTAAAGTGATCATGAACGAGGCTCACAATTCTCTCCTCTCCATCCACCCTGGGAGTACAAAGATGTACCAGGACCTCAAGCAAGCTTGTTGGTGGACTCGAATGAAGCGCGAGATCGCTCAATTCGTGAATGAATGTGATGTCTGCAGAAGAGTGAAGCCAGAACACCAAAGGCCAGCTGGTCTCCTCCAACCTCTTGCCATTCCAGAATGGAAGTTTGACCACATTGAGATGGACTTCGTGACTGGGTTTCCAAAGTCCAAGCGTGGCAATGATGCTATATTCGTTGTCATCGACAAACTCACTAAAGTGGCTCAATTTCTGCCTATCAAAGAGTCGATCACTGCAGCTCAATTGGCGGAACTCTATACCTCCCGGATTGTCTCTCTGCATGGTATTCCACAGGTGATCTCTTCAAACCGTGGCAGCATCTTTACCTCAAAGTTTTGGGATTCTTTTCAGAAGGCCATGGGCACCAAGATCCGCTTCAGCACAGCTTTCCATCCTCAAACTAGCGGTCAAGTCGAGCGTGTCAACCAAATTCTTGAAGATATGCTCAGGGCTTGTGTGATCTCCTTCGGCATGAAGTGGGAGGATTGTCTTCCTTATGCTGAATTCTCCTACAACAACAGTTTTCAAGCAAGTTCGGGCAAGGCCCCATTCAAAATTCTGTATGGCAGGAAGTGCCGTACCCCTCTCAACTGGTCTGAAACCGGTGAACGTCAGCTTTTGGGTAATGACTTAATCACAGAATCAGAGGAAATGTGCAAAGTCATTCATGATAACCTCAAAGCAGCCCAATCCCGCCAGAAGAGCTACTATGATAGTAAGCACCACGATTTGGCTTTCGAGATCGAAGATCATGTTTACCTCCGTGTCTCTCCTATGAAAGGTACTCGTTGCTTCGGTATCAAAGGGAAGCTTGCCCCTAGATACGTGGGACCTTTCAAGATTGTCAGCAAGAGAGGTGACCTTGCCTATCAACTCGAGCTTCCTTCAAACTTTGCAAATGTTCATGATGTGTTCCATGTCTCTCAGCTTCGAAAGTGCTTCAAGACTCCTGACCGTACCGTCAACTACGAGGACATTGAGCTCTAAGAAGATCTCTCCTATCGTGAGCACCCAGTTGCTATTCTGGAAGAAACTGAACGCAAGACTCGCAATAAGTCAATCAAATTTCTCAAAGTCAAGTGGTCACACCATTCCGACCGTGAAGCTACCTAGGAACGCGAGGATCACCTCCGTTCTGAGTACCCGGCGTTCTTTCAGTCCTAGATCTCGGGACGAGATCCTTTCGTAGTGGTGGAGTGTTGTAACACCCCGGATGTAACTTTCCCAATTTGTACTCCAACTCTTGCCATTTCCAGCATTAAGTTAATTTATTTTCTCGGGTTTGGGTCTTTGTCTCCGTGTGTTGTTACTGTTGTCATGCATCTCATATCATGTCATCATGTGCATTGCATTTGCCTACGTGTTCGTCTCATGCATTCGAGCATTTTCCCCGTTGTCCGTTTTGCATTCCGGCGCTTCGTTCTCCTCCGGTGGTCAATTCTACCTTTCTTTCTTGTGTGAGGATTAAACATTTCCGGATTGGACCGAGACTTGCCAAGCGGCCTTGGTTTACTACCGGTAGACCGCCTGTCAAGTTTCGTATCATTTGGACTTCGTTTGATACTCCAACGGTTAACCGAGGGACCGAAAAGGCCTCGTGTGTGTTGCAGCCCAACGCCCCTCCAAGTTCGACCAAAACCCACCAAAACCCTCTCCAACATCTAGAGCGTTCGATCACGGTCGCGTGGCCAAAAACCGCACCTCATTTGGACTCTCCTAGCTCCTCCTATGCCTATATATACACCCCCACTCCAAATCCGGATCCCCCTCATCCAAAACCCTAAAAATTCGTCTCCACGCCGGCCGGACACGTCCGTCCATGACCGGACGTGTCCGCCCGATCCGGCGCCGCCAACCAGGGAGCGCCACGTGTCCTCGTGGGCTCCCCACTTCACCGCCGACCGCGCGGGCCCACGAGGCCCAGCGCCGGCCCTCCCCGCCGCCAGCCGGGCTGAGCCGCGTGCGCCTCCTCGCCCGACGCCGCGCCGCCCCGCTCCTCCTTCGTCGCCGCACCGCTTGGCCGCCGCCGCGCCCGAGCTCGCCACCGCGCCGTCGCCTCAACCGCGCCGCCCCGCCGCCGCCACCTTGCCGCGCGCCGCCGCCCGGCCCGGATCCGGCGAGATCCGGCCGGCCCTTGCTTCTCTGACCTCTCCGGCGACCTCGCGCAGCGATTCCGGCGAAGATCTGGCCGCCTCGGTTCACGTGCCGCGAAACCCTAGATCAAGAGGTGGTTTTTTCACTAAGGCCCCGGTTTTTCCTGATCCAAGTGCTCCTGTTCATAGCCTTGTATCTCCGCATCCGTAACTCCGTTTTTGGCATATAGCATATCAAAATGTTCATCTCTGAGAGTGCATCATTTCATTCCATTGCCTCATTTTTATTTGAGTCCATCTTGATGCCCGTAATGCTGTTGGAAGAGGGCTACTTGAGATAATTGTCAGATCTGCTACTCCATTTAGGTTTTTGTCATTTTTGCCATGATTATTGTATGCATGATATGCCCTGATGCCCTACATATGTTTTGTTAAGGGTTTTGTCATCTTCCCAGAGGTACAACCCATGTATTTTTGTGATGTGTGTGGTGACTAGTACAAGCTTGCAAAGTGGTGCACTTGGTAATTCTGTTTTCAGGGACTTAGCATTTCCACTAAGTCCTTGAGCTGTTTATCTCATATGGCCATATGTTCATGTTGTTTCCTAGAGATCCGTGCCCCTTTTGAGGATGATCAGTAAGGATGTTTTGTTAATATTGTAGTTCTCTATCCATACATGTCTTTGTTTGCAATTATGGAGCACCCTATCTTGAGTTAATCGAGCTCTACTTTTGCTACTTTGTGAATCTGGGCAGATTGTCAACTTGTTTGCAATTTTGCCGATGATGTTGTAGTTGATCCGTGCATGCTATGTTATTGTTCTTGCCATGTCTAGCTTGCATTTTGTGTGTTCTTAATGGTTGTATGCTTAGCTTATCATGACTTGCCCCGTAGTGAGTGCATAGAGCTCGTAAACATGCCTACTTGAGTTATGTTTCAGCATGTTCCAGTTTTCACAAAGTCTGAGAACTGATTATGTTTTTGCCATGTTCACATGCTTGCAATTGTATTTTCTAATACCTTTTGGCTCAAGGTCACTAAGGGAGTTTTGTTAAGCTCTTTGAGTAGCTCCATGCCATGCTTTACTTTTCCATGTTCAGGTGATGTAGCATGTAGTTTTGTTGCTCCGAAGAGTG
The DNA here is from genome assembly GCF_056163025.1 of Triticum urartu. Classification (NCBI taxonomy): domain Eukaryota; kingdom Viridiplantae; phylum Streptophyta; class Magnoliopsida; order Poales; family Poaceae; genus Triticum; species Triticum urartu. The sequence continues at coordinate 391,183,997 of NC_141873.1, read as the reverse complement.
CTACCTGATCTGAAATTCCAGACAAGTGTTAATTTCACTAAGTGTGAGATCTGTTTGCCATATGCATTTTTGCCATGCTTGTTTGAACCTGTTAATGGATGAATGGGCCGTAGCTCAGTGCTAGACTTTTGTTAAGCATCTTGTATGCATCCCTGCCATGTATTTTTTTATCTTGTTTGGGTGCTGTAGCATGTTCATCTCTTTGCATTTAGATGGCTACTTGCTGTAAATCGCAGACCGGTGTCATATTTGAATCGCTTGTCATTTCCAAACCGTAACTCCGATTCCGGCGTTCTTTATATCGTTTTCAAGCGATTTCATGCATCCCTTGTCAAATCTTGCATATGCATCCCGCATAGCATATCATCTTTGCATCATCTTGTTTGATCGTTGAACGTGGTTGATTGTGTCCTTGTTGCTTGTTTGTCTTGTTTGGGTAGAGCCGGGAGACGAGTTCGCTAACGAGGAGCCCGTTGAGTTTGCTTTCGAGGATCCAGTTAACTCTGACAACTGTGCAGGCAAGATGATCATACCCTCGAAATCACTACTATCTTTGCTATGCTAGTTTGCTCGCTCTTTTGCTATGCCAATGCTATGATGCCTACCATTTGCTTTCAAGCCTCCCAAATTGCCATGTCAAACCTCTAACCCACCATGTCCTAGCAAACCTTTGATTGGCTATGTTACCGCTTTGCTCAACCCCTCTTATAGCGTTGCTAGTTGCAGGTGAACATTGAAGGCCGTTCCTTGTTGGAACATTTATTTACTTGTTGGGATATCATTATTTTGCTATGTTATCTTAATGCATCTATATACTTGGTGAAGGGTGGAAGGCTCGGCCTCTCGCCTAGTGTTTTGTTCCACTCTTGCCGCCCTAGTTTCCGTCATATCGGTGTTATGTTCCCGGATTTTGCGTTCCTTACGCGGTTGGGTTATAATGGGAACCCCTTGATAGTTCGCCTTGATTAAAGCTTTTCCAGCAATGCCCAACATTGGTTTTACCATTCGCCACCTAGCCTCTTTTCCCTTGGGTTTCCGGAGCCCGAGGGTCATCTTATTTTAACACCCCCCCCCCCGGGCCAGTGCTCCTCTGAGTGTTGGTCCCACCGAGCGATGTCCGGGGCTACCAGGGGCAACTCTGGGCTGGCCTACCCGACGTCTGGCTCATCTGAGTGTGCCCTGAGAACAAGATATGTGCAGCTCCTATCGGGATTTGTCGGCACATTCGGACGGTGTTGCTGGTCTTGTTTTAACCTGTCGAAGTGTCTTGAAGAACCGAGATACCGAGTCTGATCGGAACGTCTTGGGAGGAGGTCTATTCCTTCGTTGACCGTGAGAGCTTGTCATGGGCTAAGTTGGGACTCCCCTGCAGGGATTTGAACTTTCGAAAGCCGTGCCCGCGGTTATGGGCAGATGGGAATTTGTTAATGTCTGGTTGTAGATAACTTGAACCTTAACTTAATTAAAATGAATCAACTGAGTGTGTTACCGTGATGGCCTCTTCTCGGCGGAGTCCGGGAAGTGGATACGGTGTTGGAGTAATGTTTGCGCAGGTTGTTCTCTAGTTTCTCGCTCGCGCTTTGCCTCCTCTTCTCACTCTCTTTTGCGAATAAGTTAGCCACCATATTTTGCTAGTCGCTTGCTGCAGTTCCACCTATATTTACCCTGCCTTACCTATAAGCTTAAATAGTCTTGATCGCGAGGGTGCGAGATTGCTGAGTCCCTGTGGCTCATAGATTACTATTACACCAGATGCAGGGCCCGATGATTCCGCTCCAGGAGACGTGCTTGAACTCAAGTGGGAGTTCGACGAAGACTCTCAACGTTACTATGTTTCCTTTCCTGATGATCAGTAGTGGTGCCCAGTTGGGGGTGATCGGGACTGTGTCGCATGTTGGGTTATCTTTTATTTGGGCGCCGTAGTCGGGCCATGAGTGTTTGGATGATGTAATGTTATTTATGTACTTGATTGACGTGGCGAGTGTAAGCCAACTATGTTATCTCCCCTTTTATTACATATATATTACATGGGATGTTGTGAAGATTGCCTAACTTGCGACATATGCCTTAAATGCGATTATGCCTCTAGGTCGTGCCTCGACACGTGGGAGATATAGTCGCATCGAGGGTGTTATAACCACCCTATCATACCACATCACAACCATTTTAATAGCATGTTGGCACGCAAGGTAAACCATTATAAACTCCTAGATAATTAAGCATGGCATAAGCAACTATAATCTCTAATTGTCATTGCAAACATGTTTCATTCATAATAGGCTGAATCAGGAACGATGAACTAATCATATTTATAAAAACAAGAGAGGTTGAGTTCATACCAACTTTTCTCATCTCAGTCAGTTCATCATATATCGTCATTATTGCCTTTCACTTGCACGACCGAATAGTGTGGATAATAATAATAATAATAGTGCACGTGCATTGGACTAAGCTGGAATCTGCAAGCATTCAATTCAAGGGAGAAGACAAGCTAATATGGGCTCTTTGTTAGATCAACAATAATGCATATGAGAGCCACTCAACATTTTCATCATGGTCTTCTCCTCTCAACCCCCAAATAAAAGAAAAGAAACAAAACTATTTACACGGGAAAGCTCCCAACAAGCAAAAGAAGAACGAGAAATTTTTTTTGGTTTTCTTTTTTTAATTACTACTACTACATGCATGGAAAGTAAACTAGCTAAAAGCTACAACTAATTTTTTTGGTTTTTCTTAAGGTTTTTCAAACACACAAGAAGAAAGCATAAAACAGAAAACAAACTAGCATGGATTATACAATGAAAAAGTATGAGCACCGACAACTAGCATGAGTGTGTAAACATGAATGTAATGTCGGTGAGAGATACGTACTCCCCCAAGCTTAGGCTTTTGGCCTAAGTTGGTCTATGCCCATGGATGGCCTGGTGGATATCCGAAGTTGAAGCTGGGGTCGTACTGAGATGCATCAGCTACTGCCTGAAGGGCTGGAGCTTGGAGGCGGGCTGCCTCCGTCCTCCTCTCATACTCATTCGCTTCCTCCCTGGTTATAACATATCTCCCTTTTGCCTGAAAATCAAAGAAAGTAGGAGCAGGGAGAGCGACATGATAGGTACATCGTCTGTCAAAGATTAGTCGGTACTGGAGGGACTGATCGTTCCTCTCAACAAAATGATGACGAACCATAGCATTATAATCTAAATAAGCAGGAGGCAACTCAATATCATCTCCACGTATGGGTATCTCAAGAAAATCAGCTAAACAGGTTGCATAAATTCCACCAAAGAAATCTCCATTAATAATATTATTATGCAACCTACGTGCAACAATGGCCCCAAGTTATATTCTCTATCTCCTAATACAACACTCTTGAGAACACTAAGATTGGGAACGCACATGTGACATGCCTCGTCCTTACCGTTAATGCATCTACCTATAAAGAGAGAAAAATACTGTATGGTAGGAAAATGAATGCTCCCTATGGTAGCTTGTGTTATTTCTCTAGATTCCCCCACAGTGATACTAGCAAGAAAATCTTTATATTCAGATTTGCGAGGTTCACTAACATTACCCCACTGTGGGATTTTACAAGCAGTATTAAAATCTTCTAAGTCCATGGTATAAGATTTATCATAAAGATCAAACAGGACAGTTTGAGAATTGCGTGATGATGTAAATTTAAATCTTCTCACAAAGGAATCGGTTAGGTAGTAGTACTGAGGGCACTTATCTGCCATGAAGCCCTCAAGATCAGCGTTACGCACATATGCTTCAAATTCCTCTTTAATTCCCGCCTGGACCATGAAATTTTCTGATGACCATTCACAAGGCCGCACTAGAGCTTCTCTTGGTAGTTCATGGTCCGGCTCACGTATTGCGGGCCTTGGGCCTTGCTTCCTTGAGGAGCCACCTTGGTACATTTTCCTAAACATATTTCTTCCTCTGAAAAATTTCTGAAATTTTTAGTGACTCAAAATAAAATTGAACCAAACTCAATAAAAATTGATAGCAACTACTCCTACAAGTGCCTAGAGGCTATATCATGCATTAAAACTACTCTTGACCACCTAAATTTGACATGCAAGCTCAAGAACAGGGTCACCTAAGCAGCAAAAATTTGCAATAAATAAATCACTAGAGCAAAAACTAATTGGACCATTGGAGGAGTCACATACCAAAGAACAATCCCCCAATGCAGTTTTGTGAATGGAGCTTTGAGCAAGGGGATCGAAAATGGCAGCAAGATGAGCAAGAACTCGGGTTTGAGCTGGTGGGTGATTTTTTCTAGAGCAAGACGAAGGGTGTGGATGCAAGATAAGTGGAGGGGACCCATGCGGGGTCCACGAGGCAGGTGGGCGCTCCCAGGGGGTGGGCGCGCCCTCCACCCTCGTGGGCACATAGTGGGTCCCCCTGGTGTGTTCCCAGTGCCAATTTTTTTTAAATATTCTAGAAAAATCATTTTAAATTTTTAGGGCATTTGGATAACTTTTGTTTTTGAGGTATTTTTTATTGCAAGGATAATTCAGAAAACAGACAGAAAATACTATTTTTCTTTATTTAATATAAATAACAGAAAGTAAAAGGAGGGTACAGAAGGTTGTGCTTTCTAACTTCATCCATCTCATGCTCATCAAAAGGAATCCACTAACAAGGTTGATCAGGTCTTGTTAACAAACTCATTTCGAATAACATGAAACTGGAGAAATTTCGAATAACACTAGGTTACCTCAACGGGGATATGCACATCCCCAACAATAAGAATATCATATTTATTCTTGACAGTAGGAAGAGGAAATTCAAAACCTCCAATAGTGATTGTGGAAATTTTTCCAACAGAATTGATACTGTGGACTTGAGGTTGTTTCCTTAGAAAGTGTATCGTTTGCTCATTATCATTAACATGAAAAGTGACATTGCCTTTGTTGCAATCAATAACAGCCCCTGCAGTATTCAAAAAGGGTCTAGCAAGGATAATCGACATACTATCGTCCTCGGGAATATCAAGAATAACAAAGTCCGTTAAAATAGTAACGTTTGCAACCACAACAGGCACATCCTCACAAATACCGACAGGTATAGCAGTTGATTTATCAGCCATTTGCAAAGATATTTTAGTAGGTGTCGACTTATTCAAATCAAGTCTACGATATAAAGAGAGAGGCATAACACTAACACCAGCTCGAAGATCACATAAAGCAGTTTTACCATAGTTTCTTTTAATGGAGCATGGTATAGATGGTACTCCTGGATCTCCAAGTTTCTTTGGTATTCCACCCTTAGAAGTGTAATTAGTGAGCATGGTGGAAATTTCAGCTTCCAGTATCTTTCTTTTATGAGTAACAATATCCTTCATGTATTTAGCATAAGGGTTAATTTTAAGCATATCAGTCAAACGCATATGCAAAAAGATAGGTCTAATCATTTCAGCAAAGTGCTCAAAATCCTCATCATCCTTTTTCTTGGATGGTTTAGGAGGAAAAGGCATGGGTTTCTGAACCCATGGTCCTATTTCCTTACCGTTCTTCCTAGCAACAAAGTCTCTCTTATCATAACATTGATTCTTTGATTGTGGGTTATCAAGATCAACAGCAGGTTCAATCTCTACATCATTGTTATTTCTAGGTTGAGCATCAACATGAACATCATCATTAACATTATCACTAGGTTCATGTTCATTACCAGATTGTGTTTCCGCATGAGAAATAGAAATATCATTGGGATTCTCATGTGTGTCAACAACAGGTTCACCAGAAGCATGCAAGGTCCTATCATTTTTCTTTTTCTTCTTCTTAGAAGGACTAGGTGCATCAACATTAATTCTCTGAGAATCTTGTTCAATTCTCTTAGGGTGGCCCTCAGGATACAAAGGTTCCTGAGTCATTTTACCACCTCTAGTCACAAATCTAACAGCATTATCATTTTTCTTATTATTTAATTCATTAAGCAAATCATTCTGAGCCTTAAGTACTTGTTCTACTTGAGTGGTAACCATAGAAGCATGTTTACTAATAAGTTTAAGTTCACCTTTAACTCGAGACATATAATCACTCAAGTGTTCAAGCATATCAACATTGCGTTTCAATTGTCTAGCACCATAAGCATTGAAGTTTTCTTGTTTAACAATAAAATTATCAAACTCATCTAAGCATTGGCTAGCAGACTTATAAGATGGGATTTCACATTTATCAAATCTATAGAGAGAATTTACCTTTACTACCTGTGTCGGGTTATCAAGGCCATGTATCTCTTCAATAGGGGGTAAATTATTAACATCTTCAGCTTTAATACCTTTTTCTTTCATAGATTTCTTTGCCTCTTGCATATCTTTAGGACTGAGCAATAGAATACCCCCTTTCTTCGGAGTTGGCCTAGGAGTTGGTTCAGGAAGTGTCCAATCATTTTCATTACTCAACATATTATTCAATAGAAATTCAGCTTGATCAATAGTTCTTTCCCTGAAAACACAACCAGCACAACTATCCAGGTAGTCTCTGGAAGCATCGGTTGGTCCATTATAAAAGATATCAAGTATTTCATTTTTCTTGAGAGGGTGATCAGGCAAAGCATTAAGTAATTGGAGAAGCCTCCCCCAAGCATGTGGGAGACTCTATTCTTCAATTTGCACTAAATTATATATTTCCCTTAAAGCAACTTGTTTCTTATGAGTGGGGAAATATTTAGCAGAAAAGTAATAAATCATATCCTGGGGACTACGCACACAACCAGGATCAAGAGAATTAAACCATGTTTTAGCATCACCCTTTAATGAGAATGGAAATAACTTAAGGATAAAGTAATAGCAAGTTTTCTCATCATGAGTAAACAGGGTGGCTTTATCATTTAATTTAGTAAGATGTGCCACAACAGTTTCAGATTCATAGCCATAGAAAGGACCAGATTCAACCAAAGTAATTAACTCAGGATCAATAGAGAAATCATAATCCTTATCAGTAATAAAGATAGGTGAAGTAGCAAAAGCAGGGTCATATTTCATTCTAGCATTCAAAGACTTTTCTTTAAGCTTAGCTAATAATTTCTTAAGATCGGATCTACCATTGCAAGCTAAGAAGTCTCTAGAAGTTTCTTCATCCATAACATAACCCTTTGGCACAATAGGCAATTCATATCTAGGGGGAGAATCTTCATCATCACTTTTGTCAATATTATCAGTTTCAATAATTTCATTCTCTCTAACCCTAGCCGGTTGTTCATCAAGAAATTCACCTAGTGGCACAGTATTATCAAGCATAGAAGTAGCTTCATCATAAGTATCTTGCAAAGCAGAAGTGGCATCATCAATAACATGCGACATATCATAATGAATAGCAGGAGTAGGTGTCACAAGTTTACTGAAAACAGAAGGTGAATCAAGTGTAGAGCTAGATGGCAGTTCCTTACCTCCCCTCGTAGTTGAGGGAAAAATCTTGGTTCTTTGATCTTTAAAATTCTTCATAGTGATCAGCAGATATAAATCCCAAGTGACTCAAATAATAGAGCTATGCTTCCTGGCAACGGCGCTAGAAAATAGTCTTGATAACCCACATGTATAGGGGATCGCAACAGTTTTCGAGGGTAGAGTATTCAACCCAAATTTATTGATTCAACACAAGGGGAGCCAAAGAATATTCTCAAGTATTAGCAGTTGAGTATTGACCTGCAAAGTAGGATCATAACACATAGTAGGTGGCTATTGACTTGCAAATAGGATCAAGAACTAACATATATTCATGAAAACATAGTAGGTTCAGATCTCAAATCATGGCACTCGGGCCCTAGTGACAAGCATTAAGCATACCAAAGTCATAGCAACATCAATCTCGGAACATAATGGATACTAGGGATCCTAACAAAACTAACTCGATTACATGATAAATCTCATCCAACCCATCACCGTCCAGCAAGCCTACGATGGAATTACTCATGCACGGCGGTGCGCATAATGAAATTGGTGATGGAGGAAGGTTGATGATGACGATGGCGAGGATTCACCTCTCCGGAGCCCTGAACGGACTCCAGATCAGCCCTCCCGAGAGAGTTTAGGGCTTGGCGGCGGCTCCGTATCGTAAAACGCGATGAATCCTTCTCTTTAATTTTTTTCTCCCCGAACACGAATATATAGAGTTGGAGTTGAGGTCGGAGGAGCACCAGGGGGCCCACTTGGTAGGGGGCGCGCCCAGGGGGGTAGGCGTGCCCCCACCCTTGTGGAAAGGGTGTGGGCCCCTGACCTTGATTCTTTTGCCAGTATTTTTTATATATTCCAAAAATAATCTCCATTGATTTTCAGGTCATTCCAAGAACTTTTATTTCTGCACAAAAATAACACCATGGCAATTATGCTGAAAACAGCGTCAGTCCAGGTTAGTTCCATTCAAATCATGCAAGTTAGGGTCCAAAACAAGGGAAAAAGTGTTTGGAAAAGTAGATACGTTGGAGACGTATCATCCCACCTCACCAGGGCTACTTCACCGAGCACATCGTCGCACCTCCGCCCCCCGAGGCCGTTGGGGCTTCACCAACGGTCTCGTCCACATCATCGTAGTGCTCCGCTGCCACTCAAGATCTGCATCCGTGCACGGCCAGCCAACGCCAGCGCATCACCCTCAACGGCTTTGAAGTGACCTGCACTCTAGCTAGGCGAGCATGCCCAAACGCCGGCCCGAACTAGGTATCCGCACATCATTCCCTTGTGCACTGTTTCAACGATGTTTGGATATCCTTTCACTGCTCCCTTATCTTACATGCCTATGCAACTCTGACTTTAACTCGTTTCTTCTAGAGATATCATCTGAAACAAGCATAACCATTTTTTAGTGAAGCATGACGGCGCTACAGGATCTGGTACACATCCTGCACACCCGCATAACCTTGTAAGTATCTATCCTCTAGTACAATAGCAAGGTCGATTCCTCTTATTTGATCAACCATTCGCCGTGTCAAAAATGCAGAGGGGGGTGCAAGGAGAACAAGGCCTGCACGTCCAAGAAAGTGGTAAACATGGACTTGTACATGGAACATCCCAAGCGCAAGTAGAGCTGTAGTGATCCTGTACAACGTGCTAGCGTAAGTCCCTGCATTTCATTTAATTCGTATTGGCATGCATGTATGATTTGTGTGTACTGGCGGATCGACGAATTCAAGTTACCAGGGGCGAACATTTAACTTAAAAAATACTAAGGCACTTGCACTCCGGAAATCAACATAACTTGAGAAATGTGAAGCTACATGCACTTTGAAAACCAGCTAATGATCCAAAGTAGTTTAGATTATAAAACACTAAATGATGCAAGCACCAAAACCACAAAATGCAACATGGTGTACAAGGACTACTAACATGGTCTGTACCTGCTTGAATTATTCGTTCTCTGGCTGAAAATATCAAAGTGTAATTGCACCTATAACCAGTGTGCAAACTGCATATCAATATATCTATCCTGCACAAGTATGCCAATAGTTTCAAACAACATATTAGAAAAGTATTTATGCTACATTCTCATGATACAGGGACTTTCTGGTAGATGGCCTCGACGTTTCCTCAAGCCATGAAAATGTACTATAATTTGCTTATCATCAATGCCTGCAAATCTCTATGTCTCTCTCAACATAGAGATCACCATTAGACACTGAATCCTTCAATGGGAGCTTGCAAAATGCTTGGATTAGATCCCTGATTAGACACTATATGTTCATCACCAGGAGCATGTAAAATGTTTGCATCAAATCCTTCAATAGCAGTCTGTTCATTAGACACTTTAGGCTCAAGAACAACATGAGCTTGTATGTTTGCACCAAAAACTTGATTAGATACATCAGATTCAGTCAGTTCAGTATTGATTGGGGGAGTTATAAAATAAGCAGAAATTGGTTTCATTTTCTCATAGATTCCCTACATACAAGCAGTTTTACAACACCGGCAGGTTTAACTATTGGCCAGAAATTGAATAGTTGAATTAGATATAATCAGGGTAGTGATGTACCTCCTCGTTGCGGATGCTGCTCTTGCAAGCTGCGGCTGTCTGTTTGCACAAGCTCGATGCCATGCCCGTGCTGCCACCGCTGCCTCCCATGCAGGGTACACCCAGGGTTGGATCTTCATCTTCTTGTCCTTCCATTCTCTTGAAGCCCGACGATAGCCCTCCAATGAGGGCGCGAGGAAGTGCTGTGTTGGTCTGTCCAATGGCGGTGAGGTTAGGAGTGAACCAGACTGGAGGCTGGAGCGAAGGAATTGGTATTTTTCCTGTTGTCGGTCGATATGGTAGGCGCTCGTTTGGGCCACGAGCCTGCTATAGGGCTTGCCTTGCACTTACGTTATTGGCCCATCCAAATTGAAACATTTTTCTTCATTTTTTACATTGCCTGCTCATGCGTTGGGACGAACAAAACTAGCCTGAGCCAACCCGGACGACTCAAACTAGGTGCACACTTTCTAGCCACCCAAGGAGGCCACCCATACCATCCCCTATGGTGTCGCCCCTTTTTGCGTGTATGATTGGGGTAGTGAAAACAATTCTAGTGACGCTTTTGATTTACCCACAGAATGGTTGAATTGCTTGTTTCTATGAATTGAGTTCACCAATAATGTGAAGGATGCCAGTCTTTTCATCCTATTGTAGATTGCTTACATCTCGATATGCCAAATGTAATCACATGAAATATACAGTAAAAGCTAGTGTGATGTGTGTGGCTACAACTAGTCTGACTACACATCCTCATATAACATATCAAGGATGCACCATCTTACCAGATTAACCATTTGACTTACCAATGCAGTGTGGGAATAAAGAAGTATTGGGACTACATATCCAAGCAATTGATGCCATGGACTCCTTCGTAGAACCTTGTAAGCGAAAAATAAGTTGTAGTGTGCCTATACAAAGAGCTAGCGTAAGTTCAGTTACCTGCTTCTCGGAATTTTAGTTAGCCACTTATTGAAAATTGTTCAATTATGTTGCTTGGCTTAATTTAGTTTGCTACTGATTACATAATGCCATAGCCTGCTAATCCTATTATAGACTGTGCCTATCTATGTGTTTGATACTTACTGTTAAGAATTACCTATTTGCCTGAACTTAAATAGCTACTTAAGCACGTAGATAGCTGGTCATATGTACTTCTAGGGTGCAGCAGAGTTCACGTGTAATTTACGTTCTGATACCCTGTTTGTTTAAATGGTTTGCTGTTATCACTTGTAGCACTAGTAATGTTTGCATGTTCATAGATAGACAACTGTCAGGTTTATATGAGGGACACCATCTTTTTAACTTATATATGTGTTGGAATCATTTTTCTTACATCAAAGAAATTTACAGATGTCTGTGTTGCTGGTAAACGGTACCAACTTGTTACTTTAATACGTTGACAAGAACTTGTTAGTTTTACTAGTTCATGTGTAATTAAATACGTTGCCAAGAACTTGTTAGTTTTACTAGTTTCATGTTAGTTTCTTATGGCTCTTGCAAAACTTTATTTATTGATTGCTAACATTCAAGTTTGCAGGATCCAACTGAAACTCCGTTGGCACAACAGGTGTGTTTTCAGAAACTTCCTTGTTTACCTGGTTTGCTGCTGTAACTTGTTGCTATAATCATCTTACCAAGTTCAAGTTTTCAAGATCCAATTGGAAGTCCAATTGCACAGTAGGTACATTTAAAAAAATATTTGTGTAGCAAGTTTGCTGTTGTAACTTGTTGCTCTAATCAAGTTACAGACTACTCAACTTTTCAGGATCCAAGAGAAAATCCAATGCCACAACTGGTTCCTTTTGCAAAACTTGTTTGTTTAACTACTTTGCTGCTGCAGCTGGTTGCTCTAATCACGTTACTAGCTACTCAACTTTTCAGGATTAAAGAGAATCTCCAATGCCACAATAGGTACCTTTTGCAAAACTTGCTTCTTTAACTGCTTTGCTGCTGCAACAACGGGTTACAATGATGTTAATAACTACTTTTCAACATTCAATTGAAACTCTTTAATTCCTTGTTTATTTAACAGGTTTGCTATTATAACTCCCAGTTGAGATGTTTTGCTAACTTCAACTTTTGGGAATCCAATCGAAACTTTAATGGCAAAACAGGTTAGCCCAAGATAAAAGAGTGAGGTCCCCATGGACATTGTATCATACCACGACAGTGGCACTGGCCCAATCATGCATCATGAATTGCCAACTGCTGATGCTCCAGAGGCTAAACTAGTGGTAGAAAGAGATTCTACTTCTGCACTTAGAGATGAAGTTGACATGTTGAGGAAGCAAACAACACAATCACAAGCAATACTCAATACAACCATTAAATATTTGGTGGATTTCAAAACGAAGCAAGTTGAAACTGACCGGATTGTTAAGGTCCTGAAGGAAAAAAGGAAATTAAATTCCCACTTGGTAAATCATAGGTGAAATGTTCTTTCCATCGTTGAATAACCTTTGTGTTGTATGTTCATGTAATCGATCAAACCATTTGTTTTAGAGATCATGTAATAATTGTTTTTTGTTTTTTGGTTTGTAATTTTATTTGAGCACAAGTCTGTATTAATTGATAAGACCCAGAGACATTTCATTTTTATTGTTGTGCCAGACCTACAAATATGCCAATCGGGTTGAATGTGCATTCAACAATAATAGTAGTATAGATGGACTATAAGTGGCACACATCGGAAAGGGCCGAGATGATGTACTAGCTTCGCTAAAAAAGGGTGCTCTTCTAGAAAAAAAGTACAGCAGTCTGGCTTATGTATGCTAGTTGATATTATTGATCCATATACTCTATAAGTGTTTATATTCTGTTAGTTTTGTACATTATTGGTTGATTGACTCGGTATTTGAATCTTGATACATTACTTGTGTACATATCTAAATGGGAGTACACATTATGCTGCATGTGACACTTGAGTTGGACATAAAGTGTTCCAAATATTCGAATTCACCTTAAACTGGATTCTAGCTTCTGAATTCGAGTATTGACATTTGTAAATCATATTCATATATGACAGTGGAATACATCTTTGTCATGCTTTTGAAGATATATAAAAACACATAGAATGATTTATAAAGATTCGTATAGGAATACAAAATGGATTTTTGAATTTAGTTGCCAGGGTAAACGTGGATGCTTATTGTCCCAAAATTCGAAAGAAGTGGCAAAATGTCCACTCCCACGTCGGCTGCCCGAAGCCAAGTGTTTGGGAGACGGAAATTACTGTCTACCCCTTACACGGACAATCCATCGGCCCGATTTCCACTGCTCTCAATAGGGGTAGGTTAGTAACTTCAATTAGACGTGACACGACCGCCTCTGAGCCCATTCCGACAGGGTGGGCGCCAAACATGGGCGGCAAAACACATTTGATTCAAGCTCGTTCGAAAGACCTCTGTTTCTCCCTCCATTTCCCCATTCATACACGGTGGGCGGCAAAACAAACTCGACTCGGCCGAAATCGATATAGGCAAATATTTTCAATAGGGGCAGGTTTGTAACTTCACTCAGACGTGACACAACCACCCTACCTGTCAGCCCTGTTCATACACCGTGGGTGCCAACCATGGGCGCCAAAACACCCTCTCCTCGCCCGAAATCGCTCTGGGCAAATATTTGCGAGATACGAGATTACCGTCCTATCCCCAACCGGCGAGACGTCCAAATTTTAAACGGGGGCTAAGTTCGTAACTTTCGCATATTTTAGACAGGCGTGTCCCAAAAACATGGTTCCCCATACCTCTCCCTCCATTTTCTCATTCATACACCGTCCGTGCTAGAACACAATCCCCACACCAGCCTCCTCCGTCCGCCACCCCATTCATCGCCGCCGTCCTCCACCCCATCCATCACCGCCGTCCTCCACCCCATCCATCGCCACTGTCCTCCACCAGGTCGGAGCGCCTACCAAGACCGCGCCATCCACTGCTAGAGACGGACGTTTCTCATCCATGGCGACAGACCAAGAGCATTGCATCGCGTCCTCTCGCTTCATCGGCACCATCATCCTCTTTGCCGAGGCCGCTCACACGACCTTCTCTTCCACCACAATGGGAGTTATCCCCCAATGCACCCGTCTACTGTCGCAGATCTGCTTCAATGCCACCGACAGCCATCGCACCCCCGATGCCTACACGGTGTCGCAAGAGAGGTGGTACTTCATATCTCCCGAACTTTTTGATCTCATCCAGAAAATAGATCGTAATTTGGTTACTGTACTTTCTTTTCAGCTCTTAGAATTTAATTCTTGGCTCGAAGCAAACAATGGATGCTAAATAGAATTTCCTAGGTTTGCAGCTTTAAATCTGCCATGGCATAGTCATAATAGGGTTTAATTGATCATGCTTAGGGTTTCTTTAATAGAAATCGGAGGGGAAACCCTCTTTTGCTCAAAAAATGCTTAGGGTTTCCCCCTTTTATGATCACTATACGATCAGCATACGTGCTTCTTGTCATAATAGCACTGCTCCACCCATCAAGTTCAACAAGCTTAGTTGTTCAAATACGAATCTAATATTATTAAAACAGAGTCATTTAATTGGTCAGCTAAATGTTCCTAATTTAGTTTCGAAAATGCATGTTCGCCACTCAGGTGTGTATCTCTACAGGGTGCCCATGGTGGGTCGCGGCCCACCCTGGGATTTTGGGTCGGCCCAGGCCTCGATTCCCCTCTGTTCTGCTGCGCGCTTCTGATCTCTAGTCGCCCCCAGCCGCCTGCATCGCCGGTGACTTGCCGTCCCCGGACGACATGACTCTAGGAGGAGACGCCGGACTAACAGGAGGTTAGGAGCCGCTCACCCAACAACGTCACCGCTGCCCGGGCGCGCCGCCGTGCCTACCTTCCCTGTCCATTCAGGGCTCAGGCATGCAGCTCCCAGTAAGACAACTTGATTTATCCTGAGATACGTCCTTAACACTTAGCATCCACTCCTCATCACCCATTTTCTAATTGATTCATTACTCATTAGGCAGGACTGTCGTTAGGGTTTGTTGTGTGCTGAGTGCTACCTACACTTAATGGTTCAGATGTATTTCAGTAACCTTTAGTACATGTAAAATTCATAGGGTTTCAAAATTCTGGCCCTAGGAACAGACACTAGTCATTTTGGATTGTTGGTCGTATTGACATTGACCCCGATTACTACTGCAGGCCAGGTTTGTTGACAATTTTACTTGTCTTTCTTACTCATTCAATATGATATCCAATTATTCACGTTGATTAGTTGCAAACAATAAGTGCTAGACAAACTTCTTGATTCAGATTTTGGACGGTCTCTTACTGCAGTTACAATTCTGCATACTTGTCCTAGTAAGGTCACAAGTAAATGATTGATTCACTACATCTATGCTTTCCTCGTCATATTTGTTGTCAATATTCTTGTCGGTGTCAAAACCGGCGGATCTCGGGTAGGGGGTCCCGAACTGTGCATCTAGGCCGGATGGTAACAGGAGGCAAGGGACATGAAGTTTTACCCAGGTTCAGGCCCTCTCGATGGAGGTAAAACCCTACGTCCTGCTTGATTAATATTGATGATATGGGTAGTACAAGAGTATATCTACCACGAGATCGGAGAGGCTAAACCCTAGAAGCTAGCCTATGGTATGATTGTTGTTCTGTATGTTGTCCTACGGACTAAAACCCTCTGGTTTATATAGACACCGGAGAGGGTTAGGGTTACACAAAGTCGGTTACAATGGTAGGAGATCTACATATCTGTATCACCAAGCTTGCCTTCCACGCCAAGGAAAGTCCCTTCCGGACACGGGACGAAGTCTTCAATCTTGTATTTTCATAGTCCAGGAGTCCGGCTGGAGGTATAGACCGGCCATCCGGACACCCCCTAATCCAGGACTCCCTCAGTAGCCCCTGAACCAGGCTTCAATGACGACGAGTCCAGCACGCAGATTGTCTTCGGCATTGCAAGGCAGGTTCCTCCTCCAAGTACTTCATAGAAGATTTTGAACACAAAGATAGTGTCCGGCTCTGCAAAATAAGTTTCCACATATTGCCATAGAGAGAATAATATTTACACAAATCTAATTAGCTGACGTATTCCGTAGTGTGACACACTACGGCCAAGCCTTTATCCGAGTCGTTTTATTATCCCACCTCACCGCGTCATGCGAGGCGGTTTCCTTGGCACGTCTTGTTAAAGCAGAGATCGTGTCCCCTTATTCCGGGATTCTCATCAATGCAGGCGTGGGTAACCCAACCACTTCTAGGACTCCTAGATTATAGGCAAGTCCAAACGGACATGGAGAGGACGCTTGATATTCACCCTCTTTATAAAGGGGACCAGGCTTTTATTTTTCCCTCTCGTGCGCAATCGAACCCTTCCCCCACCTCAAGCTCAAACGCCCGAAGTTCAGGTCAGGTGCTTTGAACCTTCAGTCATGTCCGGATCTAGCCTTCAAGGCCGATGGGTGCCTTCCTCCGTCATGGAAGAAGACATCAAAAAGTTGAGGGAGGCCAGATATCTGACCGACGAGATTTTGCATCGGCTGCCTCCCCGAGGGCAGGCCGTCCCCACCCCTGAACCCAACGAGAACGTCGTGTTCGTCTCCCACTTCCTCCGAGGTCTAGGCCTTGCTCTGGATCCTTCCGTCAGGGGTTTGATGTTCTATTACGGGCTAGACTTCCATGATCTAGCTCCGGACTCCTTTCTTCATATCACGACATTTATTGCCGTGTGCGAGGCCTTCCTCCAGGTT
Source organism: Triticum urartu (assembly GCF_056163025.1). Taxonomy (NCBI): domain Eukaryota; kingdom Viridiplantae; phylum Streptophyta; class Magnoliopsida; order Poales; family Poaceae; genus Triticum; species Triticum urartu. Next base: position 391,167,324 of record NC_141873.1, on the reverse strand, counting down.
ACCCCTCACTTTGGCCTATGGCTCAAGAACTTTGAAGTAAAGCCGAAGATGATCGAGGGGCAACATGCAGCGTGTGGAGGTGCCTCAATACGCAAGATGACGGGAGCTCCGTGGCCCGAAGGTTCCATCCCAAAGGTGTCTGAATTGTGGCAACAGGAGTGGTTCTACATCACGGCTCCTAGAAGTGCCAAGTGGGCGGCCGCCCCTGTTTTCCGCTCGGGCCCTCCACCACAACTGATGTCATGGATTAGTAGAGGTCTGAGCTGGGGTCCAGCCAAGGACATGCCTATACTGCAAAGCTGCATTCGAGATCTCTTCAATGGAGATTTCAGTTTGGTTGCGGTAATACAAGTTATGCTGGTTCGTCAAGTCCAGCCTTGCAAACGCCGGCCTCTTCGCCTGTGGGAGTTCAATCCCGAGGGACCGCGTGTCATTCAAAATGTTCTCGGCCTGACGCACGAGGAGATGTACAAGTCATTCTTCCGACCTCAGGTGGAGTGTCCGGAAATCACCGAGGACGTGGGCCTGAGTAGTAACCGCACCGCCGAAGAGGTAAGGCATCTTCCGGCCGAACATACTATCTCTCCTTTTTTACGAAGTTATTTCTGAGAGTTCGCTTTTTGACCAGGACTGGCTAACAAAGGCGAAGTTGATTCGGTGTTCGGCCCCCCTCCCAGAGGGTTTGGAAAATCCGGTATTGGAAAAGATGCTCCAGATGGCACCTTGCCCGGAGCCCTTGAAGGAAGATACTGTGGAGGATAATACGGGTGGACGCGGGCCCCCAATGCTGCCCATCTTAACCGAGGGAGCGAGCGTCTCCATGAAGGAAGACGACCAGAAGAGGAAAAGGACTGCGCCCGGGGATTCGGAAGCCGAAGCTTCCAAACGGGAGAAGAAGTCTCCCACAGAGGGTCCTACCATGGGGGGCGCTGTTGCCGCACAAAGTCCGCGGGGGGATCAATTCTCCCGCGAGTCATAAGTGACCCGAAATACTTTAATAGTACAGATATGCCATCTTTTTCTTCTGAGAGAATAACCACCGCATATATTTTTGCAGTTCGGGCCTTAGCCCCTCTCAAATGAGCTCCTCTTCGGGGGATCTTCTTCCAGAGATGATGGAGAGCGAAACGCCTCCTCTAGACTCCTCCGTTCCGGAAGCGGGCGACCCTGAAGTGTCGTCGCGGAGGGCCTCTCCGAGTCCGGTGAGGCCAGAAGATAATCCCATTGACCCCCGAAGCTCCCAGTGTCCGGCTCCCGAAGAGAGCAGACAAAAGAGTCCGGCACCATCTAGTGTGCGATCGAATGTTCTGAGGGAGTTGGTGGGGCGAGCGGCCATCTCAGATGAACATCGTGTGCTGATGAATACGGTGATGGAGAGAATATCATCCGCCAAAAGCGGATTGCATGAAGCTTTTATGAGTCTACTGACAGGCTTTGAGGTACGTAAAAGAATGTATGATAGTCCTGGACATGCTAGGTGTGCCCTGTGTAGATAGTAGCCCCTGAGACTCTGGTTGTCGTTGGAAACGACGACGAACAGAGGATCATATTCCCAGGTAATAACCATACTGCCTCTATGTGCAGGTGATGGAAGCTCCGGTGGCTAGCCGGACTAGCGAGTTTGCCCATTTAGAACGGCAGTTGGATGCGGGAGACGCCGACATCGAGCTTGTTAACAAAAGGCTTGACGAGGCACAGGGTAAGTGTCATTATCTGGTAAATGCCACAATAGGAAGAGCAGCATGATGCCAGCATCTTTAATATGTTGTGACTGCAAATGGAGCTGCCACTGTTGAAGCCTTGCGGGCAGAACTTGCCCGAGCCAAGGAACAAGCAAGGTTGGGTAATGCGGCTGCTTTGAAGGCGGCCGAAGAGCTGCAAGCCGAGAAGGTCGCGCATGGCGAGAGCCGAGACAAGATGGCCAAGATGGCCATAGAATTAAAAGCCGCCGCTGAGCGTTGCCGGGTTCTTGAAAAGGAAAACCAAGCGAAGGCATCGGACCTTGAGAAGGCTGCTGCGACGAAAAAAGACCTTCGCTCTGCTATGAGGGCAAAGAAGGAGGAGCTGCGGGAAGCCGGGGATATTGTAGCTGGGAAATCCTTTATGTTGTGGAGGAAGTTCGGAGATCCACGGTATGCCCCTCTGGATCGGCTGTGGAGTTCAGAGGATGTGTATATGGATTTGGCGGCGAGCGCTGCTGATGTGGCCAAGTACTTCCAGGGTCAGACGGACCGTGAAGTAGACCAGCTGTTTTGGAGACAATTCCATTCTCCCGAGCGTCCACTTTCATTGACTGACCAATTAGCCGAATGGGTCGAACTAAATAGGTTGTCCGGACTCTCCATGAGGTCTGTTGTGGATCAGCTATGGCTGGAAAGGTCAAAACCGAACAGCTATTTTAGCTTGGTGCAGCAGTTCCTTGACGTGGGGCCGCGCATTAATGCGATGAAGAGGTGGGCGTGCATAGAGGGCGCACGGATGGCCTTTGCCCGTGTTAAGGCATACTGGGCGGAGATGGATGCTACCAATGTTGCAGCACAGGATTCGGCTATAGGTCGAAAGGCTGTTGAGCACTACTTTGAAGAAGTTCTTGAGGGTGCCCGTTTGATAGAGACCCAGTGCTCAAAAAATATTATGTTTGAGTGATATGTAATCTCATTGTAATCGAAATGCTTTTATAAATTTTTATAAGGCTATTTTTATACTTTTGCCTGAAAGTAATATGATGCCTCCTGGGCGGCCGTTTATGTATACATGTGTATAACCTGAAAGATTGCAGTCGTCGGCTTCAACCCCCACGCATATAATGCGGAGGTGCTCGCAAAAACACAAGTTCACACTTAACCCAACGTCTTGGTCCTATTAAGGAGGTGATAGCGGAGCGAGCGAGGCAAGCGGACTATAATGCTTTAGCACTTTCACTTAGCCATAGGAGTTTGACAGTGGGGCTACTAGATAGCCCCTGGTGGCTCCGCACTCTCCCGCTTCCGGGGTGCGTACATGCCTGGCCGGAAAATGGCCCTTCGTTAAGGTGGAGGAATTCTAACATTCCCACAGGTCATTAAGTGGTTGACCAGTCTCATGCTATATCATGACAGTCAGTTTTCGGCTTTCTCTACTGAGGTGCTCGTCCGGATGAACCAAGGCACAATCGCAGTAGTTCTCCTGGTGCTACCTTAGCCGGTAAAGCAGAACGTAAGGCACCAAAACACAGGAGCTGGGCAAACCCAACATTTGACCAAAGACAATGATTCGGAGCTGATGCATATAGGGCCAAACTCGTGACGCCGAACACTCCCTAAGGTATTCGGTCTTTGTGGTATAAACCGGGCCTAAATAATGGCCTTTGTAAGAAGCCCCTTGTGTCCAGGTACGTGCATTGTTCTGGCATGGCCACATGCCAAGACGTCAGCATCCTTCTCAATGGTGGATATGTATCAACAAGAGTCAGTAAAAAAGGTTTACGCAGGGTCTTAATCTAAAAAGAATCCTTGGAGCGGGTCCCTGCTGCACGTCTGCGCCTGTGTCTCCGTTGTGCCGTATCCTGGACGGGTGTAGCACAATGATCGTCTGTAAAAGAGAGGAAGTTAAGTGAAAAATTTGTCGTGCAAAAAGATAGTTTTTAAAGAAACCATGTATAATTCAAGATGATAAGAAATTGCCACTTGTCTGTGCGCGTTGAGCCCCTTGTATTGACAAATAGGGGTGTGACCACTTATTCGGTACAAATAGCGGCGCCGGACTTGATTAGTTGTGTCTGAGGTCTTGACGACCTATTTGGATGCTTTCACTAGTCCGGGCGCCTTTAGTGTGCGGCTGCCAAGGCAGCCGCACTCTCTTCGGCGCGTAGAGAACGCTTGATATTTCCGTTCACTGAAATGATGCCACGTGGACCGGGCATCTTGAGTGTGAGGGAGGCGTAGTGTGGTATTGCATTAAAGCGAGCGAAAGCTTCGCGTCTGAGCAGTGCTTGGTAGCCACATTGAAACGGAGCGATGTGGAAGGTTAAATGCTCGTGACGGAAGTTATCGAGGGAGCCGAATATAACCTGTAGTAGGAGGGAGCCTGTACAACGAGCCCCTGGGCCTGGCGTTACTCCTTTAAAGGTAGTATTGCTATGGCGAATTTGTGTTGGGTCTAACCCCATCCCGCGGATTGTATCCTGATATATTAAGTTTAGGCTGCTGCCGCCGTCCATCAAGACTCGTGTGAAGTGATATTCACCAATTACTGGGTCTAATACAAGGGCAGCCCATTCTGCGTGTCAGATACTTGCTGAGTAATCGCGATAGTCGAAAGTGATTGGTTGAGACGACCAGTGGCAGGACTTCGCAGTGACAGGCACTTGGGTATATTTTCCTGGGAGTGCCGTGTTGTTTTTTCCCTTGATCACGTGTAACACGTTTACTGTTTTGACTTCCGGTGGAAATTTCTTTTGTTCCGCCGTGTCTTGCTTGGGAGGCTCGTCCTCATCTTCACTTGGTGTATCCTCCCCCTTATGTACGGCGTTGAGCTTGCCGGACTGCTTGAAGACCCAACATTCTCTGTGGGTATGATTAGCAGGTTTACCAGGGGTACTATGGATCTGACATACTTGGTCCAGAATTTTGTTGAGGCTGGACAGTTCATCCCTGGTGCCTTTAGGGGGCGGCTTTTGACCTCGCCAAGAGCTTTTGAATCCGGCATTTACTGTCGTGCCCTTCGTGTTGTCTTCTTTATTCTGGCGTTTGTTACTGCTGTTGCACCGTGATTTCCCGTTTCCATCTCTAACTTCAGATGTACTGGGGTCGCTGGTGCTGCATCTGGCTAGCCAGCTGTCCTCACCCGCGCAAAAGCGGGTCATGAGGTTTGTTAATGCGGCCATCGTTCTCGGCTTATTTTGGCCGAGGTGTCTGGGGAGCCATTCGTCACGGACGCTATGCTTGAAAGCTGCCAAGGCTTCGGCGTCTAGACAGTCGACAATCTGGTTCTTTTTAGTAAGAAACCTATTCCAAAGCTTTCGGGCTGACTCTCCGGGTTGTTGAGTTATATGACTCAAATCGTCCGCATCCGGAGGTCGGACATAAGTCCCTTGAAAATTTTCCCGAAAGGCGTCTTCGAGCTCTTCCCAACTTCCAATGGAGCTTTCGGGGAGGCCTTTGAGCCAGTGACGAGCTGGCACTTTGAGCTTGAGGGGTAAGTACTTGATGGCATGGAGATCATCTCCTCGAGCCATATGGATATGGAGGATGTAGTCCTCAATCCAGACCCCAGGGTCTGTTGTTCCGTATGCCTCTATGTTTACGGGCATGAATCCCTCTGGAAATTCATGGTCCAGCACCTCATCGGTGAAACATAGGGGGTGTGCGGCACCCCTGTAGCTGGGTGTACCGCGTTGTAAGGATGTTTGTTGTGTAGCATTGTATGCTGGGGCGCGCTTGCGTGGTCCATAGATGGATCTTGTTGCACCGTCCTTTGGGTGCGAGCCCTCGCATGGGTCGCGTGTTGTATTGTGAGTGGCGTTGTATGCCGCTCTGTGTTGGTAGAGGGGTCATCTATCCGACCAAGTGGCTGCTTTGATATTTGGTTGTGGGGGGTCTCAGGCCTCCTCATCGAATTCAGGTAGCAGCTTCCGCTTTGGGTAGCTCTTGGAGGGGCGATTGTCGCCGTACGTTGCTGCTGTGTTGAGTATTTTACTCCATCTGATTTGGAGTGTGTCTTGCACGGCCTTGAGCCTTTGCTTCTGCTTTTTCAGACTCCTCGCGGTGGCAACGAGCCTTTTATGGGCAGTCTGCTGCTCCGGGTGCCTGTCCGGTGTTATGTCGTCCGGACCATTATCCTTGATAGGATTTGTTTGTTCGGTTTGATTATTCGGATTGCCATTGTCCGGCAGCAGTTCGCCCTGCTCCAGCGCTGGGTCTGTGTGATCGCTATTTCTGTCGAGGTGGGATTTGGGGCGGCGCTTGCGTCGCCGCTTTGACTGCTTTTCGAGGGAACAAGCCTTCGGTGCGTCCTTCCGCTCCTCGTCGTCATCTTTTGGAGCGTCCACCATGTATGCGTCATATGACGAGGTGGCGTTCCAGGGCCCAATAGGCGCTGGTTCTTCATCGTCTCCTTCATCGGCGTCCATACCGTTGATGTCTTCGGAGTCGAAGTCGAGCATGTCGGTTAAATCGTCGACAGTGGCTACAAAGTGGGTGGTGGGTGGGCTTTGAATTTCTTCATCGTCCGTACCCCAATCTTCGCTGATCGTAGTCCGGCCAGGGCTCTCCTGATAAAGAGGGAGACTTCAGTGATTTCATAATATCACCAAAGGGCGAGTGCTGAAAGATGTCCGCGGTAGTAAACTCCATGATCGCCGCCCAACGGATTCGATCGGCAGAGGCGCGAATGGTTCAGAGTCCGGAGAGGAGTCCGGCTCCTTGGAATCACGAGTCTCGTGGAGTGCGGGGCTGGTGTTCGGCTCGATCGCCGCTAGGATCGCAGCCCCCGAGGCGGCATCCATCCACCCATCCTCGATCGGCGCAGTTGGCTCCGAATTAAGGGTCGAAGCCGATGCGGGTGCGGCCTTCAGGGCACTGTTAGGCGGCAGAGCTAGATCATGCTCGTCGTGGCAGTGCGGCGCGCTCGGCAGTGGCTCGAATCCGTCGAAGATCAAGTCTCCGTGGATGTCATCCATGTAGCTTAAAGTTCCAAATCTGACCTGACGGCCAGGGGCATAGCTTTCGATCTGCTCCAGATGGCCAAGTGAATTGGCCCGCAGTGCAAAGCCGCCGAAGACAGAGATCTGTCCGGGGAGACAAGTTTCACCCTGGACCGTATCACTATCGATGATCGTAGGAGCCATCAAGCCTAACGGCGACAACGCAGAGGAACTCTCAATGAAAGCACCAATGTCGGTGTCAAAACCGGCGGATCTCGGGTAGGGGGTCCCAAACTGTGCGTCTAGGCCGGATGGTAACAGGAGGCAAGGGACACGAAGTTTTACCCAGGTTCGGGCCCTCTCGATGGAGGTAAAACCCTACGTCCTGCTTGATTAATATTGATGATATGGGTAGTATAAGAGTAGATCTACCACGAGATCGGAGAGGCTAAACCCTAGAAGCTAGCCTATGGTATGATTTTTGTTCTGTATGTTGTCCTACGGACTAAAACCCTCCGGTTTATAGACACCGGAGAGGGTTAGGGTTACACAAAGTCGGTTACAATGGTAGGAGATCTACATATCCGTATCGCCAAGCTTGCCTTCCACGCCAAGGAAAGTCCCTTCCGGACACGGGACGAAGTCTTTAATCTTGTATCTTCATAGTCCAGGAGTCCGGCTGAAGGTATAGTCCGGCCATCCGGACACCCCCTAATCCAGGACTCCCTCAATTCTTTTAGGGTGGACCACCCTGTTTCAAAATACTGGAACCGTAGACAGGAGTGAATAGTATTTCTCTGTGTGATCTCTTCCATCATGTGTGGGCAATGAACACTGCATTGTATAGAAAGAAAGTGTCATTTCCAGCTTTTACATAGACTACGATCTTTCCCATGGAATACAATCTGCCTACTTGCTTTGTATCGCACTACCAGCACTCCACCCTTGAAGCTAAACATTATGCCACTGATAAGTCATTAGTTTATTTGTTCAAATACGAATTTGATATGATTCTAATATTCCTATTTCAGTTTTGAAATGCGTGCCTGCCCGTTATAGAGACATAAGAGGTTTGTATTTCTGTGTGCGGTCTAGTCAGCACGGTTGGGGGTGAACTTTGCATATGTAGGGATTTATAGGGAGACACTCTTCGAGTTGAATCCACAATGCATTCCATAGATAATCTGACTACTTTTTATGTTTTCATGAATCTCAGATTCTGAACAGCACCATAATGATTATGAGCTTTCGCGCATGAAAAGAATAAAGCAGAACAATGCCATGGCTATCAAACTTGGCATTAAGGGAATGAAATCAAGTCTGGATGCAATGCAATGCAAACGCTCTCCACCTACAGATTCATGCTCAGAATATGATCCTAATAGTGATTCTGAGCTAGAGGGAGACCTAACTCAATGTAGCTCCCTAGTGGAGGAGTCAGAGGAAGATGCCCTATCTTGTTCACCCATCAAGGTGCTTGCTCTAACTTTCCAAGGTTATATTGGTCGCACATATCTTGCAACTGATGCTTTGCATTGCTTCTACTTTGTTGCACTGCCATTAGCTTAGTTTACACATCGTGTATGTGAATACGCCCTGCCTATCCATTTTCAGTACATATTCCATCTGTCGTCATACCATATTTATCTATTCAAATGTTGTTCTTGTGTATCAGACGTTCAAAAGGAAGAGGGCGATTATTGACCGCGGAGGAGCACAAACAAAGTATTTGGAAAAGTTAGTGACACCTGATAAATCAAATAGCCTATTAGGTGTAGTTGCAATATCACTTGGCCCACAAAACACCCCAAATCTAGCAGACTCTAGCCCTACTACACTGGTCATTTCTGATGCCCCAACTCGGCAGACCCCAACTGCAGCAAACAGTATGATGATGCCAGTTGACATAGCACCAGCTCTACGACGCAAAACCCCCATTCTAGCAAAGAGTACACCAAATCGAGTTGCCAAATCCCTTTTCAAACCAGAGAGAGCCCCGATTGCAGCAAATAGGACCCCTGATCCATTTCTTCCCAGTTTAGAAGATGAAGCTTATATTGTTTTCAGGAACTTTGTGCGCATATTTCCTTCATGGAAAGATTATACCGCAGAAACAGAACAATTTCTAGTCTTCCTCCGCAACTTACGCTTAAGTAATGTACTAATGTTATTCATGGTAATTACTGCATATGTTTCTGCTGACATAAGACACAAGATTCCATTCTTTTAAATAGGCGAGGACCAAACTGGATTGTCAAGACGAGCAAGGGTTGGTTGCGCTTTTCAAGCACTTGTTGATGAAGTATCATTCGTACCTGAGGCAAGCGCACTTCGATGGCAAGCCTCTAAACAAAATTTCTGTAAAGTATCCGGTGCTACATTTATCAGACAGTGACTGGAATAATCTTGTTACACATTGGTCTCGTCTGCAGCGTTAGGTACTATATATGACATCACGTCACAATTTGAACTACATTTCTGCATTTGCCTTAACGTCTCACTTGTACAAAAACTGTTAGCAAAAGAACATTCATTCTCAAGGGACCATATAATCTCGCAACTATACTGCACACTACATTACTCTTGTGAGCACCTCTTGACCTGTATGACCATACTTACTTTCATAGCTGTTTTGTTATGTAGCATCACTGCACATGTTAGCCTCGTTATCGTCCATTTGGTGGACATTATAAGATCTGTATGGACTCTTACATAAATTTAGAATCAACCCAATGGTTTTGAAGAGGTTTAGCTCTGTAGTCCTCTTGTAAGGACTGAACATCGTCTATCACTGTACTTACCCCAATTGAGGGATTTGTGCAGAAGTGTAGCCCATTGCTCTTGTAAGTACATTTTGTCCTGTAACGCTTGTACTTTCAGGGATTGGTAATTGATTATGTAGCATCAATCTGCATCTTATCTTCATTATCCTCTATCCCTTCTATTATTATCATATCTATAATTACTCTCTACAAAATCTAGAGTACAAGCAATGCTTATGAAGAAGATTTTGTGCTGAAATTCTTGAGTTATCCTTCCCTTGACATGGAGAAGGGCATTATAAAGCCGGTGTTAACTGTTAATGTAAGTCAGTCCTTCTAAAGCCTTTATCCTCAACTGTTGTTTAATTTGCTTATACTCTCTATCGTTTACTACTGTTTAGTTTGTTGTTTCTATCAAAATGCATGTTCGCAACAACCGTAAGTTCCAAGTTTTAATTGTAAAACCAAATTCCTTATTCATACCACGCACATTACTCAATACTCCCTATATGTATGCTTGTTTTTGTGGATCTATAATCCAGTGTGTGGTGAATCAGCCCACGTTTGCACCTTGTCATCTCCTGTTTTATCTTACTGATGTGGCTGATGATATGAACAACATGCCATGCACATTAACCAAAATAGATACAATGATTGTCTTTGCCCTTCATCTATGCTTGTTATGTTGACATGGTAACCCAGTAGTGTGGTGAAGCTCCCCGCATTATGAACAATGCTAATTATGCTATTGATATTTTGAACTTACTCTTTATTTTCTAATTTGAAATTGGATGGAATTGACAACACAGTTATCATCTTTGTTTATACACGTGCAAAACATGTCATCTCTCTGCTTGTTTCAGGGTGATATGCCTGATGGCATGCACAAGTCTGTTGAAGGCTGTGAGACAAACCCAACATATATTGCATCAAAGAAGGCAAAACATCTTGAAGATAGTGAGACAACCCCAAATTCTTGTCTTGATGCAATGTTCAAGTTACTTGAGACTAGCAGTCAGACAAGCTCATAGAATTCGCTGTCTGAATCAGTTCGACTTCTTCAGTCCCAAGTTCTAGCAGAAAGGCATTCTACAACTCAACTTCGACTTGAAGTCCTATCTCTAAGAAAGATTGCGGAGAACACCAATGAGAACCTCATTGCTAAACATCTACACCTGGAAGCTATGACCGACATGCTAGGCCGGTCTCACATCCTTGCTCAACAGGTTGCGTAGTAGTTGCCACGCAAGGCTAACCTTTCTTGAACCGTCTTGGAAGTGGTCTCGGTTCAGTATTATTTTGTTACGTTGCAATGGTGCCCAATTTTTGTAATATGCTTCTTCATTGCGCTTTATGATTACTGGTGGTGAACTTCGATGCCAGTGGATGTAATATACCATAAATCCTTTATTGTATAGTGTGGGTTTACTCTAAGTTACTATGTCATAATTTATTTATTGTATAGAGTAGGTTTGTTCTTAATTCCTACTATTTACTGCCATCATTCGCTATTAGAAACAAAATTGATGTAGTCGACCTGGCCGAAACATTCGCCTGTAACGTGCCTGGTTTTTAGCAGGCCACAATTGGGCTGGCCTGCATCTTTCTTGGGCCTGAATGGCCATTGGGGCCTTCACACTTTGCGCATGGCCCACAACTTACTCCGACCTATATTCGGCCCAAATTTTAGTCGGGCCTTTTGTGGACCCAGCTCTTATTTTGGCCCATGTAGCGTTGGGCCATTAACAGGCTAAATATTCTGCTGGCCTGTTACGGCCCAGAAGAAACCATGGGCCTTTAGTAGGCCAAAATTCATGTTGGGCCTTAATTTTCACTAGTCGTCGACAGGGCTTCAGCAGGGTGAAATGTAGACTGAGCCTTTTTTGGCCCAGTTATATGACGGGCCGTTACCAGGCCGAAACATATCTTGGGCCTTAGTTGGCCCACTAATATCATGGGCCTTTAAGAGGCCGAAAGCTTAGTACATGCATCAATGGGCCGAATTATATGACATGCCTTTAACAGGCCCAAAGTCACGTTGGGCCGAACTGTTGCCACCTTTATCACGGGATGTTAGTGGGCCGGATGTCACGTCGGACCATATATGGCCCACGGGCAACATGAGTCATTCCCAGGCCGAAAGACACACCGGGCTAAAATGGGCCAATGTCTACATCGAGCCTTTAACAGGCCAAAAGTCACTGGGCCGTAATTGGGCTCAAATATTCGGCGAACAATTAACGTGATAGATCTGGCTTCGGGGCGTAAATGGGCCTTTATTAAACAAGCCGTTATTGGGCTGGCCCACTAGTACCTGAGTAAGTACTACGGGCCTTTGACTGGGCCGGCCTTTTTAACCTATGTGGGCCTCTGTTGGGCCCCGCCACGTGTTGACGTATCATAGGCATGTCTCCTCCAATGGACAGACGACATCTGGCCCATCAAGGAGCAAACACATGTTTCCTCCGGCCAATGAGAATTTTACACGTGGAAAATCCCCAGTGGTCCGGGCAGTTAACGGGTTATCGGATCCAAAACCGGACCCGATAGCTTAACGGTGACTCGTTACAGTCGATGCCACGTGTCGGTCACCCTTGACGAAAGCACTTCTATGACGCATGATTTATCGTCATGGAAGTGGACACTTCCGTGATGATAATTTTGGTAATGTCATGGAACACTTCTACGATAGCACAGGTGTCGGTGTCAAAACCGGCGGATATCGGGTAGGGTGTCCCGAACTGTGCGTCTAAGGTCGATGGTAATGGGAGACAAGGGACATGATGTTTACCCAGGTTCGGGCCCTCTCTATGGAGGTAATACCCTACGTCCTGCTTGATTGATATTGACGAATATGAGTGTTCCAAGAGTTGATCTACCTCGAGATCGTAATGGCTAAACCCTAAAGGTCTAGCTTGTATGGCTATGATAATGAGTCTCCTATCCGGACTAAGTCCTTCGGTTTATATAGACACCGGGAGGATCTAGGGTTACACAAGGTCGGTTACAGAGGAAGGAATCTACATATCTGGTTGCCAAGCTTGCCTTCCACACCTAGGAGAGTCCTATCTGTACACGGGTGCAGTCTTCGGTCTTCGTATCTTCATAGCCCATCAGTCCAGCCCATGGCTAACAGGCCGGACGCCCAAGGACCCCTTAGTCCAGGACTCCCTCAACAAGTATGACTATCTTGATTCTGTCATAAAATCGTCATGGATGTATATGCATGACAGAAAACGTGACCTACTGTGACAAACACGTATCATCACGGAAGTGTATTTTTTGTAGTGAGTGGCATATTATAATATTAGTAAGTATGTTGTAACATTGCCCAGAGATCACTTCCTCGACTCCCTGCAAGGAAACAATCCCGGAGCCGTCATATCCATTACATGCCTTAGCATCCAGTATCCAGTTCTAGTTGTATCGATCGGGATACAACTCCGAGCGTCCGCTACCATGGACCCGGTTATTCGAATAGATAGAATTCTTCCCTGCAGGGGTGCACCAACTTACCCAACATGCTTGATCAACTCCGGCCGGACACACCATCAAGTCATGACCGGCCTCGACCGATCAACACACCGCGGCCCTACCTAGGCTCGACAGAGAGGTCAGCATGCCGGTCTAAATCCTAAGCGCGCAGGGGTCTTGGGCCCATCGCCCTTTGCACTCCTGCACATTGCGTACGCGGCCGGTGAGTAGACCTAGCTACCTCCTTTAACAAGGCAGGTGCTTACGCAGTCCAACCGGGCGCACGCCGCTTAGTCGCTGACGTTTGGAAAGCTTCGGCTAATGCATACGACGTAGAGTACCCATACTTATTCCTGCGTGGTGGTTACTGTGAAAAAAGCCAGAGGCCTACTCAGATCAAATATCCAAACCGTTAGTGTCTTGATAGTGCGGTAACGATCGATGATCCACGATATGTGGTCCTGTCGCCCCGTCTCACAGACTTGCGGCAAGGGCTAAGAATGCCCAGACGCGCCACGTGGAAAACTTGCGGGTATCCTCTAGATCAACCCGACTTCACATCACTCGCGGGTAACCCTCGGGGCCGACCCGATGTCATCATGGTTCTATGGTAAGTCAAAGTAACCGTGTGTCTGAAACAACAAGGGGGAAACCTGAGGAACCACCCTCGATGGATTCCCACTTGATGTAACCATCAAGGTGGACTTGGAGGAATCACCCTCATTGGTCCACACTTGAGGGGTTGCACGACAGAGCTGTTATCAGGAGTGGTGAAGGAGGAATTACCCTCGATGACCATGACCGAATAGCTACACTACAGGGTTAACATCAGAACTGTTGATGAGGTATCACCCTTGGCACTCGATAGTAACTTTGCAGGGTCGTATAACTAAGGGGGTGATGTGCGCTGTCGGGGCCTGGATGTCGATCACGTTGATCGAGTCATCAAACATAAAGCGGGGCAACTGGGACAAGGTGGGGGTTACTGATGGATCTCTAACCAATCTATACTAAGAAGTTTAGAATAAGCAGGTAAGGTATGAAAGCAGGTAACAAAAACAGGCTATGCATCATAGTAGGACCATACAAAAGCAGTAGCAATTCTAATGCAAGCATGAGAGGGAAAGAAATCGGCGATGTCAGAATGAACAAGGGGGGTTGGCTTGCGTGGAAGCTCTACTGAAAAGGAAGAAGGGTCGTCGGAGACGTAGTCGGTCACAGGGGCAGCATCGGTCTTGGGATCTACCAAAGAGAAAAGGGGGAAGAAACAATAAATATAAAGCAAACAAACATCATAAAGCATAACATGGTAATACACGGTGTTAGGGTGAACTAACGCAGTGCTACACGTTGCAGACGGAGAGGGAAAACATCCGGAGGGTTTTTCCCAGTGTTTGGTATTTTCTGGGAAGACAAAACAGAGGGGACGGTGCCATGTAAAGCATGCTAGGGGCACGTGATAGATGAACGGACCGCGTATTCAGATTCGTTGGATTTTTCTGAGCAACTTTCATGTAGAAAACATTTTCATCTGAGCTACGGTTTATAATCTACGAATTTTCAAAGTTTTTAAACATTTTCTGGATTTATTTTAAATTAGCAGAAAAGGTTTATTGTGTCAGCATGATGTCACAGTGACATCAGCAGTCAACAGGGCGGCTAACCAGGTCAAACCTGACCAGTGGGGCCACTGGGACCCACATGTCAGCCTTTGTTAGCTTAACAGTGGATTAAACTAATCTAATAGGGTTAATTAGGGGTGTGGGCTCCATTAGTCAGCGACTAATTAGTGATTAAAACTAATTAACAGGTTAATTAACATTTTGTTTATTTATAAAACCTGTTTAATTAGAGCGAGGCCCACATGTCAGTGGCACTAGGCTACCAGTCAGCACGTTGACTAGGTCAACCCAGTCAACAAAGCCCGTGGGGCACACTTGGCCACGTTGGTGGCGGCCGGCGGCTCAACGTCGTCGACCTTCAGACGCGGCAGAGGCACGGGACAGCGCCGGGTTTCGTCTACAGGCGATCGTTTCACGCACGAGAGGGCGCATTCGAACGAGAGGAGCTAGCCGCGTCGAACGGTGACGTTTACATGGCCGGAGGTCGCCAGAAACTAAGCCGGTGATGAGCTACAGCGGCGGCGCATATGGGACCTTGATGGAAACGGTGCAATGGAGCTCGATGGAGCACGTGCACGTGCTCGTTGTGCTCCTGGGAGCACCAGGAGCACGGTGTTGTGCTCGGGCGAGTGCGACAGCGGCTACAGCGACGGTCAAGGGCTCGTCGGTGGCGGACAGAATACAGCACGCGAGGAAGCTAACAGAGAGGAGCTGGAGGTGGAGGAGCTCACCGCGTGGCAAAGGAAAGTCTTCGAGAGCTTAGTAGCAGCAGTCGATGGCCGGAGTGGAAGAAGATCGATGGTGGCCGAGGCGGAAGGGGGCGACTCGATCCGCGCGTTGTGGAGCTCCCCGACTCCCGTTCATGGACGGAGACGAAGAAGACTACGTCGGCGGAGACGAGGGACACGGTGGTGAGGCGAGGCGATGGCTGTGGCCACGCGTTTTATGGCGGTGAGTCCATTGCGGCGCTCGGTAGCGGTGGATCTGGAGGGAGAGGGAGAGGCGGAGCGGGCGAGGGGAGTGAGTGGCGAGGTGAGTGGAGGGAGGCGAGGGGGAGCCCGAGGCGTCGGGGCCTTATCCCCCGTCGGGCGTCGCCGACGAGGTGGCTGGACAGCGACAAGCGCGCGCTGTCCCGCCCGGTCGGAGGAACAGGAAGCAACCGGGGAGGGGGACTAGGCCAGCCTAGCTGGGCTAGGTGGCTCGGGTGGGCTGAAGCCCAGGTGAGGCAGAGGGCCTCTCCCTCATTTCCCCCTTTTTCATTTTCTTTTGTTTTATTCCATCATCTCTTGCCTTTTCTTTTAGCCACAATTGACTTTGCAAAAATATGCCAATGGCCAAAACAATTTGAAAGAATTATTGTGCACTACCACAAAAAGATTGTGAGACTTTGAAAAAGTTTGCAATTTTTATAAATTAAAAAGGCATTTAATTTATTTCTTAGGTCACTATTTTAAGCAGTTTAGGCCACTTAATTTTTTTTGCAAAAAGTTGGTTCACCACCAGTATTAGTTATGGATTATTTGGCACATGATGAACATTTTAGTTTTCATGTTTGAGCTATTTTGAATTTCACTCGGAATTTGAAATTGAATTCAACTGAAATTTGAAATGAGAGAGAAACAAGGATGATCAAACACTTGTTTAGAAAAATGATTAACTTAACCCCATGGGTTACTGTAGCATCATTACACAGGGGTGTTACAGAAGGCAAGATCTTTGTTGCCAAGAATGGAATCTTTCTAGAGAAGGAGTTTCTCTCGAAGTAAGTGAGTGGGAGGAAAGTAGAACTTGATGAGGTAATTGTACCTTCTCTCAATTTGGAAAGTAGCACATCAGATAAATCCGTTCCCGTGATGCCTACACCAACTAGAGAGGAAGCTAATGATGATGATCATGAAACTTTAGATCAAGTTGCTACTGAACCTCGTAGGTCGAACAGAGCATGTTCCGCACCAGAGTGGTATGGTAATCCTATCCTAGAAGTCATGTTATTAGACCATGGAGAACCTATGAACTATGAAGAAGCTATGATGAGCCCAGATTCCGATAAATGGCTTGAGGCCATGAAATCTGAGATAGGATCCATGTATGAGAACAAAGTGTGGACTTTGGTGGACTTGCCTGATGATCGGCAAGCCATTGAGAATAAATGGATCTTCAAGAAGAAGACAGACACTGATGGTCATGTCACCATCTACAAAGCTCGACTTGGCGTGAAAGGTTTTTAACAAGTTCATGGGGTTGACTACGATGAGACCTTCTCACCCATAGCGATGCTTTACTCAGTCTGAATCATGTTAGCAATTGCCGTATTTTATAATTATGAAATCTGGCGAACGGACGTCAAAACTGCATTCCTTAATTGATTTCTTAAATAAGAGTTGTATATGATGCAACCAGAAGGTTTTGTCGATCCTAAAGGTGCTAACAAAGTGTGCAAGCTCCAGCGATCCATCTATGGACTGGTGCAAGCATCTCGGAGTTGGAATATACATTTTGATGAGGTGATCAAAGCATATGTTTTATACAGACTTATGGTGAAGCCTGTATTTACAAGAAAGTGGGTGGGAGCTCTATAGAATTTCTGATATTATATGTGGATTACATATTGTTGATTGGAAATGATATAGAATTTCTGTATAGAATAAAAGGATACTTGAATAAGAATTTTTCAAGGAAAGACCTCAGTGAAGCTGTTTATATATTGGACATCAATATCTATAGGGATAGATCGAGACGCTTAATAGGACTTTCACAAAGCACATACCTTAATAAAGTTTTGAAGAAGTTCAAAATGGATCAGTAAAAGAAAGGGTTCCTGCATGTGTTACAAGGTGTGAGATTGAGTCAGGCTCAAATCCCGACCACTTCAGAAGATAGAAAGAAAATTAAAGTCATTCCCTATGCCTCAGCCATAGGTTCTATCATGTATGTTGTCGGATCACGGGTTCCGGCAAACCCTTGAGCTTCGAACACTAGGGTGCGCGCGAAGGTTTTCACCGTATCGACCCACGCCCTAGATCTCTAAGATCTTGTGGACGAACTCAACGAACTCACAACACAGAAAGACACAAGATTTATACTGGTTCGGGCCACCATTGTGGTGTAATACCCTACTCCAGTGTGGTGATGGTGGATTGCCTCTTGGACTGATGATGAACAGTACAAGGGGAAGAACAGCCTCCTGATGTTGAGGTGTTCTTGTGCTCGGTGAACTTGTGTGGGTGTGTAGGATCGAAAGTATGTCTAGAGGGGGGGTGATTAGACTACTTGACCAAATGAAAATCTAGCCTTTTCCCAATTTTAGTTCTTGGCAGATTTTAGCAACTTAGCACAAGTCAAGCAATCTTAACACAATTCAAGTAAGCATGCAAAGAGTCTATGAGCAGCGAAAAGTAAAGCATGCAACTTGCAAGAATGTAAAGGGAAGGGTTTGGAGAATTCAAACGCAATTGGAGACACGGATGTTTTTGTCGTGGTTCTGATAGGTGGTGCTATCGTACATCCACGTTGATGGAGACTTCAACCCAAGAAGGGTAACGGTTGCACGAGTCCACGGAGGGCTCCAGCCATGAAGGGTCCACGAAGAAGCAACCTTGTCTATCCCATCATGGCCATCGCCCATGAAGGACTTGCCTCACTAGCGGTAGATCTTCATGAAGTAGGCGATCTCCTTGCCCTTACAAACTCCTTGGTTCAACTCCACAATCTTGTTGGAGGCTCCCAAGTGACACCTAGCCAATCTAGGAGACACCACTCTCCAAGAAGTAACAAATGGTGTGTTGATGATGAACTCCTTGCTCTTGTGCTTCAAATGATAGTCTCCCCAACACTCAAATCTATCTCACAGGATATGGATTTGGTGGAAAGAAGATTTGAGTGGAAAAAAACTTGGGGAAGGCTAGAGATCAAGATTCATATGGTGGGAATGGAATATCTTGGCCTCAACACATGAGTAGGTTGTTCTCTCTCAGAAAATGCGTATTGGAAGTGTAGGTATGTTCTGATGGCGGAACTACTTGACGGACGATTTTTTGTTGAATGACGCATGCACGATAGCTGATCCAAGTGCCCACGGCTGCTCAGACTTGCCAGTGGATGGTCTGTGATGTGGTGTCGTGCACATTTCGGCTAGCAAGCGTTGTGTGTGTAACACTGCTCTTCTGATGGCTCTCTTTTCGAATGAAGAGTGGGTGGAGGGTGATAACCCACAATTATAGGGGATCGCAACAGCTTTCGAGGGTAGAGTGTTCAACCCAAATTTATTGATTCGACACAAGGGGAGCCAAAGAATATTCTCAAGTATTAGCAGCTGAGTTGTCAATTCAACCACACCTGGAAACTTAGTATCTGCAGCAAAGTGTTTAGTAGCACAGTAATATGACAGTGGTGGTAGCGGCAACAAAAGTAAAGACAGCAAAGGTAATGTTTTTGGTATTTTGTAGTGATTGTAACAGTAGCGGCGGGAAAGTAAATAAGCGTAAACCAGTATATGGAAAACTCGTAGGCACCGGATCAGTGATGGATAATTATGCCGGATGCGGTTCATCATGTAACAGTCATAACATAGGGTGACACAGAACTAGCTCCAATTCATCAATGTAATGTAGGCATGTATTCCGTATATAGTCATACGTGCTTATGGAAAAGAACTTGCATGACATCTTTTGTCCTACCCTCCCGTGGCAGCAGGGTCCTATTGGAAACTAACAGATATTAAGGCCTCCTTTTAATAGAGAACCGGAACAAAGCATTAGCACATAGTGAATACATGAACTCCTCAAACTATGGTCATCACCGGGAGTGGTCCCGATTATTGTCACTTCAGGGTTGCCGGATCATAACACATAGTAGGTGACTATAGAATTGCAAGATAGGATCAAGAACTCACATATATTCATGAAAACATAATAGGTTCAGATCTGAAATCATGGCACTCGGGCCCTAGTGACAAGCATTAAGCATAGCAAAGTCATAGCAACATCAATCTCAAAACATAGTGGATACTAGGGATCAAACCCTAACAAAACTAACTCAATTACATGATAAATCTCATCCAACCCATCACCGTCCAGCAAGCCTACGATGGAATTACTCACGCACGGCGGTGAGCATCATGAAATTGGTGATGGAGGATGGTTGATGATGACGATGGCGACGAATCCCCCTCTCCGGAGCCCCGAACGGACTCCAGATCAGCCCTCCCAAGAGGTTTTAGGGCTTGGCGGCGGCTCCTTATCGTAAAACGCGATGATTTCTTCACCCTGATTTTTTTTCTCTCCGAAAGCAAATATATAGAGTTGGAGTAGGCGTCGGAGGGCATCCAAGGGGCCCACGAGGTAGGGGGCGTGACCTAGGGCGGGGCGCGCCCCCCACCCTCGTGAGAAGGGTGTGGGCCCCCTGGTCTTCATCTTTGGCGAGGATTTTTTAATGTTTTTTCTAAGATGTTCCGTGGAGTTTCAGGTCATTCCGAGAATATTTGTTTTCTGCACATAAAACAACACCATGGAAATTCTGCTGAAAACAGTGTCAATCCGGGTTAGTTCCATTCAAATCATCGCCGGACTCCTGGACTATGAAGATACAAGATTGAAGACTTCGTCCCGTGTACGGAAGGGACTTTCCTTGGCGTGGAAGGCAAGCTTGGCGATACGGATATGTAGATCTCCTACCATTGTAACCGACTCTGTGTAACCCTAGCCCTCTCCGGTGTCTATATAAACCGGAGGGTTTTTGTCTGTAGGACGAAGAACAATCATACCATAGGCTAGCTTCTAGGGTTTAGCCTCCTTGATCTCGTGGTAGATCTACTCTTGTACTACCCATATCATCAATATTAATCAAGCAGGACGTAGGGTTTTACCTCCATCAAGAGGGCCCGAACCTAGGTAAAACATCGTGTCCCCTGCCTCATGTTACCATCCGCCTAGACGCACAGTTCGGGACCCCCTACCCGAGATCCGCCGGTTTTGACACCGACATTGGTGCTTTCATTGAGAGTTCCTCTGTGTCTTCATTTTTAGGCCTGATGGCTTCTTCGATCATCAACGACGATGCGATCCAGAGTGAGACTTTTCTTCCCGGACAGATCTTCGTATTTGGCGGCTTTGCACTGCGGGACAATTCGCTTGGCCATCTGGAGCAGATCGAAAGCTACACCCCTGGCCATCAGGTCAGATTTGGAAGTTTGAGCTACACGGCCGACCTCCGCGGAGACTTGATCTTCGACGGATTCGAGCCGCAGCCGAGCGCGCTGCACTGTCACGATGGGCATGATCTAGCTCTTCCGCCGAACAGTGCCCTGGAGGCCGCACCTGCTTCAGCTCCGACCCTTAATTCGGAGCCAACTGCGCCAATCGAGGACGGGTGGTTGGACACCGCCTCGGGGGCTGCAATCTCTACGGCGATCGAGCCGAACACCAGCCCTATTCTCTGCGAAGCCCATGACTCCAAGGAGCCAGACTCCTCTCCAGACTCCGAGCCCTCCGCGCCCCTACCGATCGAACCCGATTGGGCGCCGATCATGCAGTTCACCGCCACGGACATCTTTCAGCACTCGCCCTTCATCGATATTCTAAATTCACTAAAGTCTCTCTCTTTATCAGGAGAGCCCTGGCCGGACTATGGTCAGCAAGGTTGGGATGCGGATGATGAAGAAATTCAAAGCCCACCCACCACCCACTTCGTAGCCACTGTCAATAATTTAAACGACGTGCTCGACTTCGACTCCGAAGACATCGACGGTTTGGACGACGATGTAGGAGATGAACATGAACCAACGCCTATAAGGCACTGGACAGCCACCTCATCTCATGATGTATACATGGTGGACACACCCAAAGGAAGCGACGACGAGGAACACAGGGATGCAACGAGGGATCGTTCACTTGAAAAGCAATCAAAGCGGCGACATAAGTGCCGCTCCAAGCCCCGCCTCGACAGAGACAGCAGCCATACAGACCCAGCCATAGAGCAGGACGAGCCAGCGGACGACGAACATGCCTTCGAGCAACCGTCCGAACATGGAAACTTGGATAAACAAACCGAACACCCCGTACCCAACGAAAACAACAGTCCGGACGACCTTACGCCGGATAGGCTCATGGAGCAGAAGAACCTCCACAAAAGGCTCGTCGCCACTACGTGTAGCCTGAAAGAGCAGAAGCGGAAGCTCAAAACTACGGAAGATGCACTCAGAATCAGATGGAGCAAAGTACGCAACACCGCAGACAAATATGGCGGCAGTCGCCGCACAAAAAGCTATCCAAAGCGAAAGCTACTGCCTGAATTTGACGAGGAGGCCTTAGAACCCCCATAGTCAAAAAACAGGAAAGCCACCCAGTCGGATAGACGACCGCATGGCCAGCATGGAGCGGCAAGCGGCGCTGCACACAAGCCGGCACACGATCCACCAAAGGATCTGCATCAAAAAGATGGCCCAGCCAGATCTATCTACGGGCCAAGAAAGCAAGCTCTAGTAAGCAATGCAACATGACAAATATCCGAACATCACGGCACACCCAAATACAGGGGTGCCGCACACCCCCTATGTTTCACCGATGAGGTGCTGGACCATGAATTTCCAGCGGGATTCAAGCCCGTAAACATAGAGGCGTACGACGAAACAACAGACCCTGGGGTCTGGATCGAGGATTATATCCTCCACATACACATGCCAGAGGAGATTACCTCCACGCCATAAAATACTTACCCCTCAATCTTAAAGGGCCAGCCCGGCATTGGCTCAAAAGCCTTCCCGAAAACACCATTGGAAGTTGGGAAGAGCCTGAGGATGCTTTCTGGGCAAATTTTCAAGGGACCTATGTCCGCCCTCCGGATGCAGATGATCTCAGTCACATAACTCAACAGCCCAGAGAGTCAGCTCAGAAATTCTGGAACAGATTTCTTACTAAAAAGAATCAGATAGTCGACTGTCCGGACGCCGAAGCCCTAGCGGCTTTTAAGCATAACGTTTGAGACGAATGGCTCGCCAGACACCTCGGCCAAGAAAAGCCAACAACAATGGCTGCATTAACAAGCCTCATGACCCGCTTTTGTGCAGGAGAGGACAGCTGGTTGGCAAGATGTAGCACCAGCGACCCAAGTACATCCGAAGTTAGGGATGGAAACAGAAAACCCCGATGCAGCAAGGACCAGCGCCGTAATAAGGGAAACAGCCCAAAGAGCACGGCGGTCAACGCCGTATTCAAAATCTCGTGGCAGAATCAGAGAAAGCCACCCCTCAAGGATAACAGGGACGAGCTATCCAACTTAAACAAAATCTTGGACAAGATATGTCAAATACATAGTACTCCCGGGAAGCCTGCGAACCATACCCATAGAGATTGTTGGGTTTGCAAGCAATCCGGAAAACTCAACGCCAAACACAAGGGGCTCGACAGACCAAGTGAGGACGATGACGAACCCAACAAGCAGAGCACCAGGAAACAAAAGGATTTCCCACTAGAAGTCAAAATAGTAAACTTACTTCACATGACGAACAGAATGGCGCCAACAGAGATACGCGCCATACGGCCTATCCCAAAGGAGTCTCGCCAATGGTTGTTAAAACCGATCGACTTTGACCATCATGATTACTCTAGAAGTATCTGGAACGCAGGCTGGACTGCCTTGGTATTAGATCCAATAATCGACGGACTCCACTTTACAAATGTCCTGATGGACAGCGGCAGTGGTCTAAACCTGTTATACCAGGACACAATCCGCAACATGGGGATAGACCCAACAAAAATTTGCCATAGCAAAACCTCCTTTCAAGGGGTAACGCCAGGCCCGGATGCCCGTTGCATGGGTTCTCTTCGGCTAGAAGTTATGTTCGGCTCCCCCAATAAGTTCCATCACGAACAGCTAACTATCCACATCGCCCCATTCTCAAGTAGCTATCAAGCACTACTGGTATGCGAAGCTTTTGCCCGCTTTAACGCAATACCGCATTATGCATCTCTTACGCTTAAGATGCCCTGTCCACGAGGAATCATCTCATTAAAGGGAAAACATTGAGTGTTCCTCCCGCGCGGAAGACAGTGCGGCTGCCTTGACAGCCCCGCAATAAAGCGGCTTCACCAACCAAAGCACCTAAACAGGCCGTCAAAACCACGGACACGGCTAGACGAATCCGGCATAAACATACAATTGATAAATGCTTAATAGCCGTATACCCATGTACTAGGGGCTCCGCGCATATAAAACAAGAGACAATAAAGCTCAATTTTACCCATTTCGATTTATACTTTGTTTATTTAGTATAACTCATGTTCAGCACAATCTTTCTTCAACTAAGTTCCTCTCTTTTACAGATGAACACCGTGCTACGCCCGTCCAGGATACGGCACAACGGAGACACAGGCGCAGACGTGCAGCAGGGACCCGTTCCAAGGATTCTTTTCAGATTAAGACCCTGCGTAAACCTTTTTACTGTCTCTTGTTGATACACATCCCCTGGTTTCTTGGTATAACCAAGGAGGAGGCTGGCGTTTTGGCATGTGGCCACATCAGAGTTTTGCGCGTACCTGGACACTAGGGGCTTATTACTAAGGGCATTATCCCGCCCGCCCTCATAAAGACTGAATACCTTAGGTAGTGTTCGGCGTCGCGAGTTTGGCCTTATATGCATTAGCTCCAAATCATGTCTTTGGTCAAGTGTTGGGTTTGCCCGGCTCCTGTGTTTTGCTACCTTATGTTCCGCTCTATAGGCTAAGGCGGCACCAGGAGAACTACTGCGATTGTGCCCCGGTTCGGCCAGGCGAGCACCTCAGTAGAGAAAGCCGAAAACTGACTGTCATGATATAGCGTGAGACTGGTCAACCACTCGATGACTTACCGGAATCTTTAGGATTCCTCCGCATTAACGAAGGGCCGCTTCCC
This sequence comes from Triticum urartu, assembly GCF_056163025.1. Classification (NCBI taxonomy): domain Eukaryota; kingdom Viridiplantae; phylum Streptophyta; class Magnoliopsida; order Poales; family Poaceae; genus Triticum; species Triticum urartu. Next base: position 391,142,959 of record NC_141873.1, on the reverse strand, counting down.
GGCCAGGCACATACGCGCCCCGAGTTCAGGCGAGCGCAGGCGCCACCAGGGGCTATATAAGTAGCCTCACTATCAAACTCCTATGGCTAAGTGAAAGTGATAAAGCATCATAGTCCGATTGCCTAGTTCGCTGTGCTATCACCTCCTTTGTAGGACCAAGACATTGGATCAAGTGTGAAAATGCGCCTTCTGCGAACACCCCCGCATTATGTGCGTGGGGGCTGAAGCCGACGACTGCCATCTTTCAGATTATATATACATATATGTTAAACGGCCGCACAGGAGGTATTATAATACTTGTAGGCACAAGTATAAATAGCTTCTACAATTCATCAAAATATTGTTTTACAATAATATATGCTATTCGAATATAGTATACTTCGAGCACTGCGTCTCTATTAAACGAGCGCCTTGCAGAACTTCCTGAAAATAGTGCTCGGCAGGTACTCGGCTTCCATCCGAATCTGGGGATGCAACAGAGGTGGCCTCCATTTCCGCCCAGTATGTCTTGACATGGGCAAGAGCCATCCGCGCACCCTCTATGCACATTGACCTCTTCATCGCATTGATATGTGGCGCCACACCAAGGAACTGCTGCACCAAGTTGAAATAACTTTTCGGCTCTGGCCTCGCTGGCCATAGATGACTCATGACATACTTCATGGCGAGTCCGGACAACCTATTTAGCTCGGCCCATTCGGCCAAACGATCGGCTAATGATAGTTGTCGGCGTTCTGGGAACGGGGGTCCCCAGACTTGCCTGCCTGCAGCCTGCAGCGTGGCTCAAAGGGGGGCCCAGCGCGGCCCATCTTCACCAACACAAACCCAAGACCCTCGCGAGGGGCCAAGCCTCGCGGGGCGGATGACGCGGAGCTTTCTCAGGAGCGGCCTCGTCAGGTTGGCTTACGAGGAGGCGGAGAGATCAAGGCGGGGTACCTCACGAGGTGCCCGTGACGCAAGCCATGACGACCGGGGGCGTCAGGCGGGTGCCAGCCCGCGCAGTGTCCTCCCTTCCTCTTTGGTGCAAAGGGGGCAAGCGCAGCCGCGGAGTACCAAGGCATCAGGCAAAGGTTTCCATTTCGGTGCAACGAGACCAAGACCAGGAGGACTACGAGACGGAGGTCACTGTGGAGCCCAAGTCGGCGTCATCACCAGGGCTTTGCGCAGGCGAAGACTACTTTTGTCAGGATAGCTGATACTAGCTGTCCCCCTTCAAATTAGCCCGCTAGTGTTGGCTCCCTTCCCGCTCGATATTTGGGAAGAGGACCAGGGCCTCTATAAATAGGACCAGCCACCCACAAAGCAAGGGGGCAGAGAGACAGGGAAGAGAGAGAGCTAGCTGGAGGATTGGAAGGATAGAGAAGATCAGAAAGAGAGAGAGAGAGAGAGAGAGAAAGGTGACTGAGCCCCTCCCGGCAGTTCATCGCCCCAGCCAAGAACAGACCCTCGCGAGGTTGTTCTTCCTTGTATTGTTCATCATCATCAGCCCAAGAGGCAATCCACCACACCACACACTGGAGTAGGGTATTACACCACAACGGTGGCCCGAACCAGAATAAACCCTGTGTCTCTTGTGTTGTTCTTTCCATAGTTTAGATCCTAGCAAGGCAGAGGGGTGCAGGTAGGTAGGAGGCGAAATCTCCGCGTGCACCCCAGTGTTCGAACCTCAAGGGTCTGCCGGAACCCGAAATCCGACATTTGGCCCGCCAGGTAGGGGTGCGCCGGAATCCACCTTCTACCGCTTCGCGCCCCGTCGCGTCGTCATCACCATGTCCGGCAACCAGGCGGGCAACCCAGATCCGTGGGCGGCGTGGCCCGCCCGCGCAGAGCCGCTTGCCTCGGGCGACCTCGTGCCCCAGGCAGCTCGCGGTCCGCAGGGCGCTGCGGGCCGCGGGCGACGCGGACAGGCTCCGACGGCTCTCACACCGCGGCAGGCGCGGTCGGCAGCAAGGGCCTCTAATCACGTCGTGACCACGACACTGTACACCCGCAAGGAGCAGGCGAATTCGAGGGCCGGCTCACAGTGGCCCGAGAGCTGCTGCAGTGCAGGCTGCTGGAGGGCGGCCACCACGTGCTGCTGGAGCGAGTGGCAGAGCTCCTGGGCTTCGTCGCCTCGGGGGCTCACCCCTTCTCCACCCAGCTCCCATCTCAGGCCCAGGGCAGCCCGCGCGGGGGCTCTGCGCGCGCCCGCGGGCTCTAAGGCTACTCCAACTCCAGCGAAGCTGTCAGCGCCGGACCGGCGGCGGCGCTGCCCCTGCTCCCGGTCCGTGAAGAAGAAGGACTCGATGCGACCTGTGACCCCAGTGGACAGCCGCGCTGCCACCCCACGGTGGGCGCGTCAGGCAGGACCGCGTGGCACGCGGGGCATTACGGCGTGGCATTCAGGATAACGGCGCAGGAGGAATACGTGCCCCTCATGATGGACCGAGGACACCCACATGAGAGCGAACAAGGCTCGCTCTGCAGCCCAAGCTGGGGGGACGAGGCGCCAGAAGCTGAGCCTTTTTGGGATCCCCGGGATGGTCCCACTGGCCACGATGGCGCCAACGATTATCGGGTACCGCTAATTTTTCAGGAGCAGACATACGCTAACCATGGATCGCAGGAGGTGTAGGTCGCCACAGCGAGCAGCCGCCCCGCTCCCACAGTCTGCTGCCCCTTGAGAGGAGGGCGCAGGGGGCTGCAGGAGAGGGGCCGGGATCCGACATCACCACCGTGGCGTTCAGAGCAAGGTGCTCTCAGGAGGTAGGCCCTCCGCTGGGGAGGTGCCTCAGGGCCTGCCCCCGCCGGAGGACCCGTGGTCGTCGGGGGAACCGCTGGCGATCGCTCTACCCCATCGGCGGCGTCCTGGTTTCCAGTCGTCGTTGATGGCACTATAGTGTGGCGCAAGGCGGGGCCCTCATCTGGCGATATGAAGCAAGGCCAGTACCTGTGAAGAAGGCCCAGTGCCTGTGAAGCTCGCCGCCCCGTGATACTCTCACGTAATAATGAGTGGGGCTGTACATGCCCCGGAGTCTCAGGGGTGCCGGCCTCAGGCCCTGGGGCTCCCTCCCACGCCCAGTGGCAGCACTTAGCTCCGCACTGGTGAGAAGACGTCCAAGACTAGACTAGGTGCCGGACGCGGCCTTTTGTTTGCTTTCATCGCTTTTCCCTTTGGTTACCATTTTCCCCCACTGGATTCAAGTTGGATTCGAATTTGAGATTTGCGTGTGTTCGGGGAAGGGGTGCTTAGTCTCGTTCGAGCAATTTCTCGCGTTTTGGTTACCGCATCGCCTCAGCTTCCTCCCCTCGCGAGCCCCTCGCGAGCCGGGTCAGGCCTAGCTTGCGCGCAACCCAGACTGCCGCCTACATGACCTCTCAGGAGGGTGTTTTACTGCAAATCCTACGAACCCAATCAGGGAACACTCGAAACACCACAACCCCCCGCAGGCTGCCTCAGGGCCAGCACGGGACAAAGGTAAACTAGCTGACCAGCGCGTCTCTTGGGCCAACCACTTGGCGCGGGCGCATGAGCAATGTAGCATCTACTAATACGATGAACACAAGTTTTACATAAGGGGCTCCCCCTCCAAAATGCTCTCACTGCAATCAGGCCAAAACCTGAGTTCTATTCATGCAGGGTAAGGAAATAGGAGCGATGCACAATCCCCCAATGCGTTCTCAAGAGCACCACCCGAGCCATTGCTGGCGTCGCTGAACTCGCCATCACTGTCCGCGTCGCCGCCAGCGGCGTCAGGGCCGTTCATCACGCTTCCCTCGTCGGCCGCCATGATCGCGTCGTCGTTGTCTGAAGCGAAGGCCCTGATAAGAGCGTCCGGGGCGATGGCGGCGTCAAAATCGAAGTGGGGATCCCTGTTCTGGAGGTGGCTGATGTCGAGACCCCGATCCTAAGTCACACCGATCTAGCATGTAACACTTCATATCACTTTGCGGCCTCACGCACGGTATTCCCATGGGTGCCACCTTACCTGGCCCGGGACCGTTTGCGCCTTTTGGCTCACGTATATAATAGTGTCGCTAGCATCCATATGACAGAGAACCCAGGCCGACATGACTAGTCGTGAACCCAAAGTGGCACTAACTTACAGGGACAGGCATACATGAATCAACCACGAGCATGTCGGTCAACAGCGTATGAATCCGGGCTGTAGCACCGGGCTAACAGGACTCCGGGAACCCGGACTGTAGCAGGCTAGGCAGGACTCCGGATGTCACCGCGTGACATTTCCCGAAGGGACAGACATAGGAACGAAGTGATTCACATGCCGGCCAGTCAAGTGTTCCGGAGCAGTAGTGCTGGGCTAGCAGGACTCCGGTGAACCGGGCTGTAGCGGACTACTATGGCACATGGAAGCACAAGACTACATTTCCCCATAGGAGAGGCTACCAGAGGTAAACAACTAGGTTGACGGATCCCACACATAGCAATACACGTTACACGTACGCATAACATGCAAGTATGTGCTATACAACATGGCATCACAACATAACTCAAACTCATATAGATAAAGGCCCAGAAGAGCCACATAGTATCAATACAAACAGGGGTCTCATGACCCATCATTCAGAGCATACAAGCAACGGAAGTATTACATGTCTGAGTACAGACAACTACAAAAGGAAAAGACTAAGAAGCCTGACTATACATGAGCCTCCCAAGGGTACAAAATCATAGCTGGGATACAAGCTACTCGTCGAAGTCACTAGCGTAACCAACTGCAAAACATAAATAAGCAAACGTGAGTACAAAGGTACTCAGCAAGTCTTACGTCAGAACTATCTACATATGCAACATTATCAACAAAGGGGGTGGTGGAGTTAACAGCAGCAAGCCAGCTTTGACTCAGTGGCTAGCCTATACTACGAGTATCAGAAACTTCTTTGAGGTGAGAAGACGCACACGAGTCCACATGTTCACCATATCAATACTCCACTATGGATCCGCTCTCGTCTTCCTACGAGAAGGCCATCCATAGCACTCACGCTTATCTTGCGTATTTTAGAGTATCCACTTCAAGTTGTCTATGTACTACATAAGTCCTCCAAGTTTCCATATCCGAGGAAAACGGCTATTCGAATAGATAATATTGACCCTGCAGCGGTGTACTTTGTCACACACGCTCCCGCCACTTATAGCCCTATACACGTCATGTACCTCGGCAACCTTCAAGCGGAAGCCGGGCGAGGGTGTCGGCCACGACCTGACTAACCACACAAGTCTCTCGTCCAGGTTTATCGCCTATTCGGGTTCCATCCGCAAGGAGATCCGGCCGAGGTGTCGCTCATGGCCCCAAACGATGTGTGCAGGGTTCCCAAGCCCACCATCCGGGTGCCACTTGGTACACCGTGCCACGGTGCCTAGTCTGTCCCAAGCCCGTCCCATCGGACACCACCTGGTAGACAAGTAGCACTACCTACAAATGCCAGAAACTAGTTGCAACTCCTGGACAAAGATCAAGCGGATTAATAAGACGAGAGGGGCCGGATAACCAGAACCCAATGTGTGGTAGTAACTGGACTTGGATAACATACACAGAACTCAGTGCTTAAGGACGGTTCCAATGAGACAACCCACCATGTACTCCTACATGGCCTCTCATCGCTACCTTTACCAAAACGTGTTCACACACTTAGCCTTTACCGGTAGGACATGTTCACCACTCCGATTCATTCCCGATGAATCAGACCTGACACAACTCTAAGCATAGCTGGCATAAAGAAAAACAAGCATGGATGAGCAGGCACATCAAGGCTCAAGCAACTCCTACTCATGCTAGTGGGTTTCAACTATTTACTGTGGCAATGACAGGTCATGCAGAGGAATGGGTTCAGCTACCGCAGCAGAAAGTAGCAGTTTGAATCGTTGTTGTCCTAATGCAGTAAAAGGAGCAGGAGTGAGAAAGTGGGATTTATCGAGATGCTCAAGGGGGTTTGCTTGCCTGATAGATCCACGAAGAAGCACCGCTCCTTAGACAGGTACTCGGGACACCTTTCGGAGTAGAACCTATCGAGAGGGGACGGTGCCGGCAATCAATAAACATCCATATGCAACAATATGATGCATGAAAATGACATTTCAAAGATGCTATGATTTTCCCTAATGCATCTAGCATCAATTTGGTTGAAGTCCATATGTACCAAGGGTTCATATGCAAACCCCAAATTAAATATATAACATGCCATTATTACGTTTTCACTTATACAACAAGTATAAGTTGGTTTTTCATGCATGAAACTAGTATAAATTGATTCCTTGCATTTTTCTGATGATTTTTCATATATAATTTATTTGGTTTGGAGTTACGGTTGAATTACTATGAATTTTAGAAGTTTTAACTATTTTCTGAAATTCTCTGAATTATTTAAAATCCAGAAAAACAATTACTGCATCAGCGTGACGTCACAAAGGCGTCAGCAGGGCTGACCAGGTCAAACCTGACGTGTGGGGGCCACACGTCAGTGACACTGGGGTTAACCCCGGGTCAAACCCGCACTGACCAGGGTTGACTTGGCTCTGGGGCCCACTATCAGCGGCTGGTGGGGTGGCTAATGGTGGGGATTAGCGCTAATTAAGCCGCCACGTCAGCCTCGCCGGAGTTCGGCCGGTGACGACCAAACCGCGCGGCGGTGCTTCGCCGGAATTGGCTACAGGCGGCGGAAAAGCGCGCGGAGACAACCGGGGCGTAGCCCGTCGTCGTCCGCATCTACTGGAGCATGTGGGATGAGCTGGGGAGGCCGGAGCTCGCCGAAGCGGAGCTCAGGGCGGCGGCCGGAGTTCGGCCTCAAGCGGGCGCAGTGCTGCGGTGCACGGGAAGGCAGGGGAGAAGGGGGGACCGACACGAGGCTCACAGTGGACCAGAAGAGCAGCCCAGCGGGCTCGGGGACGCGCTGACGGCGGCGAGCGGCGACGGAGATCCGCGGCGGCCGAGAGGTTGAAGACGGCGGAATTGATGGCGAAGCAAAGCTCCTGGCGATGTGTGGCTCGACGATGAGGACGAAGGCGACGAGGCGAATCCCTGGTGCACGTCGGGGAGGTGAGAGGGAGGCGGTGGCTGCGGCTATGCCAAACGGCGGTGACGGGTGTGCTCGGCGGCGCGAGGAAGAGGGCCAGAGGAACGGGACGAGGCAGAGGAAGGAGGGGAAAGTGAGAGGGGGTCGTCCTCATCTCCTAGGCGTGCAGGTGGAATCGAGGGAGGATAGCCAGCGCGAAGCAGGAGGTGGCGCGCTCGGCCGCGTGCGAGGTCTCTCCCTCTGCCTACTGGCAGAGGTTGAAGATGACTGGCAAGCCGCCAGGTGGGCTGGGCCGGCCAGTGGGCCGCCAGGTAAGTGGCCTGGGTAGGTGTTTTTCTTATTTCCTGTTTTCTTTTTCTATTTCTGACATTTGTTTTGTACCAAAAAGAAATGTTAAAACACTTTCATAAATGCTGAAAATATTTGTGGCATATAGATATAATATTCCAGAGGCCCTCACCAATTCCCAACATTTTTGGAGCCATTAAAATATTTATATAATTTAAACAGCTCCAAATCAATTATTTATGCATTGATTCAAAAATCCAAAATGTGTAGTAAAAATGTGCATCACCTCTGGTTGTTGTTCCCAAAATTATCCAAAGAGCATGAACATTTTTGAATAGCATTTTGGGTTCATTGAAAATCCATATTAAAGTTGAACCTATTTGAAATTGCTTTGGTGCTAGGGTTTGAAACATCCCCATTTCAATTTCATTTGAAAATTTAAACATGATGCACAAAGCAAGCCTAGGACCATACCAGAACTAGGGATGTGACAACTCGCCCCCACTCGAAAAAATCTCGTCCCGAGATTCAGGACTTGGCGGAAAGAAAGCGGGGTACTCAAGTCGAAGACGATCTTCTCGCTCCCAAGTAGCTTCTCTCTCGGAATGATGAGACCATTGAACCTTGAGAAACTTGATGTTATGATGTCGAGTGACACGCTCTGCTTGATCCAGAATGCGAACAGGGTACTCTCGATAAGTGAGGTTATCTTGGAGATCAAGCGTTTCTTGGTCCACTCTGCGGATGGGATCCGAGAAGCAACGCCTGAGTTGAGAGACGTGGAAGACATCATGAACTCGAGAAATATGTGGGGGTAGTTCCAACTGGTAGGCAACCTCTCCTCGTTTAGCGAGAATGCGAAAAGGACCAATGTAGCGAGGAGCCAACTTGCCCTTGATACCGAAACGATGGGTACCCTTCAAAGGAGTAACCCGAAGGTAAGCCTTGTCGCCAACTTCATAAGTCACTTCCTTATGACGACGGTCATACTGGCTCTTTTGACGAGATTGGGCTGTTTTCAAATTCTCACAAATGATGCGAACTTGCTCTTCTGCCTCCTGGATCATATCTAGTCCAAAGAATTGTCTTTCACCGGTTTCTGACCAGTTCAAAGGTGTTCGACATCTTCGTCCATACAGAATCTCGAAGGGTGCTTTCTTAAGACTGGATTGGTAGCTATTGTTATAAGCAAACTCGGCAAAGGGAAGACATTTCTCCCAATCCATACCGAATGAGATAACGCAAGCTCTAAGCATGTCTTTGAGAATTTGGTTGACCCTTTCCACCTGACCACTTGACTGAGGGTGGAAAGTGGTACTGGAGGAGAGATGGGTGCCCATGGCAGTTTGGAAACTTTCCCAGAAATGAGAGGTGAAAAGACTGCCACGGTCTGAATTGATCTCTAGTGGAACACCATGGAGTGACACTATTCTGGAGATATATAAGTCAACGAGCTGACTAGCAGTGATACTCTCTCGAACAGGTAGGAATTGAGCCACTTTGGAGAGACGATCAATGACTACGAAGATAGCATTACTTCCTTTCTTGGTCCTGGGAAAGCCGGTGATGAAGTCCATACCAACTTTGTCCCATTTCCACTCGGGAATAGCTAAAGGATGAAGGGTGCCAGCAGGTCTCTGATGCTCTGCCTTAACGCGACGACAAACGTCACAGTTGGCAATAAACTGAGCGATTTCTCTCTTCATCCTAGTCCACCAGAACCTCTGGCGTAGGTCCTGATACATCTTTGTACTACCAGGATGAATCGTGAGAGGGAATTCATGGGCCTCCTTAAGGATCAGTTGCTGCATCTGTTGACATTTGGGAACCACCAAATGGTTTCCAAAGTAAACAACACCTCGTTCATCCATAGAGAAACAGTTGGCAACTCCCTTGGAAATATTCTTCTTGATCCGGGAGATTCCCATATCATGCTTCTGAGCCTCTATGATCTGATCCATAAGGGTAGGTTTCGCTACAAAGGTAGAAAGGGAACCATGAGGAGCTATGTGAAGGTTAAGCTTACAGAATTCCTCATGGAGGGGTGGTTGACATTGTTGCAACATGAGGTTGTTGCAATAGGATTTACGACTTAAAGCATCAGCCATGACATTGGCTTTGCCTGGGGTGTAGGTGATTCCTAAGTCGTAATCCGAGATCAACTCCAACCAACGTCTCTGTCTGAGATTCAGATCCGGTTGGGTGAAGATATACTTGAGACTCTCATGGTCAGTGTAGATTTCGCGACGGTTACCAAGAAGGTAATGTCGCCAAGTCTTAAGTGCATAGACTACGGCTGCAAGCTCTAGATCATGTGTAGGATAATTTTCCTCATGTGGATGCAACTGTCGAGATGCATAGGCAATCACATGACGATCCTGCATAAGAATGCAACCTAGTCCTTGACGCGAAGCGTCACAATAGATAACAAAGTCTTTAGTGAAATCCGGTGGCACGAGTATGGGCGCAGAAGTCAGGCGTCTTTTCAGTTCCTGAAAACTGTGCTCACACTCTGGGGTCCACTCAAACCTTTTATCTTTCTTGAGAAGCTCTGTGAGGGGTTTGGCCACTTTGGAGAAGTTATCAACGAAGCGGCGACAATAACTGGCTAGACCAAGGAAACTCCTAACTTGTTTGACCGTTTCGGGTGGAGTCCAATCGAGAACGGCTTTGACTCTCTCGGGATTGACAGCAATGCCCTTACCAGAGATCACGTGGCCCAGATAGGTCACTTCTGGCAACCAAAATTCACACTTGGAGAACTTGGCATAAAGGCGATGCACTCTGAGTTTTTCTAACACAAGCCTAAGATGTTCGGCATGCTCTTCCTCGTTCTTCGAGTAAATAAGAATATCATCGAGATAAACCACGACGAACTTATCTAAGTACTCCATAAAGATTGAGTTCATCAGGCGGGAGAAAGTAGCTGGAGCATTGGTTAGGCCGAAAGACATCACGGTGTACTCGTATTGACCATAATGAGTGACAAAGGCCGTTTTGGGGATGTCCCCGTTTCTGATCTTGATTTGGTGGTAGCCTAACCTCAAATCCATCTTGGAAAAGACTGAGGATCCAGCGAGCTGATCATACAGGTCGTTGATCCTGGGGAGCGGATACTTGTTCTTTATCGTGACCAAATTAACGGGACGATAATCTACAACCATCCGATCCGTACCATCCTTATTCTTGACGAAGAGGATAGGACAAGCCCAAGGAGAAGAACTGGGACGGATGAAACCCTTTTGCAAAGACTCATCAAGTTGTTTCTTAAGCTTGGCTAACTCCAAAGGTGCCATCTTGTATGGTCTCCTAGAGATTGGAATAGTTCCTGGGATAAGTTCTATGACAAACTCTACATCTCTGTCAGGTGGGACACTTGGCAGTTCTTCTGGAAAAACATCCGGGAAGTTACGGACTATCGGAATATCTTCAAGGTCTGGAAGAGGGCTGGCATTAAGAGAATAGAGTTGACGCCTTGCAACTCTAGTGGAGACAGTGACTATTTTGCCAGATGGATGTGTAAGTTGAACAGTTCTGGTGTAACAATCGATCTTGGCATGATGAGCTGTCATCCAGTCCATACCCAAGATGATGTTAATATCTGCGGAGTTGAGAGATATCAAAGAAGCAAGGAATACCAGTCTGTCAACAAGGATTTCATTACCATGGCTTACCTTGGAGGTTTGCCATTTGGAACCAGGAGTCTGGATTATTAGTGGAGTCGGCATATCACAAAATGACATGTCGTGCAACCGAGCGTATCCTTCGGATATGAAGGAGTGGGATGCTCCAGTATCGAACAGAACTGAAGCTGGGTGACAATTGACAAGAAGCATACCCAGTACGACGTCAGGATCATCTTGAGCTTCTGTAGCTGAGACATGGTGCACACATGCTCGTTCAATGGAGGCTAGCTTGGTACTGATCATCTTGCCTGATGGCTTTTCACGGCCAACAGACCTCTCAGACTGGGGTGGAGTATAACTGGACTGAGGGCAGTCACGTGCATAGTGCCCTGGTTCTCTGCAGGTGAAGCAAGTTCCTGAGGTAGGACGTGGACCTACATTGGCAAGTGGTCCACTAATAGGCCTGGGTGGAGCACGTTGCTGAGTTGGGTGAGGCGCCACATAGGATGGCCTCGGTGCATATCGAGGTGGAAGAGCTGAGTTCGGAATCCAAATCCATCGCTTCTGAGAGCCAGAGCGGGAGGAAGAACCCAGATCACGGTTGTGCTTTCGAGACTCCTCGTAAGTGAGTTGAGCTGTCTCAGCATTAATGGCCTTGTTCATAAGAGCCTGGAAAGTATCACAATGATGCAGGTGGAGATCATGATGCAACTTAGGGTTGAGACCCTTCCGGAACCTAGCCCGCTTCTTAGCGTCCGTGGACACTTCTTCTGTAGCATAGCGGGCGAGGTTTCCAAACTCTCTACTGTAAGCATCAACAGGCAGCTTACCCTGGGTAAAACTACAGAACTCTTCCCTCTTGCGATCAATGAGAGCCTGAGGAATGTGGTGCTCATGAAAAGCCTCGGTGAAATCCCTCCAGGTAGGAATCTGACCAGCTAGAAGCATAGCCTCATAGTTCTGCCACCAAATACTAGTAGGACCTTCCAGGTGATAGGTAGCATAGGTGACCTTGTCACCTTCAGCCACGTTCGCAGAAAGCAACTTGTGAGTGATGCTTCGGAGCCAGTCATCTGCATTGAATGGCTCAATGGGGTGATGGAAGGTGGGTGGTTTCAGACCAATGAAGTCGGTGATGGAAACCAACTTCTTACGCTGATGTGCGGTGTTCTGCTCAATCTGTGCCAGCAAGTGGTTAGTCGCACGCTTGTTCCTCTCGGACGGTAACAAGAACTCTGTCATCAAAGGCTGGTCGGGAGGATCCTCGTCCCTACCATCTCCGTGATTCTTGCTATGAGCAACTGATCCTCGGTTAGCAGACGACATCCTGGCACAGAAACCAAGGAAACAAGGATGGAATTAGCATCGACATAGGGATGCGGAATGTAATGCAAAAGCATTGGAAATTCTTGAAATCCTGGGACAATTTCAGCAGCATAACGGTTGTAAATGCTCAAAAGGATTTTGAGACATTCATCAAAGGAATAGCATAATCAATCAGCATCATAATATCAAGGTTCTGGGTCAAATTGAGGGCACACGGAAGTAGTAGAACTGTATGGAGACACAACCCAACAATCCTAAGACTTTACGGTTTAGTAACACGTCATCCTGAGAGATAGAGGAGAAGCCTAGGCCTTAACCCTCGTAGAAAAGAATAGGCTGACTCAGAAAGAATGACATGAGGTAAAGGAGTAAAAAGAGCTTACGTTCCCTTCCACAATCAACTCCCTCATATAACTAAAGCATTTCTAGACTCAACTTAGACCAGTTTGGCTTGGTAATCCTACAGTCAGTCAGGCTCTGATACCAACGCTGTCGGGACCCCGATCCTAAGTCACACCGATCTAGCATGTAACACTTCATATCGCTTTGCGGCCTCACGCACGGTATTCCCACGGGTGCCACCTTACCTGGCACGGGACCGTTTGTGCCTTTTGGCTCATGTATATAATAGTGTTGCTAGCATCCATATGACAGAGAACCCAGGCTGACATGACTAGTCGTGAACCCAAATTGGCACTAACTTACAGGGACAGGCATACATGAATCAACCACGAGCATGTCGGTTAACAGCGTATGAATCCGGGCTGTAGCACTGGGCTAACAGGACTCCGGGAACCCGGGCTGTAGCAGGCTAGGCAGGACTCCGGATGTCACCGCGTGACATTTCCCGAAGGGACAGACATAGGAACGAAGTGATTCACATGCCGACCAGTCAAGTGTTCCGGAGCAGTAGTGCTGGGCTAGCAGGACTCCGGTGAACCGGGCTGTAGCGGACTACTATGGCACATGGAAGCACAAGACTACATTTCCCCATAGGAGAGGCTACCACACGCTCCCGCCACTTATAGCCCTGTACACGTCATGTACCTCGGCAACCTTCAAGCGGAAGCCGGGCGAGGGTGTCGGCCACAACCTGACTAACCACACAAGTCTCTCGTCCATGTTTATCGCCTATTCGGGTTCCATCCGCAAGGAGATCCGGCCGGGGTGTCGCTCACGGCCCCAAACGATGTGTGCAGGGTTCCCAAGCCCACCATCTGGGTGCCACTTGGTACACCGTGCCACGGTGCCTAGTCTGTCCCAAGCCCGTCCCGTTGGACACCACCTGGTAGACAAGTAGCACTACCTACAAACGCCAGAAACTAGTTGCAACTCCTGGACAGAGATCAAGCGGATTAATAAGCCGAGAGGGGCCGGATAACCGGAACCCAATGTGTGGTAGTAAATGGACTTGGATAACATACACAGAACTTAGTGCTTAAGGACGGTTCCAATGAGACAACCCACCATGTACTCCTACATGGCCTCTCATCGCTACCTTTACCAAAACATGTTCACACACTTAGCCTTTATCGGTAGGACATGTTCACCACTCCGATTCATTCCCGATGAATCAGACCTGACACAATTCTAAGCATAGCTGGCATAAAGAAAAACAAGCATGGATGAGTAGGCACATCAAGGCTCAAGCAACTCCTACTCATGCTAGTGGGTTTCAACTATTTACTGTGGCAATGACAGGTCATGCAGAGGAATGGGTTCAGCTACCGCAGCAGAAAGTAGAAGTTTGAATCGTTGTTGTCCTAATGCAGTAAAAGGAGCAGGAGCGAGAGAGTGGGATTTATCGAGATGCTCAAGGGGGTTTGCTTGCCTGATAGATCCATGAAGAAGCACCGCTCCTCAGACAGGTACTTGGGACACCTTCCGGAGTAGAACCTATCGAGAGGGGACGGTGCCGGCAATCAATAAACATCCATATGCAACAATAGGATGCATGAAAATGACATTTCAAAGATGCTATGATTTTCCCTAATGCATCTAGCATCAATTTGGTTGAAGTCCATATGTACCAAGCGTTCATATGCAAACCCCAAATTAAATATATAACATGCCATTATTACGTTTTCACTTATACAACAAGTATAAGTTGGTTTTTCATGCATGAAACTAGCATAAATTGATTCCTTGCATTTTTCTGATGATTTTTCATATATAATTTATTTGGTTTGGAGTTACGGTTGAATTACTATGAATTTTAGAAGTTTTAACTATTTTCTGAAATTCTCTGAATTATTTAAAATCCAGAAAAACAATTACTGCATCAGCGTGACGTCACAAAGGCGTCAGCAGGGCTGACCAGGTCAAACCTGACGTGTGGGGGCCACACGTCAGTGACACTGGGGTTAACCCCGGGTCAAACCCGCACTGACCAGGGTTGACTTGGCTCTGGGGCCCACTGTCAGCGGCTGGTGGGGTGGCTAATGGTGGGGATTAGCGCTAATTAATCCGCCACGTCAGCCTCGCCGGAGTTCGGCCGGTGACGACCAAACCGCGCGGCGGTGCTTCACCGGAATTGGCTACAGGCGGCGGAAAAGCGCGCGGAGACAACCGGGGCGTAGCCCGTCGTCGTCCGCATCCAGTGGAGCATGTGGGATGAGCTGGGGAGGCCGGAGCTCGCCGAAGCGGAGCTCAGGGCGGCGGCCGGAGTTCGGCCTCAAGCGGGCGCAGTGCTGCGGTGCACGGGAAGGCAGGGGAGAAGGGGGGACCGACGCGAGGCTCACAGTGGACCAGAAGAGCAGCCCAGCGGGCTCGGGGACGCGCTGACGGCGGCGAGCGGCGACGGAGATCCGCGGTGGCCGAGAGGTTGAAGACGGCGGAATTGATGGCGAAGCAAAGCTCCTGGCGATGTGTGGCTCGACGATGAGGACGAAGGCGACGAGGCGAATCCCTGGTGCACGTCGGGGAGGTGAGAGGGAGGCGGTGGCTGCGGCTATGCCGAACGGCGGTGACGGGTGTGCTCGGCGGCGCGAGGAAGAGGGCCAGAGGAACGGGACGAGGCAGAGGAAGGAGGGGAAAGTGAGAGGGGGTCGTCCTCATCTCCTAGGCGTGCAGGTGGACTCGAGGGAGGATAGCCAGCGCGAAGCAGGAGGTGGCGCGCTCGGCCGCATGCGAGGTCTCTCTCTCTGCCTACTGGCAGAGGTTGAAGATGACTGGCAAGCCGCCAGGTGGGCTGGGCCGGCCAGTGGGCCGCCAGGTAAGTGGCCTGGGTAGGTGTTTTTCTTATTTCCTGTTTTCTTTTTCTATTTCTGACATTTGTTTTGTACCAAAAAGAAATGTTAAAACACTTTCATAAATGCTGAAAATATTTGTGGCATCTAGATATAATATTCCAGAGGCCCTCACCAATTCCCAACATTTTTGGAGCCATTAAAATATTTATATAATTTAAACAGCTCCAAATCAATTATTTATGCATTGATTCAAAAATCCAAAATGTGTAGTAAAAATGTGCATCACCTCTGGTTGTTGTTCCCAACATTATCCAAAGAGCATGAACATTTTTGAATAGCATTTTGGGTTCATTGAAAATCCATTTTAAAGTTGAACCTATTTGAATTTGCTTTGGTGCTAGGGTTTGAAACATCCCCATTTCAATTTCATTTGAAAATTTAAACATGATGCACAAAGCAAGCCTAGAACCATACCATAACTAGGGATGTGACAACTCGCCCCCACTCGAAAAAATCTCGTCCTGAGATTCAGGAGTTGGCGGAAAGAAAGCGGGGTACTCAAGTCGAAGACGATCTTCTCGCTCCCAAGTAGCTTCTCTCTCGGAATGATGAGACCATTGAACCTTGAGAAACTTGATGTTATGACGTCGAGTGACACGCTCTGCTTGATCCAGAATGCGAACGGGGTACTCTCGATAAGTGAGGTTATCTTGGAGATCAAGCGTTTCGTGGTCCACTCTGCGGATGGGATCCGAGAAGCAACGCCTGAGTTGAGAGACGTGGAAGACATCATGAACTCGAGAAATATGTGGGGGTAGTTCCAACTAGTAGGCAACCTCTCCTCGTTTAGCGAGAATGCGAAAAGGACCAATGTAGCGAGGAGCCAACTTGCCCTTGATACCGAAACGATGGGTACCCTTCAAAGGAGTAACCCGAAGGTAAGCCTTGTCGCCAACTTCATAAGCCACTTCCTTATGACGACGGTCATACTGGCTCTTTTGACAAGATTGGGTTGTTTTCAAATTCTCACGAATGATGCGAACTTGCTATTCTACCTCCTGAATCATATCCGGTCCAAAGAATTGTCTTTCACCGGTTTCTGACCAGTTCAAAGGTGTTCGACATCTTCGTCCATACAGAATCTCGAAGGGTGCTTTCTTAAGACTGGATTGGTAGCTATTGTTATAAGCAAACTCGGCAAAGGGAAGACATTTCTCCCAATCCATACCGAATGAGATAACGCAAGCTCAAAGCATGTCTTTGAGAATTTGGTTGATCCTTTCCACCTGACCACTTGACTGAGGGTGGAAAGCGGTACTGAAGGAGAGATGGGTGCCCATGGTAGCTTGGAAACTTTCCCAAAAATGAGAGGTGAAAAGACTACCACGGTCTGAATTGATCTCTAGTGGAACACCATGGAGTGACACTATTCGGGAGATATATAAGTCAACGAGTTGACTAGCAGTGATACTCTCTCGAACAGGTAGGAAGTGAGCCACTTTGGAGAGACGATCAATGACTACGAAGATAGCATTATTTCCTTTCTTGGTCCTGGGAAAGCCGGTGATGAAGTCCATACCAACTTTGTCCCATTTCCACTCGGGAATAGCTAAAGGTTGAAGGGTGCCAGCAGGTCTCTGATGCTCTTCCTTAACGCGACGACAAACGTCACAGTTGGCAATAAACTGAGCAATTTCTCTCTTCATCCTAGTCCACCAGAACCTCTGGCGTAGGTCCTGATACATCTTTGTACTACCGGGATGAATCATGAGAGGGGATTCATGGGCCTCCTTAAGGATCAGTTGCTGCATCTGTTGACATTTGGGAACCACCAAACGGTTTCCAAAGTAAACAACACCTCGTTCATCCATAGAGAAACAGTTGGCAACTCCCTTGGAAATATTTTTCTTGATCCGGGAGATTCTCGTATCATGCTTCTGAGCTTCTATGATCTGATCCGTAAGGGTAGGTTTCGCTACCAAGGTAGAAAGGGAACCATGAGGAGCTACGTGAAGGTTAAGCTTACAGAATTCCTCATGGAGGGGTGGTTCACATTGTTGCAACATGAGGTTGTTGCAATAGGATTTACGACTTAAAGCATCAGCCATGACAATGGCTTTGCCTGGGGTTTAGGTGATTCCTAAGTCGTAATCCGAGATCAACTCCAACCAACGTCTCTGTCTGAGATTCAGATCCGGTTGGGTGAAGATATACTTGAGACTCTGATGGTCAGTGCAGATTTCGCAACGGTTACCAAGAAGGTAATGTCGCCAAGTCTTAAGTGCATAGACTACGGCTGCAAGCTCTAGATCATGTGTAGGATAATTTTCCTCATGTGGATGCAACTGTCGAGATGCATAGGCAATCACATGACGATCCTGCATAAGAATGCAACCTAGTCCTTGACGTGAAGCGTCGCAATAGATAACAAAGTCTTTAGTGAAATCCAGTGGCACGAGTATGGGCGCAGAAGTCAGGCGTCTTTTCAGTTCCTGAAAACTGTGCTCACACTGTGGGGTCCACTAAAACCTTTTATCTTTCTTGAGAAGCTCCGTGAGGGGTTTGGCCACTTTGGAGAAGTTTTCAACGAAGCGGCGACAATAACTGGCTAGACCAAGGAAACTCCTAACTTGTTTGACCGTTTCGGGTGGAGTCCAATCGAGAACGGCTTTGACTCTCTCGGGATTGATAGCAATGCCCTTAATAGAGATCACGTGGCCCAGATAGGTCACTTCTGGCAACCAAAATTCACACTTGGAGAACTTGGCATAAAGGCGATGCACTCTGAGTTTTTCTAACACAAGCCTAAGATGTTCGGCATGCTCTTCCTCGTTCTTCGAGTAAATAAGAATATCATCGAGATAACCCACGACGAACTTATCTAAGTACTCCATAAAGATCGAGTTCATCAAGTGGGAGAAAGTAGCTGGAGCATTGGTTAGGCCGAAAGACATCACGGTGTACTCGTATTGACCATAACGAGTGACAAAGGCCGTTTTGGGGATGTCCCCATTTCTGATCTTGATTTGGTGGTAGCCTAACCTCAAATCCATCTTGGAAAAGACTGAGGATCCAGCGAGCTGATCATACAGGTCATTGATCCTGGGGAGCGGATACTTGTTCTTTATCGTGACCAAATTAACGGGACAATAATCTACAACCATCCGATCCGTACCATCCTTCTTCTTGACGAAGAGGACAGGACAAGCCCAAGGAGAAGAACTGGGACGGATGAAACCCTTTTGCAAAGACTCATCAAGTTGTTTCTTAAGCTCGGCTAACTCCAAAGGTGCCATCTTGTATGGTCTCCTAGAGATTGGAACAGTTCCTGGGATAAGTTCTATGACAAACTCTACATCTCTGTCAGGTGGGACACTTGGCAGTTCTTCTGGCAAAACATCCGGGAAGTCACGGACTATCGGAATATCTTCAAGGTCTGGAAGAGGGCTGGCATTAAGAGAATAGAGTTGACGCCTTGCAACTCTAGTGGAGATAGTGACTATTTTGCCAGATGGATGTGTAAGTTGAACAGTTCTGGTGTAACAATCGATCTTGGCATGATGAGCTGTCATCCAGTCCATACCCAAGATGATGTTAATATCTGCGGAGTTGAGAGATACCAAAGAAGCAAGGAATACTAGTCTGTCAACAAGGATTTCATTACCATGGCTTACCTTGGAGGTTTGCCATTTCGAACCAGGAGTCTGGATTATTAGTGGAGTCGGCATATCAGAAAATGACATGTCGTGCAACCGAGCGTATCCTTCGGATATGAAGGAGTGGGATGCTCCAGTATCGAATAGAACTGAAGCTGGGTGACAATTGACAAGAAGCATACCCAGTACGACGTCGGGATCATCTTGAGCTTCTGTAGCTGAGACATGGTGCACACATGCTCGTTCAATGGAGGCTGGCTTGGTACTGATCATCTTGCCTAATGGCTTTTCACGGCCAACAGACCTCTCAGACTGGGGTGGAGTATAACTGGACTGAGGGCAGTCACGTGCATAGTGCCCTAGTTCTCTGCAGGAGAAGCAAGTTCCTGAGGTAGGACGTGGACCTACATTGGCAAGTGGTCCACTAATAGGCCTGGGTGGAGCACGTTGCTGAGTTGGGTGAGGCACCACATAGGATGGCCTCGGTGCATATCGAGGTGGAAGAGCTGAGTTCAGAATCCAAATCCGTCGCTTCTGAGAGCCAGAGCGGGAGGAAGAACCCAGATCACGGTTGTGATTTCGAGACTCCTCGTAAGTGAGTTGAGCTATCTCTGCATTAATGGCCTTTTTCACAAGAGCCTGGAAAGTATCACTATGATGCAGGTGGAGATCACGACGCAACTTAGGGTTGAGACCCTTCCGGAACCTAGCCTGCTTCTTAGCGTCCGTGGACACTTCTTCTGTAGCATAGCGGGCGAGGTTTCCAAACTCTCTACTGTAAGCATCAACAGGTAGCTTACCCTGGGTAAAACTACAGAACTCTTCCCTCTTGCGATCAATGAGAGCCTGAGGAATGTGGTGCTCATGAAAAGCCTCGATGAAATCCCTCCAGGTAGGAATCTGACCAGCTGGAAGCATAGCCTCATAGTTCTGCCACCAAATACTAGTAGGACCTTCCAGGTGATAGGTAGCATAGGTGACCTTGTCACCTTCAGCCACGTTCGCAAAAAGCAACTTGTGAGTGATGCTTCGGAGCCAGTCATCCGCATCGAATGGCTCAATGGGGTGATGGAAGGTGGGTGGTTTCAGACCAATGAAGTCGGTGATGGAAACCAACTTCTTACGCTGATGTGCGGTGTTCTGCTCAATCTGTGCCAGCAAGTGGTTAGTCTCACGCTTGTTCCTCTCGGACGCTAACAAGAACTCTGTCATCAAAGGCTGGTTAGGAGGATCCTCGTCCCTACCATCTCCGTGATTCTTGCTATGAGCAACTGAACCTCGGTTAGCAGACGACACCCTGGCACAGAAACCAAGGAAACAAGGATGGAATTAGCATCGACATAGGGATGCGGAATGTAATGAAAAAGCATTGGAAATTCTTGAAATCCTGGGACAATTTCAGCAGCATAACGGTTGTAAATGCTCAAAAGGATTTTGAGACATTCATCAAAGGAATAGCATAATCAATCAGCATCATAATATCAAGGTTCTGGGTCAAACTGAGGGCACACAGAAGTAGTAAAACTGTACGGAGACACAACCCAACAATCCTAAGACTTTACGGTTTAGTAACACGTCATCCTGAGAGATAGAGGAGAAGCCTAGGCCTTAACCCTCGTAGAAAAGAAGAGGCTGACTCAGAAAGAATGACATGAGGAAAAGGAGTAAAAAGAGCCTTACGTTCCCTTCCACAATCAATTCCCTCATATAACTAAAGCATTTCTAGACTCAACTTCGACCAGTTTGGCTTGGTAATCCTACAGTCAGTCAGGCTCTGATACCAACGTTGTCGGGACCCCGATCCTAAGTCACACCGATCTAGCATGTAACACTTCATATCACTTTGCGGCCTCACGCATGGTATTCCCACGGGTGCCACCTTACCTGGCGCGGGACCGTTTGCGCCTTTTGGCTCACGTATATAATAGTGTCGCTAGCATCCATATGACAGAGAACCCAGGCCAACATGACTAGTCGTGAACCCAAAGTGGCACTAACTTACAGGGACATGCATACATGAATCAACCACGAGCATGTCGGTCAACAGCGTATGAATCCGGGCTGTAGCACTGGGCTAACAGGACTCCGGGAACCCGGGCTGTAGCAGGCTAGGCAGGCCTCCGGATGTCACCACGTGATATTTCCCGAAGGGACAGACACAGGAAAGAAGTGATTCATATGCCGGCCGGTCAAGTGTTCCGGAGCAGTAGTGCTGGGCTAGCAGGACTCCGGTGAACCAGGCTGTAGCGGACTACTATGGCACATGGAAGCACAAGACTACATTTCCCCATAGGAGAGGCTACCACACGCTCCCGCCACTTATAGCCCTTTACACGTCATGTACCTCGGCAACCTTCAAGCGGAAGCCGGGCGAGGGTGTCGGCCACGACCTGACGAACCACACAAGTCTCTCATCCAGGTTTATCGCCTATTCGGGTTCCATCCGCAAGGAGATCCGGCCGGGGTGTCGCTCACGACCCCAAACGATGTGTGTAGGGTTCCCAAGCCCACCATCCGGGTGCCACTTGGTACACCGTGCCACGGTGCCTAGTCTGTCCTAAGCCCGTCCCGTCGGACACCACCTGGTAGACAAGTAGCACTACCTACAAACGCCAGAAACTAGTTGCAACTCCTGGACAGAGATCAAGCGGATTAATAAGCCGAGAGGGGCCGGATAACGGGAACCCAATGTGTGGTAGTAAATGGACTTGGATAACATACACAGAACTCAGTGCTTAAGGACGGTTCCAATGAGACAACCCACCATGTACTCCTACATGGCCTCTCATCGCTACCTTTACCAAAACGTGTTCACACACTTAGCCTTTACCGGTAGGACATGTTCACCACTCCGATTCATTCCCGATGAATCAGACCTGACACAACTCTAAGCATAGCTGGCATAAAGAAAAACAAGCATGGATGAGTAGGCACATCAAGGCTCAAGCAACTCCTACTCATGCTAGTGGGTTTCAACTATTTACTGTGGCAATGACAGGTCATGCAGAGGAATGGGTTCAGCTACCTCAGCAGAAAGTAGCAGTTTGAATCGTTGTTGTTCTAATGCAGTAAAAGGAGCAGGAGCGAGAGAGTGGGATTTATCGAGATGCTCAAGGGGGTTTGCTTGCCTGATAGATCCACGAAGAAGCACTGCTCCTCAGACAGGTACTCGGGACACCTTCCGGAGTAGAACCTATCGAGAGGGGACGGTGCCGGCAATCAATAAACATCCATATGCAACAATATGATGCACGAAAATGACATTTCAAAGATGCTATGATTTACCCTAATGCATCTAGCATCAATTTGGTTGAAGTCCATATGTACCAAGGGTTCATATGCAAACCCCAAATTAAATATATAACATGTCATTATTACATTTTCACTTATACAACAAGTATAAGTTGGTTTTTCATGCATGAAACGAGCATAAATGGATTCCTTGCATTTTTCTGATGATTTTTCATATATAATTTATTTGGTTTGGAGTTATGGTTGAATTACTATGAATTTTAGAAGTTTTAACTATTTTCTGAAATTCTCTGAATTATTTAAAATCCAGAACAACAATTACTGCGTCAGCGTGACGTCATAGAGGCGTCAGCCGGGCTGACCAGGTCAAACCTGACGTGTGGGGGCCACACGTCAGTGACACTGGGGTTATCCCCGGGTCAAACCCGCACTGACCAGGGTTGACTTGGCTCTGGGGCCCACTGTCAGCGGCTGGTGGGGTGGCTAATGGTGGGGATTAGCGCTAATTAAGCCGCCACGTCAGCCTCGCCGGAGTTCGGCTGGCGACGACCAAACCTCCCGGCGGTGCTTCGCCGGAATGGGCTACAGGCGGCGGAAAAGCGCGCGGAGACCACCGAGGCGTAGCCCGTCGTCGTCCGCATCCAATGGAGCATGTGGGATGAGCTGGGGAGGCCGGAGCTCGCCGGAGCGGAGCTCAGGGCGGCGGCTGGAGTTCGGCCTCGAGCGGGCGCAGTGCTGCGGTGCACGGGAAGGCAGGGGAGAAGGGGGGACCGACGCGAGGCTCACAGTGGACCGGAAGAGCAGCTCAGCGGGCTCGGGGACGCGCTGACGGCGGCGAGCGGCGGCGGAGATCCACGGCGGCCGAGAGGTTGAAGACGACGGAATTGATGGCGAAGGAAAGCTCCTGGCGATGTGTGGCTCGACGATGAGGACGAAGGTGACGAGGCGAATCCCTGGGGCACGTCGGGGAGGCGGTGGCTGCGGCTATGGCAAACGGCGGTGACGGGTGTGCTCGGCGGCGTGAGGAACAGGGCCAGAGGAAGGGGACGAGGCAGAGGAAGGAGGGGAAAAAGTGAGAGGGGGTCATCCTCATCTCCTGGGCATGCAGGTGGACTCGGGGGAGGATAGCCAGCGCGAAGCAGGAGGTGGCGCGCTCGGCCGTGTGCGAGGTCTCTCCCTCTACCTACTGGCAGAGGTTGAAGATGACTGGCAAGCCGCCAGGTAAGTGGCCTGGGTAGGTGTTTTTCTTATTTCCTGTTTTCTTTTTCTATTTCTGACATTTGTTTTGTACCAAAAAGAAAAGTTAAAACACTTTCATAAATGCTGAAAATATTTGTGGCATCTAGATATAATATTCCAGAGGCCCTCACCAATTCCCAACATTTTTGGAGCCATTAAAATATTTATATAATTTAAACAGCTCCAAATCAATTATTTATGCATTGATTCAAAAATCCAAAATGTGTAGTAAAAATGTGCATCACCTCTGGTTGTTGTTCCCAACATTATCCAAAGAGCATGAACATTTTTGAATAGCATTTTGGGTTCATTGAAAATCCATTTTAAAGTTGAACCTATTTGAATTTGCTTTGGTGCTATGGTTTGAAACATCCCCATTTCAATTTCATTTGAAAATTTAAACATGATGCACAAAGCAAGCCTAGGACCATACCAGAACTAGGGATGTGACAGCTGAAGACGCGAGAAAAGGCGCGCCCAAGCAGGCCGCGGCTCCTCTCCTCCACCAACCTGTCAGCCCTGACCGACCGCGCCTCCAGCTGCGTCACCACGTCAGTGAAGAACTGAAGATTGCCAGCATAGTTGACTGCATGAGGCTCGCCAACAGCCGCCTCGCAGATGTTGCCCAAGGCTGCGTTGGCTCTCTCCCGGAGCGTGGCAAGCATGGGGCCGTGCTCATGCTCCAGGATCTGCCGCTGATGGATCTCGTCCGCGTTCTGGCCCGCGATGACATCAGCCTCCTCTACCCGCTGGCGGAGAAGGAGCACCTCGGCCTGGGAAGCGGTTAACTCACCTTGCGCCACCTCAAGAGCGGCCCGGAAAGCGTCGGCCCGCCGCGTCGCCTCCTCCAGCTTGGCCCTCAAGGCAGCGATCCTGCCTTCAGCTTCGGCCCGGATCAACCCCAGTTTCTCGTCGAACTCGTGCTCGAGGTTCAAATGCGCCATCGCCACTTGATGTCCGACCTTCTCCAGGACACGGGCTTCCCATGCGGCAACATCATCCTCCGCCTGCGTCACCAAGCGCTCCCTCGTCTCCAGACGCTCGTACTCACGGGTGCGTTCGGCGGCTTCCAGCGTCAGCGCCTCCTCACGCTTCTGGAGCTCTGCTGAGTCGCCGGAGGCCACCTTCATCGACGTGAGAGCTGCCTCGCGCAGCTCCACCTGCTCCTCCAGTGAGTGGCACCAGGCCAGGAGCTCCCAAGCCCGCTCCTCCGCCGCCGTTCGCCGCCGGTCAGCTTCCCGAGCCTCCTCAGCGGCCCAAGATCGGGCCTCCCGAGAGGCCACTAGCGACGCCTTGGCCTCTGCATCGTCAAGATCGTGCTGATGGCGCGCAAGGGCGATGGCGCCCTCCAGCTCATGCCTCTCTGCAACTAGGCGCAGGCCCTCGGCCTCAAGGCGCGTCTTCATCGGCAAGCTCCTCTCCAAGCAGGCTTACCGCGTCAACCGCCCTTCGAAGGAATCCGTGGCGGAGAGCGCGACGCTCCCGAGCACGCTCGAGCACGTCCTCCACACCATCATCTGCCCCAAGCAAGCATCGGGGGGCGCGAGCCAGCACTCCCCCTCCGGGCTGGGGGCTGGCACCCTTGCGACGGCCGGGCACGCCGCGTCAGAAGCCCGGCCGGGGGCCAGCCCGTCCCCAGGTGAAGAGCGCAGGAAGCGCCTCAGCCAATCGCAGTCCACGACCAGGCGAGAAGCCCACGGCAGGCTGGCTATGCCACGAGAAGGCCAGCGAAGGATCGCGAGGTGCGCGGGGCCACGATACGCCTCGGGACGGTTCGCCTCGTCAGTCGCCCTCACCACAAGGGCTCCACTGCTTGGAGCGCTTGAGGACGGTGGAGGGGGCGAAGCCAAGAGGGACGGCTCCTCAGCCGTCTCCGCAAGCTCGGCTGGAAGGGGCCTGCGGAGCGAGAGTCAGTAAGAGCAACAGAAGGATCGGGAGCTGGGAAAGGAGAAGGCTTACTCATTAGTGGCGAAGTACTTCCTACGCTTCAGCAGGCGACAGGGGTAATCGTCGCACAGGGCCTCCCTTCTATTTCGGAGGGCCTGAAAGTCCACGCGGAAGCGGCCTAAGAGTCGGGCACAAGGATCAACCTGCGATGAAGGTGGAGCATCAAGGTGATCTGCGTCGGGCGCGCCTGCCTGGCGTGCGCCGCCAATCGCCTCACCAAGGGAAGTCGCCGGAGCCTCGGTGGCCTCGGTCGAAGGCGTAGAAGGCAGCTGCTTGTCACCCTCAGCCTCGGCGGCACGGGCCCCGATAACTGCTTCCTCACGAGCCTCGCCCGGCGTTGTCACCCTGCCGGGAGCCCCCTCGGCCTCCGGCGCCTCGTGCCTCCCTGCTCCGCCACTTGAGGAAGAGCCGCCTTGGCCGACTGGAAGGGCGGCCACCACGACTGCGTTCTCGCGAGGCACCTGGAGGCCGGCGGGGTGCGGCCCCCACTCATCGAAGATAGGCATCTGCCTCACCAAATCGCCCCCGCTCTGGCAGAGGTACAGCAAGGCCCCTCCCTACTGGATACTGCCAGGGTTGGGGTCCCCCGTCAGGGTCAAGAGCGCCGTCCTCAGCACTTCAGGCGTCAGGTCCTCTTCCTAGAGCCTCATACGATCATCGCGCCCGCTGAAGGCCCACATCCGGTGGGAGTGGCGCTGGAGAGGAGCGACGCGGCGTAGCAGGAACTCCTTCACCACCTTGGGCGCCGTCGCGCCAAGCGATCTCAAGAACGCGAAGCGGTGCCATACGAAGACGAGCCGGGGGCTCTCAAGCGTCTCCTGGCCCCAGCCCGAATTGGGGACAGCAGGCGAAGTTGGCTCCGATAGCAGGGGGCTGGGCACCCTAGCATCCACATACAGCCACCGCTTGCAGAACCCAGCCGCGGGCGGAGGGAGCTTGAAGTCAATCCCAGAGGTCGCCGTCTCTGGTGCGGTAATGAAGCTCACACACGCCCAGCATTGGGTAGGGTCAACAAGGCGCAGCGAGAAGAAGTGGCGCAGCAAGGCAACCGAAGGAAGAATGCCCATCATAGCCTCGCAAACAAAGGCGAAGACCGAAAGGAGAGCGATGGATTCAGGACCCAGATGCATCATGTGGATCTGATAATGGGAGAGCACGGCATTGAAGAAATCAGAAAAGGGAGGAACCAGACCCGCCCACAGGGCGTCGGCAAAATACGGGACCTCGGTGGCTATCCTACCGATGGAGAAGTGGGACGCGGACCAAGCCGTCGTCCTCCCGCATTCATTGAAGATGGTGGCCAGAGCTAAGCTGACCTTGCCCAAGCCCTGGCGACGGGCAAGGCGGAGACACGGGTTTCTCCCCTCTTCCCTTCTTCGTTAGAGCCATGGCGATGGGAAGGGGGGGGAGGTTCAAGATTGAGTTGAAAACAGAAACCAGAGTTCGAGCGGAGGAAGGACAGAGGGCGCTCGAGCAACCAAAGAGGGGAACGGCTGTGTACGACTACGTGTCCGCCTAGCATGGCGCAAAATAAGGAGGGCGTGGGGGAACAGCGCCGCCCACGTCCAATCAACCGCCACGTGGCGCCCAAGGCCGCAGGCTGTTAGGGCCTGCAGCGCTTCGCTCTTGCCCTTCCGCCTCCCTGCATGGCCAAGTCCGGGCGCGCCTTAGGCCCGGGGGCTACTGTCGGTGTTCTGGGAATGGGGGTCCCCAGACTTGCCTGCTTGCGGCCTGCGGCGTGGCTCAAAGGGGGGCCCAGCACGGCCCATCTTCACCAACACAAACCCAAGACCATTGCGAGGGGCCAAGCCTCGCGGGGCGGATGACGCGGAGCTTCCTCAGGCGCGGCCTCGTCAGGCTGGCTCACGAGGAGGCGGAGAGATCAAGGCGCGATACCTCAGGAGGTGCCCGTGACGCAAGCCATGACGACCGGGGGCGCCAGGCGGGTGCCAGCCCACGCAGTGTCCTCCCTTCCTCTTTGGTGCAAAGGGGGCAAGCGCAGCCGCGGAGTACCGAGGCATCAGGCAAAGGTTGCCATTTCGGTGGAACGAGACCAAGACCAGGAGGACTACGAGATGGAGGTCACCGTGGAGCCCAAGACGGCGTCATCACCAGAGCTTTGCGCAGGCGAAGACTACTTTTGTCAGGATAGCTGATACTAGCTGTCCCCCTTCAAATTAGCCCGCCATTGTTGGCTCCCCTCCCGCTCGATATTTGGGAAGAGGACCAGGGCCTCTATAAATAGGACCAGCCACCCACAGAGCAAGGGGGGTAGAGAGACAGGGAAGAGAGAGAGCTAGCCGGAGGATTGGAAGGATAGAGAAGATCAGAAAGAGAGAGAGAGAAAGGTGACTGAGCCCCTCCCGGCAGTTCATCGCCCCAGCCAAGAACAGACCCTCGCGAGGTTGTTCTTCCTTGTATTGTTCATCATCATCAGCCCAAGAGGCAATCCACCACACCACACACTGGAGTAGGGTATTACACCACAACGGTGGCCCAAACCAGTATAAACCCTGTGTCTCTTGTGTTGTTCTTTCCATAGTTTAGATCCTAGCAAGGCGGAGGGGTGCAGGTAGGTAGGAGGCGAAATCTCCGCGCGCACCCCAGTGTTCGAACCTCAAGGGTCTGCTGGAACCCGAAATCCGACAAAAGTGGACGCTCCGGATTGTGGAACTGCGACCAAAAGAGCTTTTCCACTTCGCGATCTTCTTGATCTCGAAGTGTTCGGCCGCATCTGCGGCACTCGCTGCCAAATCCAGATAGGTGTCCGCCGTACTCCACATCCGGTCTAACGGAGCATGTTTAGGATCACAGAACTTCCTCCGCAGCATAAAGGGCTTTCCAGCCGCGATCTCTCTGGCATGACGCAGCTCCTCCTTCATAGCTCTCATCGCAGAGCGAGCATCCATGGCATCGGCAACGGCCTTCTCCAGGTCCGTCTGTTCCGCCTGATCTTCTTTTTCAAGAAGCTTGCAATGTTCAGCAGCGCTCTTCAGCTTCACAGCCATCTCGGCCATTTCCTTCTTGCTTCGGCAGTGAGCAGCCTGTTCGGCTTTCAGCTCTTCAATTGCCTTTCCGGCAGCCGCATCAATTTTCCTAGCTTGTTCCTTGGCTCAGGCAAGTTCCGCCCAAAGATTCTCCATGGCAGTAGCACCATCTGCATCAAGCGCACACATTGTAAGATACTGGCATAAACCTCCTCTTACCAGGTGCCGCCGGAGTCATTAGATACCTTGTGCCTCGTCAAGCCGCTTGTTGACCAGCGCGATGTCGGCATCTGCCACGTCAAGTTGCCGCTTTAGCTCGGCAAATTCATCAGTCCGGCTGGCCACCCGACACTTCGCCACCTACGTATGAAGGCGGCATATTAGACCTGGGATTATGATCCTCTGCGTGCCGTCACTTTTGACAACACACAGAGTCTCAGGGTCTACTATCTACACAGGGCGCATCTTATTTATGTGCAACTGTCCAAAAAGGGTACATTATTTCACGTACGTCAAAACCTGTCAGTAAACTCCTGACGGCCTCGTGCAATCCGCTCTCTGCAGATGAAATCCTCTCAATCACCCGTACCCATCAATGCACGGTGCTCCTCTGAGATAGATGCTTGCCCTAGCAGATCCTTCAGCTCCTCCGAGCACGCACCAGACGGTGCCGGACTCGTCCGATGGCCCTTTTCGAAGGCCGGACACGGAGGGCTTTGGGGGGCCATATGACTACCTTCCGGCCCTGCCGGATTCGGAGAAACCCTCCGCGATGATACCTCAGGGTCGCCCGCCTCGCAAGGCGGTACGGCAGGGGGAGGCGTTCCGCTCTCCATCATCTCCGGAAGAAGATCCCCCGAAGTCGAGCTCTGCTGAGAAGGGCTAAGGTCCGAGCTACAAGGTAAATTTTCAATTACTCTTCTCATATATAACGCAAGGATTTCTCTCATTTCTTAAAAAGAAAAACTCCTCTCTACTTACGGCTCGGTGGAGGGTTGATCCCTTGAGGGCATAATTCGGCCGAAGTATCCCCCGGCGCAGGACCCTCTGACGAAGATTTCTTCCCCCGCTTTGAGGCCATGGTCTCCGGGTCGTCAGAGGCGGTCCTCTTCTTCCCCTGAGGAGAGGAATTTTCGATTCCTCCCTTCCGGACAACCTCCTTCGAGGAGGTTGTAGCTTCCTTGTCCCCTCCCTCGCTTTCCTTGGAAGGCACAACCTCCAACATCCTGACTAGCACGGGATCCGGCGTGGTCTCGGGGAGGGGGGCCGGACACCTGATTAGCTTTGCTTTCGCTATCCACTCCTGTTTAAAGGATAGCTCTTTTAGGGGCAATTTTATGATAAATATACGGATAGCGAATCCGGGCACAAGGCTACTTACTTGAGTATCCGGGCGATTGCAGCTCAGGCCTGCGTCCTCGGTCGAGTCCAGACACATTGCTTGTGATCCGAAGAACAATTTGTACATCTGCGCGGGCGTTGCGCCCATGAAATGCTGCAGAGCTCGTGGTCCCTCCAGATTGAACTCCCACAGGCGAAGGGGGCGACGTTTGCCGGGCAAGGCTCGGCGGATCAACATGACCTGCGTCACCACGACCAGGCTGATGTCTCTTTCTAGGAGATCTCGGATGCGGCCCTGCAACAGGGGCACGTCCTTTGCTGACCCCCAGTCCAGCCCCTTATTGACCCATGACGCCAGTCGTGCCGGGGGACCCGAGCGGAAAAACAGGCAGCGCCACCCACTTGGTGCTCCTGGGAGCTGTGATATAAAACCAGTCTCGTTGCCATAAGCTGGACTCCCCTTGAAAAGAGCCCTCGGGTCATGCAGCACCAACATTCTTGCTTATAAAAGCACCTCCGCACTCCGCGTGCCATCCCTCGATCATCTTCGGCTCTACTTTGAAGGTCTTGAGCCATAGTCCGAAGTGAGGAGTAATACAGAGGAAGGCTTCACACTCGACGATGAATGAGGAAATATGGAGGATGGACTCTGGAGCTAAGTCGTGAAATTCCAGCCTATAATAAAACATGAGCCGCCTCACGAAGGGATCCGTCGGGAAGCCTAGCCCCTGAAGGAAGTGAGACATGAACACCACACTCTCACCAGGCTTGGGAGTGG
This sequence comes from Triticum urartu, assembly GCF_056163025.1. Classification (NCBI taxonomy): domain Eukaryota; kingdom Viridiplantae; phylum Streptophyta; class Magnoliopsida; order Poales; family Poaceae; genus Triticum; species Triticum urartu. The sequence goes on along the minus strand of NC_141873.1, from coordinate 391,112,317 downwards.
GAATGACCTGCCCTTGAGAAGGCAGCCTATGCCATATTTCGCGGGTCGAGAACCTGGCCTCTCTCAACTTCAGCACGTCCTCCTCCGTGACGGAGGAGGGCATCCATCGGCCTCGAAGGTCGGAACCGGACATTGTCGAAGGTCCGAAGCGCCTGAAATCTGGAGCCTTGGGTGTTGGAACTCGAGGCAGAGGGCGAACTCGTTTGAGATTGAAAGAAAGGAGTAAGGCCTTGGTCTCTTTATAAGAGGTTGAATACCAAGGGCCCTCCCCGTGACCGTTTGGGACTTGCCTTTGATCAAGAGAACATACCAACGAGTACGGTTGGGTTACCCACGCCCGTATTGATGAGAATCCCGGAATAAGGGGACATGATCTCTTCTTTAACAAGACGTGCCAAGAAAACCGCCTCGCAAAACGCGCTGAGGTGGGACAGTAAAACGATCCAAATAAAGACTTGGTCGTGGTGTGATGTCATGCTACGGAATACGTCAGCAGATTAGATTTGTGTAAATATTATTCTCTCTATGGAAATATGTGGAAACTTATTTTGCAGAGCCGGACACTACCTTTGTGTTCAAAATCTTCTATGAAGTACTTGGAGGAGGAACCCGCCTTGCAATGCCGAAGACAATCTGCGCACCAGACTCGTCGTCATTGAAGCCTGGTTTAGGGGCTACTGAGGGAGTCCTGGATTAGGGGGTGTCTGGATAGCCGGACTATACCTTTGGCCGGACTCCTGGACTATGAAGATACAAGATTGAAGACTTCGTCCCGTGTCCGGAAGGGACTTTCCTTGGCGTGGAAGGCAAGCTTGGCGATACGGATATGTAGATCTCCTACCATTGTAACCGACTCTGTGTAACCCTAGATGTAAGGACAAATTTATCCCTAAGTGTTTTGGTGATTGATGACAACGCATTTGCGGACTAATCGTGTGCCATGAGTATTCCAGACACTTCTTTTCTAGGCACAAGACGATTGGGTGCCCCTCGAAGACTGACGAAGACGGCGTCTTTTCTACGTTTCTTTTTGGTGGATTTGAGTCGTAGGAAAGCCGTACTATTAAGAGGGGGTCCGCGTTGGAAAGGTTTGGGTGGAATCATCAGGTACACGTCTCTTTCTTATCCCCTCCTTCTTCCTTGGAGCTTCCTCCGTTTTCTTGCCTAACTTGTCTGGCCGCCGTTGTTGGTTGCGGTAGTACTGCTCCTGGGTCAACGGTAGTACCGTACACATCCGCGGTAGTACCACGCGGTGGCGCGGTAGTACCACAGGTTCCCACGGTAGTACCGCTCCCCTGGAGCCGCACTACCGCTGCCCACCAGGCTAGTGCTGCCCCTTTGCGGTAGTAGGAGCGGATGTAATTTTTTACGTCCGCAACTACCGCGGTCGTACCGCTTTCGCCGTGCGGTAGTACCGCGCTATGCGGTCAGGGAGTAGTACCGCCCCTCGGCAGTACTACTATGTCGGGTTTTTGCTACTTCCGTTTCTTTGCGGAAGTAGGCATGGAAGTTTCCCTTCTCCCCTGACTGGGACTTTTGCCTCGCGGTAGTACCGCATGGGGGCGCGGTAGTACCGCGCGTGCGGAAGTTCCGCCCCCAGCTTCTGTGCGTCTGTTTATCAGTTCTGTGCTGGGGTTGCGGCAGTACCGTGGGTCGGTACGGTAGTACCGCACAGCCATGCGGTAGTACCGCTTGGTTGCAAGCAGTAGTACCGCGCGGCCTTGCGGTAGTACCGCTGGCCGCGGGCTGGTTGGTGGGTAATGGTTGGATCTTTTCCACACACTATATAAGGGGTCCCCTTCTTCCCCGTTGACTTACCTCTTCCACCATTAAGCTCCATTATTGCTCCAAGCTCCATTTTTGCCCGATCTCACTCCCTAGCGAACCAAACTTGTTGATTTGCTCGGGAGTGGTTGAGAAGGCCCCGATCTACACTTCCACCAAGAGATATTTGATTCCCCCCACTAATCCCTTGCGGATCTTGTTACTCTTGGGTGTTTGAGCATCCTAGATGGTTGAGGTCACCGCGAAGCCATAGTCCATTGTGGTGAAGCTTCATGGTGTCGTTGGGAGCCTCCAATTGAGTTGTGGAGATTGCCCCAACCTCGTTTGTAAAGGTTCGGTCGCCGCCTCCAAGGGCACCAATAGTGGAATCACGGCATCTCGCATTGTGTGAGGGCGTGAGGAGATTACGGTGGCCCTAATGGCTTCTTGGGGAGCATTGTGCCTCCACACCGCTCCAACGGAGACGTACTTCCTCTCAAAGGGAAGGAACTTCGGCAACACATCCTCGTCTCCACCGTCTCCACCCTTGGTTATCTTGTGCCTTTACTTGTGGAAGCTTATTTGTTTCATATATCTTGCTTGTTTGTGTCGGCGTTCTGGGAACGGGGGTCCCCAGACTTGCCTGCCTGCGGCCTGTGGCGTGGCTCAAAGGGGGGCCCAGCACGGCCCATCTTCATCAACAAAGAACCAAGACCCTCGCGAGGGGCCAAGCCTCGTGGGGCGGATGACACGGAGCTTCCTCAGGCATGGCCTCACCAGGCTGGCTCGCGAGGAGGCGGAGAGATCAAGGCGGGGTACCTCACGAGGTCCCCGTGACGCAAGCCATGACGACCAAGGGCGCCAGGATGGCGCCAGCCCGCGCAGTGTCCTCCTTTCCCCCTTGGTGCAAAGGGGGCAAGCGCAGCTGCGGAGTATCGAGGCATCAGGCAAAGGTTGCCATTTCGGTGCAACAAGACCAAGACCAGGAGGACCGCAAGACGGAGGTCATCGTGGAGCCCAAGACGGCGTCACCACCAGAGCTTTGTGCAGGCGAGGACCAACTTTAGTCAGGATAAGTGTACTAGATGTTCCCCTTCAAAATGGCCAATTGTTGGCGCCCTTCCCGCTCAATATTTGGGAAGAGGCCCAGGGCCATTGCCTATAAATAGGACCAGCCACCCACAAGGATCGAGGGGGTTCGAGGTAAAAGGAAGGTTAGAGACTGAGATCTAGGATCAAGGATCGGATCGAAATTAGAGAGAGAGAAGGGTGACTGAACTCCTAGCAGTTCGTCCCCCCCCCCCCAAGAAAGAGCAGACCCTCGCGAGGCTGTTCTTCCTTGTATTGTTCATAATCATTAGCCCAAGAGGCAATCCACCACACCACACACTGGAGTAGGGTATTACACCACAACGGTGGCCTGAACCAGTATAAACCCTGTGTCTCTTGTGTTGCTCTTTCCTTAGCTTAGATCTTGGCGAGGCGGAGGGGTGCAGGTAGGTAGGAGGCGAAATCTCGGCGCGCACCCCAGTGTTCGAACCTCAAGGGTCTGCTAGAACCCGAAATCCGACATTTGGCGCGCCAGGTAGGGGTGCGCCGGAATTCGTCTTCCACCACCCCGTTCTCCTCCGACCATCGCGCCCATGTCTGACGCTCGTCGGGCCCGCGCCGAGCGCCGGGCCGCTCTCGCTTCCCGCGTCGCCCAAACGGCTCCTGTCAGCGGGCGTCCTCGCTGTTCCCTGTCACCTACCGTCAATGCCGCCACTGGCCCGGCGGGGGACGAGCAGCAAGCATCGTCGCAGCATCTGTCAGTGCGGCAAGACGGCCGCACCGCTACTCCCTCGCTCACCCCAGCTGTTTCTTCGTCCTGCGCGCTCCGCGCACCCATGGAGGCTCGAGCTGCGCTCATCGCCGCAAATGAGCTCCTGCGCTACCGTCCCGTCGACGACGTCTACGAAGAATGGCTTGACCGCGTTGCCGAGATCGTCCGCGCCGCAGGGGGTTCTCCTGCGCCGTCCGTTCTGCTGCACCGCATCCTGCCCCGCGCGGGTGACGAGGCTCCGGCGGCGCCCCGGCCGCCTCCTCCTCAAGAAGGCGCCATGGCACCAAGGCGCGTGGCGCCTGGGCGGAACTCGTTCCGTCAGGTGCCAGCGCGACAAGAGCAGAGCTGCCAAGAAGTCCCTCGCCCGCAAGAAGCTGCCCGGGTGCTCCCTACTCCAGCATGTCACGACCATGCTCCTGCTCCCGCACGCCAAGACCCCGCGCTGCTCCCAGCTGCGGCGCGTGGGGACATGCAAGACCAAGCTCTTCGTCACCCAAGGCCTCCCGTGGCCACAGCAGGCTGCCGTGCCTTCACCATCGCGCTACACAGCGTCGCGTGGCCCGGCAAGCTCAAGCCAGACCTGCCTCCTCTTTACGACGGCACGGCCGACCCCGCGGAGTTCCTCCAGCTCTCTGAGCTGGGCATCGAAGCTGCCAACGGAGACGAGAAGGTCATGGCAAACTGGTTTCCCATGGCGCTCAAGGACGGGGCCCGCACCTGGCTCCTGATCCTGGCCCCAGGCACAATCTCCTCCTGGGACGAGGTGCGCACCCGCTTCATCGCCAACTTCCAAGGTACTCGCGACCGGCCACCCGCCGTGAGTGACATGCGCCTCATCAACCAACAACCCGGGGAGACCCTGCAGAAGTACATCCAGCGCTTCAACAACGCACTCCTCAAGATTCCCAAGGTGACTGAGCAGGCCATCATCTCAGCCTTCTTCGACAGCGTGCGCGATGTCAAGATGAAGGAGGAGATGGCGATGCATGAAGACCTGTGCACTTCCTTGGAGCTGTTCAACTTGGCAACCAAGTGCGCCAGGGCTGAGGAAGGGCGTCTCTCCCTCCTCGAGCTGCCTACCGCAGACCCAGAAGAGAAGAAGCCCAAGGCCAAGGATGTGAAGCGCAAGGGGGCTGCCGTGCTCGCGGCAGAACCAGACACCAAGCGGGGCAGAGATCTGCCCGAACCTCCCAAGGGCAGTCGATACTGTGTGTACCACGACCTCCACACCCACCACACCAACGAATATCAAGAGCTCCGAGCCGTGTGAGAAGGAAGGATCGGCCGTCGCCCCGACCGCGGTGACCGGGGCTACGGTCGAGGAGGAGAAAGGAGCGCAGGACGCTGGGAAGACCGTGGTCCGCGCCAAGGGTGGCGCGATCAACCTCGCGAGGATCGCTGGCAAGATCCGCCTCGCGAGGGAGACTGGAGGGATCAGCCTCGCGAGGATCGCCCGCAAGGCAACGCAGGCTCCCTCCACTGCCGCCGCAGCCAAGGAGGAACGAGGACCGCCACCAGGACGAGGGGGCTGGGGGCTTCCAGGAGCCGCGCGCGATCGCCTGCATCCTGGGCGGGGCTCAAGCCCCATCCTCTCAACGCATCTTCAAGCAGTTCACCCGCGAAGTTAATGCAATCCTCCCCAAGCTCGAAGCCACGCGCTCTCTCAGGTGGTCGGCGTGCGCCATCACGTTCAGCTCAGCAGATCAGCTCAAGTGTGCGGCTACAGCCGGAGTCCTCCCGATGCTTTGTTCCCCAATCATCAGCAACTTGGTGGTCACCAGGACCCTCATCGATGGCGGGGTAGGACTCAACGTCCTGTCCGTGGAAACATTCAACAATCTCCAAGTGCCCTACAGCCAGCTTCAGCCAACCAAGCCTTTCTTCGGAGCCACCGAAGGCTCCGCGGTCCCGATTGGGCAGGCCCGCCTCCCGGTCACCTTCGGGGCACGCGACAACTACCGCACCGAGCTCATCGACTTCGACGTCGCTCACATTCGCCTGCCGTACAACACCATCCTTGGGTACCCAGCGCTGGCCAAGTTTATGGCCGTAACTCACCATGGCTACAACGTCCTCAAGATGCCAGGAAGTGGCGGAGTCATCATGGTGCCCTGTGAGGAGAAGGACGCGGTGTGTTCCCCGGAGCGAGCCTTTCAGGCCGCGTCACTGGAAGACCCGGAACGCGGAAGCAGAAGGCTTCCTGAGACCGCCCCCAAGAAGAAGAAGACATCGTCCGGCCCGGACCCTCAGGAGGCAGGCCCCTCTGGGCCCGCGCCTGCCCAGGGGGAACCTCCTTCCATCGCATAGGAAAGCGCGCCCGGCGCCCCCTCAGGCAGGGCTCGGGGGCTCTCCCCTGGAGGGCTACCGACCTGGCTAGGGTCACGAGGGAGGCGCTTGGGCACCTCATGGAGGCATGTTTCGAAGCTCGTTTCCCTCAAGAAGGAGTAAGGCAAGGAGAGCCAGACCCTCAGGAGTTCGTCAGCAAGGCCATTCAGGAGCTACAGGAGTCAAGAGTTATGAAAGGCGGCCGCCGCCTACCAGCAGTGGCTCCCCATCCAGGCAAGGATGGTGGGCTACGCGTCTGCATCGACATATCAGGGCTCAATCGAGTCGCCTCTCTGGAGCGTCTCTGGCCCTCGCGAGTGGGGCGCTGCGGAGGTCCACCCCACAGCTACGTTCGCATGCCTTACGGCTTACCGAACGCGGCTCCATGTACCAGCGCCTCATGAGGGGCATCATGGAGGCACAAGAGGCCAGGTGTTCCGCAGCCCTGGCGGAGATGGAGATGGTCCGCGAGGAGCCACCAGCACCTCCGGAGCCTCCCGAGGCCCCTAGGCCTGGGGGCTCGTGAGGATCGGCTTACGCAGCCCACCGAGTCTGCTACACCAACAGTCCTTCGTCCTCAACATCATCAGGTGACATCTTACAAGTTTCATTTCCAGCTGGGAGCGCCCCCCCAGGGCTGCATTATTCCCAGGCCATGTGGGTCCGTCCCTGCGGCATGTATCCCTTTTATTTCATGTTGTTAGCTTACCTTGTTGGGGGCCCCCCTCGGGCTGCATCATCCCCAAGTCGCTCGGGCCAGACCCAGCGGCATGTATCCCTTTTGTGTTTATTTCCGGTTATGCGTTCGAACCTCCATGCTTGATTATTTGATGCTGGTCCACGGCACCTCTTCTTCTCCGTGCCGACCACTTGCACGTTAAAGGGGGGGTACCTGAGCATCGCGACTCGGGGCTCTTACTGGCTCTCCAGCCATCACCCTCTGGCCTTGTCCACGACATCGCGACCTGGCATACCAGCGACGGCTGATACCAGCTCGAGGGCCGGGACCCGAGGACGTAGAGTGCCGGCATCTAACCAAATTTGCGGGACACATCACAAGATAAGGCCCAGTGCCAGGTGCAACCCGCCTAGAGGTAGGGCCCCATGAGTCCCGCGCTGGATCATGGGTGCCCAGATACACCTCGCCAGGCCCTACCGTGCCAGCCACGTGTCAGGGCGGGGCTGTACACGCCCCGGGGGCTCCTCCCAGAGGGGGCTCCCTCCCACGTACCAGTGGAAGCACCATGCTCCGCGCTGGCTAACGACACTGCCGAGGAGCGGCTATGCCTGTACACATGCGGAAGCGCTATGCTCCGCGCTGGTGATAAACAACTAAGGGTGGCCCCCGGGCCGCATCAACCTTGGGGAGCCCAGAGCTCAGTGTCTAGCCTCATCGTAACGCCTCCCCCCGGGAGTGCCGCGCGAGGGGGCTGGGCGCGGGGGCTGCGCCTGGGTCATGCCCAGACGCACGCCGCCCAGCCAGCCCCCCCCCCCCCCCCCGGAGGCCTGGTTCGCCGTGCGTCTCTCCCCGAGCGGAGCCAAGGTACGAAGGCCGTTTGAGCGTCAAGGGGGACTCCTGACCATCGCGACTCAGGAGCCTAACTGGTCACGTAGCCCCTCACTCCTTAGTTCCGAAAGGCTAACGGCGGTTGAGGTATGCGCGCGGCCGGGCTCTGCAGACGTAGAACGGTAGATCCACCCACATCATACCTCCCTACTTGTTGTTCGTGCGCCAAGGGGGACTCCTGAGCATCGCGACTCAGGAGCCTAACTTGTCACGTAGCCCCTCACTCCTTGGTCCCGTCCTGGTTTCCGGTCGGGGCTAACGACGGCTGAGGTATGCGCGGGGCCGGGCTCTGCCGGCGTAGAACATAAGCAAGTAGGAAGGAAAAGCGTAAATCTCAAGGAATTCCAAAGCAAATATTACAGTCCACACTGTTATCTCAATGCCAAATGCAAGTTTAAAGGCCTCCCCAAGGCATGATACATGTGCAGGAATTAAAGGCAGGACAGGAGCCACAACGGAGTCACTTGTCGGCGGTGGAGCAGCGTGGAGTGGGTTCGCCTCATGGAGCAGTGGGGTCGGAAGCGCCTTGCTTCAGCTTGGTGCTGAAGGCCCGGAACTTCCCCAGCAGAGCCTCCGCACGACCCTTCACGGCCTCGGCAGCGGCAGTGGGACGCTCGCCGCTTACTGGCTCCAGCAGGCTGTCGAGGTCGACGCCGGGATCGCGAAGGTAGATGCGGGTGAGGACCCGCGTCAGCGCTGCAAAAGACAGGACACGCGCCTCAGCCTCGGCCGTGGGGCCAAGGCCAAGGGTGACATCTTCAAGAGCACGAAGCAGGAAGGGAAGCAGCTTGGCGGGGCCGTCCTCGGCGCCAGCAAGCGGGCTCTCCAGGCCGCTGTCGTAAAGCGTCCTCAGCGAGGAGCGAGCCTTCGCCTCCATCTCCGTGAAGGCCACGCGGTCCTCGGCAAGAACCAAAGCCTTGTCGTCCAGCTCGGCCTTCCTCGCCCCCAACTCCTTCTCCAGCGTGCCTAGGCGGTCGCAGCGCTTCCTGAGCTTAACCTCCCTCTCCTTGACGGCCGCCTCGCGAGCCTTCATGCTTTCTTCCTGCTCTTGGCGAAGGCGGACCTCTTTCGCGAGCTGGTCCCACAGGCCTTGCAGCTCGTCCTCCAGCGCCTTGCAGCGACCACGGACGTCGACCACCTCCCCCAGGGGTGCGTCACGAGCAGCCTTCGCCTCAAGGACGGCCTGCTTCTCCTCATCGCAAGCCGTCGAGGCCTGGACCAGCGCCGCCCGAATCGAAGCGTCGGATCGAATCCATCCTGAAGCCAGCTCCAAGCGCCCGGCCACCAAGCGAGGGTCGGCGCCAAGAAGATCCTGCCGCAGCTGGTCCAACTCGGCAGCAGCACGATCCAGAATGGCAGGAGGAGTCGGAGAAACAGCAGTCGGTGGAGTAGAAGGAGAAGGCGGCAGCGCGGCCACAGCATCCTGAGGCGGAGTCTGCTGCGCCCCAACGGCTGTAGTGGCGGCAGCAGGCAAAGGCACCTCGGGAGTCACTTGGGCCATGGGGGCTGAGCTCGCCCCCGCCGGCTCAGCTAGGCCTCGCGAGGACGACCAGGCAGGAGAAGCCCATGCGTCGCGGTCACCCTCCTTCGCGGGCAGAGGCGCTGCCACGGATGGAACCTCAGGAGCTCCCTTCGGCTTCTTTGCTGTGGGCGCCAGCCTATCCAAGAGATGCGGACGTCAAGCCTTAGAAGCAGAACAAGAAGTAAAGACAAGAATCAAGCGCTTACGGATCGTCGCCAGTGAGCTCAAGCGGCCTCTGGCCAAATTTGAAGCCCGAAAGCCGGCTAGAAGGGTCAACCTCGAGAAGCTTGGAAGAGGAAGGTGCGTCTGCGGTCCACCTCGGAGCCGGGGCAGACCCGCGGGAGATCAGCCCGGTCCTGTCCTTCTTCGGGATCGGGGGCAAGCCCCTGCCATCCTGCTCGTCATCATCCTCGTCGTCATCGCTCGGAGAGAGGCGGAGAACGCGGGACCTGCACCGGGGGAGGGGAGCCCTCGACTCTCCATCAGTCGCCTCGGAGTCAGGCCCTTTTTCCCGCTCCCCTCCTTCCTCCTCTCCGCTGAGTCATTGGAGGGCACGTCCACCGGTTCCTCGGGAGTTTCCATGGGCATGGGCCCTTCCCCGTTGAAGACGGGCATGGACTCCACTACCTGCTCCCAGTCGTCGTGGAGGAACAAGGGCGTTGGAGCGCCCTCCAACCTCGCCACATCGCCCCCAAACAGAGATTGGAGGACCGCAGCCAGATCTCCGTCGGCCAAGTCCGCGGGGCTCGGATGTGGCCTCCACATCGGAAGCGAGTACTGCCGAAGCGGAGCCAGCTGGTGCTCTAGGAATTCCCTCAGCAGCGATGCGCCGGTCAGCTTCGCCACCGCCATGTTGGCCGGCCTCAGATCCACGTCCATCTTCTCCAACACCAGCTTCGCGCGGGGGTCTGCGAGCTCCGCTCGACCCCAATCTCTGGAGCTCGTGGGTTGCTCCATGGGCAAGATCAGCCGAGGGTGGATGCACCCAGCATCCGCCAAGACCCACTTGCTCCTGAAGCCCTCAATCCTTTTCCCGGGGTTCGAAATGGCAATAGCGCCACCGTACGCGATGATGCTCGCGCACGCGGAAGCAGGACCGCGAGAGGTACGGAGGTAGAAGTAGTGGTGCGGCAAGGCCACTGAGGGCTGCACCCCTACATGAGCCTCGCAGTAATAGGCGAAGATCGCCAGGAGAAGGACGGAGTTAGGGTGGAGATGCAGAGCCTGTAGCTTATAATGGCGAAGGACAGAGAAGAAGAACTCGAAGAAGGGAGGCACCAGGCCAGCAGCAATGGCGCTTACGAAGAACGGATAGAAGGTGCTCCCTTGACCCTCAGGGATGGCGGAGCCGGGCTTGAACACCTTCGCCCCGTCAATGCCCCGCGCTGCCGCAATCCGGCGCAACCGGGCGAGGCTCACCTCCGACACGTTCGGCGAGTCCAGGGCACACGAGTACCAAGCTACGGCCGGGGACTGACGAGGCGCCATGACTTCCTAGGTCACGCGGTCGGAGTGGATCTGGAAATTTTGGAGGAAGGAAGGAGAGGCGCAAGAAAGGGGATCTGAGCAGCAACCGGAGAAAGCAAAAAGCAAAGCCTAGGCAGATGCCGCTCCTTTATCAACTCGCGTGGTTGCTAAGGTGCTCACGTCCAATCAACCGCCACGCGGCGACCAAGACCGCAGGCTGTTAGGGCCCGTGGCGCTTCGCTCTTGCCCTTCCGCCTCCCTGCACGGCCAAGTCCGGGCGCGCCTTGGGCCCGGGGGCTACTGTCGGCGTTCTGGGAACAGGGGTCCCCAGACTTGCCTGCCTGCGGCCTGCAGCGTGGCTCAAAGGGGGGCCCAGCACGGCCCATCTTCATCAACACAGACCCAAGACCCTCGCGAGGGGCCACGCCTCGCGGGGCGGACGACACGGAGCTTCCTCAGGCACGGCCTCACCAGGCTGGCTCGCGAGGAGGCGGAGAGATCAACGCGGGGTACCTCACGAGGTGCCCGTGACGCAAGCCATGACGACCAAGGGCGCCAGGCGGGCGCCAGCCCGCGCAGTGTCCTCCTTTCCCCTTTGGTGCAAAGGGGGCAAGCGCAACTGCGGAGTACCGAGGCATCAGGCAAAGGTTGCCGTTTCGGTGCAACAAGACCAAGACCAGGAGGACCGCAAGACGGAGGTCATCGTGGATCCCAAGACGGCGTCACCACCAGAGCTTTGTGCAGGCGAGGACCAACTTTAGTCAGGATAAGTGTACTAGATGTTCCCCTTCAAAATGGCCAATTGTTGGCGCCCTTCCCGCTCAATATTTGGGAAGAGGCCCAGGGCCATTGCCTATAAATAGGACCAGCCACCCACAAGGATCGAGGGGGTTTGAGGTAAAAGGAAGGTTAGAGACTGAGATCTAGGATCAAGGATCGGATCGAAATTAGAGAGAGAGAAGGGTGACTGAACTCCTCCTAGCAGTTCGTCCCCCCCAGCAAAGAGCAGACCCTCGCGAGGTTGTTCTTCCTTGTATTGTTCATCATCATCAGCCCAAGAGGCAATCCACCACACCACACACTGGAGTAGGGTATTACACCACAACGGTGGCCCGAAGTAGTATAAACCCTGTGTCTCTTGTGTTGCTCTTTCCTTAGCTTAGATCTTGGCGAGGCGGAGGGGTGCAGGTAGGTAGGAGGCGAAATCTACGCGCGCACCCAGTGTTCGAACCTCAAGGGTCTGCCGGAACCCAAAATCCGACAGTTTGTGTTCCTATCCATATTGCATCATATAGGTTGCTCACCTAGTTGCATATCTAGACAACTTACTTTGATGCAAAGTTTAAATTTCTAAAGAAAAGCTAAAAATTGTTAGTTGCCTATTCACCCCCCCTCTAGTCAACCATATCGATCCTTTCAATTGGTATCAGAGCCTCATCTCTTTATTAAGGACTTTACCGTCCAAAGAGTATGGTTGATACCATAGACGGTGTGGAGGAACACTCCGGTGTGAATCCTATCTCGTCTACGGGCGATGGGGGAACCTCGGTCTCTCGTGAGGAGTTCAATGTGGCTTTGGAGACATTGAAAACCTCCATGACGACCGAAGTTGAGAGCATGTTTACTAAATTTCTTGAGGGGCTTAAACTATCCACCGCAACGTTGAAAGTGGGTGATCCCGCCAACAAGGTGACGGATGCTATCCCCGACAAGGGGGAAGCTAGTAGTGAAAAGGCTCCTTCTTCTAGTGGTAAGAATGGCACCGGCATCTTTGCCCATGTGGAACCACCACTTGTTTATGGTGGACCGATTCCTTCCACTCATTTGAATCATGCCGGTCCTCCTCCTAAGATTGTGAAAAATGAGGACTTTGATTCTTGGGTTTACCGCTTTAAACGTCATTTAAATCATGTGAACACTAACCTTTGGAGAATCATTAAAGAAGGTTTTTATCCGCATGATCCAAGCAACTTCACTCCTTGAGAAGCCGCGGATAATCAATTCAATAAGAATGCTCTCTTCATCATTCAAGATGCAATTCCACCCAAAGACCTACCTCATCTTCGTCCCTTCGCCTTGGCCAAAGATGCATGGCATTGTGTTGTCTCTCTCTACCGGGGAAGCACAAGCATTCAACACTCCAATTATGAAGTGGTACAAGATGAGGCCGATGAGTTTGCAATGAAAGAAGATGAAGAACCTCGTGAGCTTTATCGGAGAGTAACCAAACTCGCGGTCTCACTACGAGATCACGGGAGCAAGGACACGGATGACAATTGGATCAAGCACAAATTCCTCGAGGCAATCATGCCCTATCACAAGGCCATGTCCTCCGTCATTCATCAAAGACCGGACTTCCACACTTTCACCTCAAGCGAAGTGTTGGATGAGTTTGTGGCCATGAACATTTTGGACAAGACCGCCGACAATGCGGTGCTCCATTCTCAACGGGCAAAGAAGCCTAACCTTGCATTGAAGGCTAAGCTCACCGTGGAAGAAGAAGAGGAAGAAGAGGAGAGCAACCCCGAAGATACGAAGTATGCATATCATGAACACATGGCACTTGCTTCAAGGCAATTTTGGAGCAAGAAAAACTCGAGGCCAAACTTTAGCAAAAGCAACTCGAGTGGCACAAGGGGCAAGCAACGTGTAAGGACTTGCTACAATTGCGGCAACGTGAGTCATTTCGTTGCAGAATGCCCGTATGAGAAGAGGGAAGACAATGGTGGCAAGCTCATCCGAAAGGACAAGGCCAAGTCATTCCCCAACAAGAACAACTTCACCAAGAAGACTCCTCCCAAGGCTTTGGTTGTGCAAGAAGAGTACAATGAGGATGATGACGATGATGAAGATGGTGAGTCGGTTGCCATGGCCTCCGTGGCCACTGCAACAACGTCACGGGTGTCTCTCTTCGACTCACCCAACGAGAGCATCACCGCCAAGTGCCTCATGGCTAAAGCCACCAATAAGGTAACCTCCAACATCAAAACTACCATCATTAATCATCCTTCCCCGATGGATAGGATTAATGAACTTCAGGGAGCTAATGTGGAGGCTAACGAGTTTGAGGCCTTTATGGGCAAACTCAAGGGAAAATCCAAGAAGCACTTGGTTGCTCTCTTGGAACAACTTGGTGAAGCCAATGATGCGATCGAGGCTCACGAAGACACCATCTCTAAAATGGAAGGGCATAGTCGTGACTATGTCGATGAGATTTCAGATCTTTCCAATGCTCTTGAGGAAGGGCATGGTCTTCGTTTGGCTCTTGAGGAGTCGCACAACGTTGATCATGCTAAGTTAAATAAAGATTATGATCATGTCCACATTGTTTCTCGTGTGCTAAATTCCGAGAAGGCCAAACTCGGGGTTGATCTTGCTAGACTCAAAGAGGAGTTTGATATACTTGACAAGGCCCACAAGGCCTTGAAGGGTATTCACGCTAGTCTCAAGGAGTCTCATGATCAACTCCAAGTGAAGCTAACTAAGGAGAAAGCAACTTTTCCTCATATGGTTCTAATTGATAATGCAAATGCTACTAACCCGTGTTGTGAGCATATACATCTTGTTGAGGAAAATGCTAAGTTGAAGGAGCAACTTGAGAGAGGTCTTGCGACTTGCATACAAGGCAAGAAGAACCTCAACGATCTCTTGATCAACCAAAAGGGAGGTGTGGCCAAGGAAGGGGTTGGGTACGTGCCCGACTCCAAGAACAAGAAGAAGAATGACAAGACCAAACGACCTCCTCCCCTCATGCAAACCTTTGTGAGGGAGGGAGAGAGTGCCCCCGAGGAGAAGAAGAAGAACAATGTCAAGAAGGGCAATGTCACCCCTCCCAACAAAGCCGGTGATTTTAACCCTTCTTATGTGTTATGTCGTGCTAGTGATGGGCATGTTTATGCTAAATTTGTTGGTTCTCTTCATGAGTACATTGAATGGTCTATTTGGGTTCCTAAGACCCTTGTTACTAACATCAAAGGACCCATTAAAAAATGGGTACCTAAAACCAAGCATTGATCTCTTGTAGGTGTTTGCTTCCGGTGGTGGATCATGGTTGCTCGATAGCGGAGCTACAAATCATATGACCGGAAGCAAGGACTTGGTGGTGGACGTGCACAAAGTTACATCTATGCCCACCAATGTCGAGTGGGATGACGCCTCATCTTCTAAGGTATTGGGACTTGGCAAAGTGGTCATCTCTCATGATCTCACGATCGATAAGGTCATGCTTGTTGAGTCCCTTGCATACAATTTATTTTCCGTTCGTCAACTTGATATCATGGGCTTTGCCACTTTCTTTGATATCGATACCGTGGTCCTCTTGTGGAGCAAGACTCTTAAAGTAGCTTTTGTTGGGCATGTCGAGAACGGTCTCTATGTGATTAACTTTTTGGAGCGACCCACTAAGACCGCGACATGCCTAATGGCTAAACTTGATGTGGGATGGCTTTGGCATCGCCGTTTAGCCCATGTCAATATGAGATCTTTGCAAAGTCTCCTCAAGGGGGGCCATGTCCGTGGACTAACAAATGTTAGTTTTGCTAAAGATTGTGCTTGCAGTGACTGTATCGAAGGAAAGATACATGAGAAGGCTCACCCTCCCACGACTATCATTTATTCAATGAGGCCTTTGGAGCTCCTTCACATGGACCTCTTTGGGCCTCCATCCTTCGATAGTCTTGGAGGTAGGAAGTATTGCTTGGTGATTGTGGATGACTACTCAAGGTACACGTGGGTGTATTTCTTCAAGAGGAAGAGCGAGACCCAACAAACCGTCATTGACTTTGCAAATGAAGCTCAACGTCAACACAATGCAAAGATCTTGACAATAAGAAGTGACAACGGCACCGAGTTCAAGAACTACACCTTGGATGAGTTTCTTAGTGATGAGGGAATCAAACATCAATATTCTGCACCCTACACCCCTCAACAAAACGGTGTTGCAGAGAGGAAGAACCGGACGTTGATGGATGCGGCAAGGACCATGATGGCGGAGTTCAAGTCTCCGTATAACTTTTGGGCCGAAGCCATCAACACCGCATGTCATGCATCCAATCGGCTCTACCTCCGCAAGGGCTTGAACAAGACTCCATATGAGATACTCACCGGTAACAAGCCCAACCTCAAGTACTTCCGGGTATTCGGGTGTAAGTGTTTCATTCTCAAGAAAGGTGTTCGGTTGTCTAAATTTGAGGCTAGAGCTTATGAGGGCATATTCGTTGGTTATGCTACAAACTCTCATGCTTACCGTGTCCTCAATAAATCCACGGGACTTATTGAGGAGACGTGTAACGTGGAGTTTGATGAGAATAACGGCTCCCAAGTGGAGCAAAGTGGCACTTGTGATGTAGGTGATGAAATTCCTCCTCGAGCCATAAGAAGAATGGGTGTTGGTTTTATCCTACCCATTGAGCAACCCCTTGTGGCCGAAGGAGAAGGACAATGCTCCACTCAAGTGGAGCCATCACCAACCCAAGGCCCACACGCTTCCGAAGAACAAAGTGAAGGCCCTCAACCTCATGAACAAGACCAAGGGCAAGATCATACTCAAGACGGTGTGGACACACCAAGTGATGCCCAAGGTCAAGTTCTCTCCCCCGAGCAAGTTCAAGATCAAGAGCAAGTTCATGACAGCGCTCAAGATGATCAAGTAACTGCTCCTCAACTCACCACCAAGGAGGAATTAGAGCGTCGTGCCGCCAAGGTTGCTTTCAAGCTCTCCACCAAGGATCATCTCATGACGAATGTGCTTGGAAGCTTAAGAAAGGGGGTAAGCACTCGTAGAAAATTAGCAAATTATTGTGAGCATCACGCGTTTGTCTCTTGTGTGGAACCCCACAAGGTCTATGAGGCGCTAGAAGATCCGGATTGGCTCAATGCCATGCATGAAGAACTCAACAACTTCGAGCACAACAAAGTGTGGAGATTGGTGCCAAGACCAACCGGGAATCACAATGTCATAGGAACCAAGTGGATATTTAAGAACAATCAAGATGCCCATGGGATTATGATTCGCAACAAGGCTCGTCTGGTAGCACAAGGCTACTCCCAAGTCGAGGGTATCGACTACGGTGAAACCTTTGCTCCCGTTGCTCGTCTTCAATCCATTCACATGTTGATTGCATATGCTTCTCATCACAACTTTAAGTTACAACAAATGGATGTGAAGAGTGCTTTTCTTAATGGTCCTATTAATGAATTGGTTTACGTCAAGCAACCCCCTGGGTTCGAGGATCCCTACTTTCCTGGTCATGTGTATCAACTCGATAAGGCACTCTATGGCATTAAACAAGCCCCACGTGCGTGCTATGACCACCTTACCGAGTTGTTACAAGACTGTGGTTTTGAAGTTGGGCTAATCGACCCCACTCTTTTTACTAAGAAGGTCAAAGGGGAGTTTTTGTGTGCCAATTATATGTTGATGATATTATCTTTGGTTCTCCTAACAAAGCTTTCAATGAGGAATTTGCCGCTCTCATGACCTCAAAGTTCGAGATGTCCTCCATGGGAGAGTTGAAGTTCTTTCTAGGGTTCGAAGTGAAGCAAAGAAGAGAAGGAACCTTCATCAATCAATCCAAATACACTCAAGAAATGCTCAAGAGATTCAAGCTAAATGATGTCAAGCCGGCTTCCACTCCAATGCCCACCAAGTGCCAACTTGACTTAGATCCTAATGGTAAAGTGGTGGATCAAAAGGTATATCGTTCCATGATTGGATCCTTGCTTTACCTTTGTGCATCTAGACCAGACATCATGTTGAGTGTGGGAATTTATGCACGGTTTCAAGCCGCACCTAAGGAAAGTCACTATGTGGCAGTCAAACGAATCTTTCGATATTTGGCTCATACCCCAAACTTTGGCTTATGGTACCCAAGAGGATCAAACTTCAAGCTTGTAGGGTACTCGAATTCTAATTGGGCGGGAGACAAAGTGGATAGGAAGTCCACTTCCGGAGGGTGCCAATTCCTTGGTTGCTCTTTGGTAAGTTGGTCTTCCAAAAAGCAAAGTTGTGTGTCTCTCTCGTCCACCGAAGCGGAGTATGTGGCGGCCGGTAGTTGTTGTGCACAACTCTTATGGATGAGGCAAACTTTAAAGGATTACGGTGTCACTTGTGACAAAGTGCCTCTTTGGTGTGACAATGAAAGTGCCATCAAGATCTCTCTCAACCCAGTGCAACACTTCAAGACGAAGCATATTGAGATCCGGCATCACTTCATCCGGGATCACATTAGGCGAGGAGAGATCGAGCTCAACTACGTCAACACTCATGATAACCTTGCAGATATCTTCACGAAGCCCTTGGATGAAGCAAGATTTCTCGAGTTAAGGCATGAGCTAAATATCATCGATTCGAGCAATGTTGCTTGAACCCTTGCACACCCCACCATACTCAACGGGTTGTCCTATTTAGATGTAGGCATGGACATAGGGGGGGTGATGTTCTCTCAATGAACTCTCCCTCCCCCCATTATGCATAAATCTATCAAGTCTTTCACATTAGCCATGTTTGATGGTACTTGTGCTTCAAAGACGAGTTTTGGTCATGGACCCAAGGATAATTCTTCGCGGTGCCATACCAATTGACTCAAACATAGCGGGCTACGGCCACCGCCCTCTCTTTTGGAGAGGTGGTGTCTCGTGGTTGGTTCGTTTGTCGTGTGCCTTTCTGGTTTTGTGTGTTGCGTGGTCTTGTGGTGTCGTGTTGGCTCGGAGTGTTTTGTGCAAAGATCCATTTTTTCGTGTGCTCGAAACATGCATCTTCTTGAGCTCACGGTACTACCGCGTCTGGCCGCGGTTCTACCACTTTGGGAGGCACGGTACTACCGCGCCACAACACGGTACTACCGCTCTGGTGCGATACTTCGGAAGTACCGCGCCGGGCGGTACTATCATGTCTGGGCACGGTACTACCGCGTCGTCGAGGGCGCGTGGGGGTTATGACTCGGGCAGGGGAGTTCCAACTCCCCATACCCATTCATTTGTCTCTCTCTCCACGTCTCTCTCTCTCTCCAGAACGGCGCCGGAGGCCCTCGCCGGATCTCCATCTCCGGCCACTCTCCTCGGATTCCGACCGGTGGGATCGTTCCCCACCACTTCCTCTTGCCATGGACCAAGGTTTTTCCCCAAATCCCTCTTTTTCTTGGCTGTTCTCTTGCTTCTAGGTTTTTGGGGAGAAACTTGTCGTTCTTGAGATTTTAGGCCAAATCTGTGCAAGAGTAGGATGTAGGAGAGTCGTGATGCGTAGGAAACATACTTGATATGATGTCTTGTGGTAGCTTTCTCCAACCGTAGTACCGCCATGGTTTCGCAGGCTTTTTCAGATTTGAACCCGTTCAGATCTGACGCGGTGCGGTACTACCGTGCCTAATGTGCGGTACTACCGCTCTTGCGGTACTACCATACAGTGCGGTACTACCGCTCTGCAGACACGGTACTACCGCGCCGGCCGCGGCGCTAAGGTCGTACTACCGCTCCTACACCCGGTACTACCATGATCTTGCACGGTACTACCGCGTCTAAGAGCCGTACTACTATCTTAGCTCCGCAGCACTTGGCAGTACTACCGTAGGGATCAAATCTTTCTCTAGGCATTTATCATGTGTGCTTTCTGCTTGTTTCACTTACGTTGTTGTGGTCTTTGCATTAATCTCTCTTGGCTGTTGTGGGTGTTTTTGCGTTCTGTGTCTCAGGTGGTGGCTCTCGCCGTTCCAATCCCAGTCGTGACACTGGCTCCAAGCATTTGCGCAACCCCCAAGATGAAGCCCCAGAGGGCTCCAATGCCCCCAAGCGCAAAGTCAAGACCACTGCCAGCAAGCAAAAGGAACCTGCTAAGGGCATGGACGAGATTTCAATCACTGAGTATGTCGAGCGCCGGAAGATCAATCCCTATGTGAATCCTCGGGCTATCCTCAGAGGCACCTAGTTGTTCTGGACCAAGCAACAGGATCTCATCTATCTGGATGTGATCAAGAACAAGCAGAATACCTACGTGGATGTCAAGTGGATAGACATGCATCACCTGCAGAAGGACAAGTTTCGTGACTATTTTGGAGAGGCTCTGGACTTGGTGGAGCAGTTTGCTATTGAGGCGGTGATCTCTTTTCACCTTGACTATGGCCCTGAGCTCATCTGTCAGTTCTTTGCCTCAGTGTTCTTTCATCCCGGGGAGGAGTGGAGGATGACTCGGATGACCAATGGTCGTGAGCTGTCTGCTACATGGAAAGAGTTCATGGATCTGCTACACATTCCTAATGACGGGCTTCACACCCCCATTGGCGTTCGCCCCCATGCCAACTCTGAGTCTGCCAACAAGAACCTGCTTCAGCCCTTCCTTGTTGAGAAGGTACTCCCCAATGGCAAGTCATCTTGGGTGTTAAACTCCTTTCTGGATATCATGCATCGCATCTTCCGCAACACTCTGTTCCCACGCATTGGCGACAAGGACAAGGTACATGCATATCTAGTGGACATGTTGCTCTTGTGTGCAGAGGCACGTTCTTCTCAGACTCAGCCACTTGATGTCTCACACATCATGTGGTGTGAGCTTCGGTTTGCGGTGTTCACTCGCAAGGTACCTATCTATGGACCGTACCTGTTTCTGCTGCTCTCCACCACTTGGGAGAAGATGTACCCAGGTGATGAGTTCCTTGCTCCAGACTAGATTCGCCATGAGTCGAGCAGCCTCTGCGTCAAGCCCAACTGGGCCAACACCACTACCCGTGCTGAGGCCTCTTCTGCTAGGAGGGCTGCTGATGAGGGGGAGGCTGCTACTGCTGAGAATGCTGCTGAGGACCGTGCTGCTAGGTCCACCACTTCTTCCTCTGAGCCGTCATGGGCCAAGAAGCTAAAGGACAAGATGAAGACTCTCTTCTGCATGCAGGCGAAGGGACAGTACAGGGCTCACGTGGCTGACAAGGAGAGTCACCACCGTGACAAGAAGGTTATGAGTCTCTTTGGAGAGGATGTGTCTGGCGGGTCTGAGGACGTCATCACACCTGAGGCTGCCTGGATGTCAAAGCAGGGATACAAGTGGACCAGTTCATAGGATGACCTCAAGGAGACTATCCCCGCTGCTGAGTCTGACGAGGAGCACGAGGAGCAGTGGGACGACTTCTCTGCATGAGCCACCCCGTGTGTGTAGGTGTCCTCTCTGCCTTTTTGGTGTCTCAATGCCAAAGGGGGAGAGAGTGTAGGGATTTGCGTTGTGTCGTGCTTGGTGTGTTTGTCTTCTTTGTCGTTTGGACCTCGTTTGCCTCATTTGCTTTTGTTTGGTTTGTGCCTTCGAGACCTATCCTACATATGGTGTAAGACATATGCTCTCTATCTATCTTAGTTAACTTATGTTTGTACTATCTTGTCTAGTGATAGATATGCCTTGTCTCTATAATATAGGGGGAGCTCTATTCCTAGTATTCATGTGCCATGCAGTCCATAGCACTCATCTAGGTGGCACACATCTAGGGGGAGCCCGTCTATATTATAGAGAGGAGGGGTTTGCATTTACTTAATATTATTTTCTTTGTGCAAATCCTGTTTTGTCATCAATCCACCAAAAGGGGGAGACTGTAAGGACATATTTATCCCTAAGTGTTTTGGTGATTGATGACAATGCATTTGCGGACTAATCGTGTGCCATGAGTATTCCAGACACTTCTTTGCTAGGCACAAGACGATTGGGTGCCCCTCGAAGACTGACGAAGACGGCGTCTTTTCTACGTTTCTTTTTGGTGGATTTGAGTCGTAGGAAAGCCGTACTATTAAGAGGGGGGCCGCATTGGAAAGGTTTGGGTGGAATCATCACGTACACGTCTCCTTCTTATCCCCTCCTTCTTCCTAGGAGCTTCCTCCATTTTCTTGCCTCCCTTGTCTGGCTGCCGTTGTTGGTTGCAGTAGTACTGCTCCTGGGTCAACGGTAGTACCGTAGGCATCCGTGGTAGTACCGCACGGTGGCGCGGTAGTACCGCAGGTGCCCACGGTAGTACCGCTCCCCTGGAGCCGCACTACCGCTGCCCACCAGGCTAGTGCCGCCCCTTTGCGGTAGTAGGAGCGAATGTAATTTTTTACATCCGCACCTACAGCGGTAGTACCGCTTTTGCCATGCGGTAGTACCGCGCTATGCGGTCAGGCAGTAGTACCGCCCCTCGGCAGTACTACTGTGTCGGGTTTTTGCTACTTCCGTTTCTTTGTGGAAGTAGGCATGGAAGTTTCCCTTCTCCCCTGACTGGGACTTTTGCCTCACGGTAGTACCGCATGGGGGGCGCGGTAGTACCACGCGTGCGGAAGTTCCGCCCCCAGCTTCTGTGCGTCTGTTTATCAGTTCTGTGCTAGGGTTGCGGCAGTACCGTGGGTCGGTACGGTAGTACCGCACAGCCGTGCGGTAGTACCGCTTGGTTGCAAGCAGTAGTACCGCGCGGCCTTGCGGTAGTACCGCTGGCCAGGCGTGTTAGTACCGCTGGCCGCGGGCTGGTTGGTGGGTGTCAATGTCAAAACCGGCGGATCTCGGGTAGGTGGTCCCGAACTGTGCGTCAAGGCCGGATGGTAACAGGAGACAAGGGACACGATGTTTCTACCCAGGTTCGGGCCCTCTCGATGGAGGTAATACCCTACTCCTGCTTGATTAATATTGATGATATGGGTAGTACAAGAGTAGATCTACCACGAGATCAAGGAGGCTAAACCCTAGAAGCTAGCCTATGGTATGATTGTTGTATATGGAGTTGATGTCCTACGGACTACAACCCTCTGGTTTATATAGACACCGGATAGGGCTAGGGTTACACAGAGTCACTTATAATGGTAGGAGATCTTGAATATCCGCATCGCCAAGCTTGCCTTCCACGCCAAGGAAAGTCCCATCCGGGCACGGGACGAAGTCTTCCATCTTGTATCTTCATAGTCCAGGAGTCCGGCTGAAGGTATAGTCCGGCTACCCGAACACCCCCTAATCCAGGAGTCCCTCAGTAGCCCCTGAACCAGGCTTCAATGACGACGAGTCCGGCACGCAGATTGTCTTCAGCATGGCAAGGCGGGTTCCTCCTCCAAGTCCTTCATAGAAGATTGTAAACACCAAGAGCAGTGTACGGCTCTGCAAAATAAGTTTCCACATATTGCCATAGAGAGAATAATATTAACACAAATCAAATCTGCTGACGTATTCCGCAGTACGTCATCACACTACAGCCAAGTTTACTCGAATCGTTTTTACTTTTCCACCTCAGCACGTTTTGCAAGGCGGTTTCCTTGCCACGTCTTGTCAAAGCAGAGATCGTGTTCCCTTTTTATGGGATTCTCATCAATACAGACGTGGGTAACCCAACCGTGCCCGTTAGCACGTTTCCTCGATTAAAGACGAGTCCCAAACGGTTACGGGGAGGGCTCTTGGTATTCAACCTCTTATAAAGAGACCAAGGCCTTACTCCTTTTTTCAATCTCAAGCGAGTTCGCCCGTCGCCTCGAGTTCCAACACCCTAGGCTCCAGATTCCAGGCGCTTCGGACCTTCGACGATGTCCGGTTCTGACCTTCAAGGCCGATGGACGCCCTCCTCCGTCACGGAGGAGGACGTACTAAAGTTGAGGGAGGCTAAGTTCCTGACCGGCGAAATTTCGCATAGGTTGCCTGCTCAAGGGCAGGTCATTCCCAGTCCCCAGCCCGGTGAGAGCGTGGTGTTCATGTCTCACTTCCTTCGGGGGTTGGGCTTCCCAATGGATCCCATTGTGAGGGGACTGCTATTTTATGACGGGCTGGAATTCCATGACTTAGCTCCGGAGTCCATCCTCCATATCTCCTTGTTTATTGTCGTGTGTGAAGCGTTCCTCCGTGTTACCCCTCACTTCGAATTATGGCTCGAGACCTTCAAAGTGGAGCCGAAGATGATCAAGGGACGGCACGCAGAGTGCGGAGGCGCTGTTATAAGCAAAAATGCTGATGCTCCATGGCCCGAGGGCTCTTTTCAAGAGGAGCTAGGCTTGTGGCAGCGAGAGTGGTTTTATATCACCGCTCCCCGGAGCACCAAGTGGGTGGCGCCTCCTGCCTTTCGCTCGGGTCCCCCACCACGGCTAGCGTCATGGGTCAACAGAGGGTTATATTGGGGTTTGCCCAAAGACGTGCCCTTGTTGCAGGGCCGCATTAAGGATCTCTTGGAAGGAGACCTCAGCCTGGTCAAGGTGACGCAGGTCATGCTGATTTGCCGAATATTGCCTGGCAAACGTCGCTCCCTTCGCCTGTGGGAGTTTAATCTAGAGGGACCGCGAGCTCTCCAGAATTTCATGGGCGCAACGCCCGCGGAGATGTATAAACTGTTCGTCGGATCACAAGAGATGTGTCCGGATATAACCGAGGATGCAGGCCTAAGCTGCAATCGCCCGGATACTCAAGTAAGCAACCTTGTGCCCGGACCTTCTATCCGTATAATTGTCATAAACTTTCCCCTAAAAGAGCCGTCCTTTTAAACAGGAGTGGATAGCGAAGGCAAAGCTGATCAGGTGTCCGGCTCCCCTTCCCGAAACCAGGCCGGATCCCGTGCTGGTCAGGATGCTGGAGATAATGCCTTTGGAGGGAAGCAAGGGGGAGGACAAGGAAACTATGGCCTCCTTGAAGGAGGCTGCTCCGAAGGGAGGAACCAACAATTCCTCTCCTAAGGGGAAGAAGAGAGCCGCCTCTGACGACCCGGAAACCATGGCCTCGAAGCGAGGGAAAAAATCCTCGCCAGAGGGTCCGACTTCGGGGAGTTCCTCGGCCGGACTACGCCCTCAAGGGGATCAGCCCTCCAGCAAGCCATAAGTAGAGAAAGATCTTCCTTTCGAGGGATGAGGGAAATCCTTGATTTATATCTGAGAAGATTAACCGAATTTTTACCTTGTAGCTCGGACCTCGGCCCTTCTCAGCAGAGCTCGTCTTCGGGGGATCTCCTTCCGGAGATGATGGAGAGCGGGATGCCTCCCCCTGCCGTGCTGCCTAGCGAGGCGGGCGACCCTAAGGTGTCGTCGCGGAGGGTTTCTCCGAATCCGGCAGAGGCGGAAGATAGCTATGTGGCCCCCCGAGGTTCTCCGCGTCCGGCCTTCGAAAGAGATCGTGGGTCATGTCCGGCGCCGTCTGGTGCTCGGCCGGAGGAACTAAAGATTCTGCTGGGGCGAGCTTCTATCTCGGAGGAGCACCGTGTATTGATGGGAACGGTGATTGAAAGGATCTCATCCACCGAGAGCGGATTGCATGAGGCCGTCAAAAGTTTACTGACGGGTTTTGAGGTACATTAGATAATGTACACTTTTGTCAGTTGCGCAAGAATAAGATGCGCCCTATGTAGATAGTAGCCCCTGAGACTCTGCGCCTCATCAAGAAATGACGGCATGCGGAGGATCATAATCCCAGGTCTAAGATGTCGCCTTTGAATGTAGGCAGCAGGGTGTCCGGAATCGAGCCGAACTGATGATTTTGCCGAACTAAAGCGGCAACTAGACGTGGCAGATGCTGACATCGCACTTGTCAACAAGCAGCTTGATGAGGCTCAAGGTATTTAATTCCTCGGGCGGCATCAGGTAAGAAGAGTTTTATGCCAGTGTCTTACGATGTGTGTGCTTGACGCAGATGGTGCGGCCGCCGTGGAGAGTCTTAGGGCACAACTTGCCCGAGCTAAAGAACAAGCCAGAGAAAGTGATGCGGCTGCCAAGAAAGCCCTTGAAGAGCTGAGAGCCGAACAGGCTGCTCATTGCCGAAGCAAGGAAAAGATGGACGAGATGGCCGAAAAGTTAAAGAGCGCTGCAGACCGTTGCAGACTTCTTGAGAAAGAAGACCAGGCGAAACAGACGGACTTAGAGAAGGCCGTTGCCAATGCCAAGGACGTGCGCTCTGCGATGAGAGCTGCGAAGGAGGAGCTGCGTCAGGCCAAACAGATTGCGGCTGGAAAGCCCTTTATGCTGCGAAGGAAATTTTGCGATCCGAAGTTTGCTCCGTTGGACCAGATGTGGAGTGTGGAGGATACCTATCTGGATTTGGCAGCGAGTGCTGCTGATGCGACCGAACACTTTCGAGATCAGAAAGATCGCGAAGTGGAAAAGCTTTTCTGGTCGCAGTTTTACAATCCAGAGCGTCCACTGGCAGTGGACGATCGTTTGGCTCAATGGGCCGAACTGAATAGGTTGTCCGGACTCGCCATGAAGTACGTCATGGGTCATATGTGGCCGGGGAGATCGGAGCCGAAGAGTTATTTCAGCTTGGTGCAGCAATTCCTTGACGTGGTACCGCGTATTAATGCAATGAAGAGGTCAGCATACATAGAGGGCGCAAGGATGGCTCTTGCCCGTGTCAAGACATACTGGGCAGAGATGGAGACCACCGTTGTTGCGTCCCGAGATTCGGACAAAAGCTGAGTACCCTCCGAGCACTATTTTCAGGAAGTCCTTGAAGGCGCTCATGTAATAGAGACGCAGTGCTCGAAAGATGCTATGTTATGATAGCATATGTAATTATAAAGTAATATTTTGATAAACTGTAGTGGCCTTTTTATACTTGTGCCTTCAAGTATTGGGAAAACCTCCTGTGCGGCCGTTTTAAGATATATATATATATACAAAATCTGAAAGATGGCAGTCGTTGGGTTCAGCCCCCACGCACATAGTGCGGGGGTGCTCGCAGAAGACGCATTTTCACACTTAACCCAACGTCTTGGTCCTACAAAGGAGGTGATAGCGCAGAGGGCCAGGCAACCGGACTATAATGCTTTAACACTTTCACTTAGCCATAGGAGCTTGACAGTGAGACTATTTAGGTAGCCCCTTGGTGGCGACTGCGCTCGCCCGAGTTCGGGGCGCGTATGTGCCTCACCGGGAAGCGGCCCTTCGTTAAAGCGGAGGAATCCGATAGATTCCGATAGGTCATCGAGTGGCTGACCAGTCTCACGCTACATCATGATAGTCAGTTTTTGGCTTTCTCTACTGAGGTGCTCGCCCGGCCGAACCGGGGCACAATCGCAGTAGTTCTCCTGGTGCTACCTTAGCCGATAGAGCGGAACGTAAGGTAGCCGAACTCAGGAGCCGGGCAACCCAACATTTGACCAAAGACATGATTCGGAGCTGATGCATATAATGCCAAAACTCGCGACGCCGAACACTCCCTAAGGTGTTCGGTCTTTATGAGTGCGGGCGAAACAACACTCTTTATGAAAAAAGCCCCTAGTGTCCAGGTACGTGCAAAAATTCTGACGTGGCCACATGCCAAGACACCAGCCTCCTCGGTTATATCAGAAAAAACCAGGGGATGTGTAGCAACAAGAGACAGTAAAAAAGGTTTACGCAGGGTCTTAATCTAAAAAGAATCCTTTAGGACGGGTCCCTACTGCATGTCTGCACCTGTGTCTCCGTTGTGCCGTATCCTGGACGGGCGCCACACGACGTTCATCTGTAAAAGAGAGGAAGTGAGTTGAAAACGGGTCGTGCCAAACAAAAGTTTAAAATAAACAAAGTGTAAAGTAAAATATATAAAATTGAGCTTTATTGTCTCTTATTGTATATGCATGGAGCCCCTAGTGCGGGGGTATATGGCCACTAAGCCTGCATCAATGATGATTTTGTACCGAACTCGTCTATCCGTGTTCATGGTCTTTAATGACCTATTTTGAAGTTTTTTGGCCGGTGAGGCCATTTTACTGTGGGGCTGTCAAAGCGGCCGCACAGTCCTCCGCTTGGGGTGGCGCACTTTAGTGCTTCCCCTTCAAAGAGATGATGCCTCGTGGACCGGGCATCTTAAGCGTGAGAGATGCATAATGCGGTATTGCGTTAAAGAGGGCGAAAGCTTCGCGCCTCAGTAGTGCTTGATAGCGACTTGAGAACGGGACGATATGGAAGGTCAGCTTTTCACGGCGGAAGTTATCGGCAGAGCCGAATATAACTTCGAGCCGGAGAAAACCCATACAATGGGTGTCCGGACCAGGTGTTACCCCTTGAAAGGAGGTTTTGCTGCGGCGGATTCTTGCTGGGTTTATCCCCATGTGATGGATTGTATCCTGATATATCAGGTTTAGTCCACTGCCGCCGTCCATAAGGACATTTGAAAACCGGAGTCCGCCAATTATTGGATCGAGTATCAAGGCAGTCCAGCCTGCATTCTTGATATTTCTAGAATAATCTAGCTGATCGAAGATGATTGGTTTTGACAACCAGTGGCGGGACCCTTTGGGGATAGGTCATGTGGTGCGTACCTTTATGGGCGCCGCACGTTTTGTTATGTGAAGTAAGTTCACTGTTTTTACTTCTTGTGGGAAGTTCTTTTGTTTCCTGGTGCTCTGCTTTTAGGGTTCATCCTCATCTTCGCTTGGTGTGTCGAGCCCCTTGTGTTCGGCATTGAGTCTGCCAGATTGTTTGAAAACCCAACAATCTCTGTGGGTATGGTTAGCAGGCTTCCCGGGAGTACTGTGTATCTGACATATCCTATCCAGGATTTTATTTAAGTTGGATGGATCGTCCCTGTTATCCTGGAGGGGTGGTTTTGTCTGATTTTGTCGTGAACCTTTGAATCCGGCATTGACTGCCGTGCTCTTCGGACTTTTTTCCTTAGTCCGGCGATGGTCCTTATTGCGTCGCGGTTTTCCGTTTCCATCCCTGGTTTCAGATGTACTTGGGTCGCTGGGGCTGCACCTTGCCAACCAGCTGTCCTCTCCTGCACAAAAGCGGGTCATGAGGCTTGTTAGTGCGGCCATTGTTCTTGGCTTTTCTTGGCCGAGGTGTCTGGCAAGCCATTCGTCTCGGATGTTATGCCTGAAAGCTGCTAAGGCTTCGGCGTCCGGACAGTCGACTATCTGATTCTTTTTAGTGAGGAATCTATTCCAGAACTGCCGAGCTGATTCTCTGGGCTGTTGAGTTATGTGACTGAGATCGTCTGCATCCGGGGGGCGGACATAGGTCCCTTGAAAATTTGCTCGGAAAGCATCCTCGAGCTCTTCCCAACTTCCAATTGTGTTTTCAGGAAGGCTTTTAAGCCAATGCCGGGCTGGCCCTTTAAGCTTAAGGGGTAAATATTTTATGGCGTGGAGATCATCTCCTCTAGCCATGTGTATGTGGAGGATATAATCCTCGATCCAAACTCCAGGGTCTATTGTTCCATCATATGCCTCTATGTTTACGGGTTTGAATCCCTCTGGAAATTCATAGTCCAGGACCTCATCGGTGAAACATAGGGGGTGTGCGGCGCCCCTGTATTTGGGTGTGCCGGATTCTGATGATGGCTTTATTGCGTTGCTTACAAGAGCTTGCTTTCTTGGCCCATAAATGGACCTAACTGGGCCATGATGCGAATCCTTAGGTGGGTCACATGTCAATTTAAGTGTGGCACCGCTTGCCGCTTTATGGGGTCTTCTATCCGACCGTGTCGCTTTCTTATTTTTTGAATGCGAGGGCTCTAGGGCCTCTTCGTCGAATTCAGGCAGTAGCTTTCTTTTCGGATAGCTTTTAGTGCGGCGACCATCGCCGTATTTATCTGTGGTATTGATTACTTTGCTCCATCTAATCCAGAGTGCATCTTCCGCTGTTTTTAGCTTCCGCTTCTGCTTTTTCAGGCTGCGTGCAGTTGCAATGAGCCTCTCGTGGAGATTCTTCTGCTCCATGGGTTTATCCGGCGTGAGGTCGTCCGAAATGCCGTTTTCGCCGGAGGAGGGATGTTCAGTTTCTCTATCCGTGTTGCCCTGTTCGGACGGTTTCTCTAAGGCCTGCTCATCGTCTACCGGCTGGTCCTGCTCTATGGCTGGATTTTTATCGAGGCGGGGCTTGGGTCGGTGTTTACGCTGACGCTTTGATTGCTTTTCGGGGGGTCGATCTCCCGTTCCATCCCCTTTTTCCTCGTTGTTGCTTCCTTTAGGGGTATCCACCATGTATACATCGTGAGATGAGGTGGCTGTCCAATGCCCTATGGGCGTTGGTTCATCGGTATCTCCTGCATCGTCATCCATGTTGTCGATGTCTCCGGAGTCGAAGTTGAGCACGTCGTTCAAATTGTCGACAGTGGCTACCAAGTGGGTGGTGGGTGGGCTTTGAATTTATTCATCGTCCATATCCCATCCTCGCTGACCACAGTTCGGCCAGGGCTCTCCTGATAAAGAGAGAGACTTGAGAGAATTCAGGATATCGCAAAAAGGCGAGTGCTGAAAGATGTCCGCGGCGGTGAACTCCATTATTGGCGCCCAATCGGATTCGATCGGCAGGGGCGCGGGGGGTACGGAGTCCGGAGAGGGGTCCGGATCCTCGGAGTCGTGAGTCACGCGGAGTGTGGGGCCGGCATTCGGCTCGATCGCCTTTGAGATCGCAGCCCCCAAGGTGACGTGCAACCGCTCATCCTCGATTGACACAACTGGCTCCGAATTAAGGGTCACAGCTGGTGCGTTTGCGGCCTCCGAGATACTGTTCGGTGACAGAGCTAGAGCATGCCGCGCGAGACAGTGCGGCGCACTTGGTTGTGGCTCGAATCCGTCGAAGATCAAATCTCCGCGGATGTCTGCCATGTAGTTTAGGCTTCCAAACCTGACTTGATGGCCAGGGGCATAGCTTTCAATCTGCTCCAGGTGGCCAAGCGAATTGGCCCGCAGTGCGAAGCCGCCGAAGACGAAGATCTGTCCGGGGAGAAAAGTCTCACCCTGGACCGCATCGTTGTTGATGATCAAAGGAGCCATCGGGCCTAAAGGCGACGACACAGAGGAACTCTCAATGAAAGCACCAATGTCGGTGTCAAAACCGGCGGATCTCGGGTAGGGGGTCCCGAACTGTGCGTCAAGGCCGGATGGTAACAGGAGACAAGGGACACGATGTTTTTACCCAGGTTCGGGCCCTCTCGATGGAGGTAATACCCTACTCCTGCTTGATTAATATTGATGATATTGGTAGTACAAGAGTAGATCTACCACGAGATCAAGGAGGCTAAACCCTAGAAGCTAGCCTATGGTATGATTGTTGTATATGGAGTTGATGTCCTATGGACTACAACCCTCCAGTTTATATAGACACCGGATAGGGTTAGGGTTACACAGAGTCGCTTATAATGGTAGGAGATCTTGAATATCCGCATCGCCAAGCTTGCCTTCCACGCCAAGGAAAGTCCCATCCGGGCACGGGACGAAGTCTTCCATCTTGTATCTTCATAGTCCAGGAGTCCGGCTACCCAAACACCCCCTAATCCAGGACTCCCTCAGTGGGTAACGGTTGGATCTTTTCCACACACTATATAAGGGGTCCCCTTCTTCCCCGTTGACTTACCTCTTCCACCATTAAGCTCCATTATTGCTCCAAGCTCCATTTTCGCCCGATCTCACTCCCTAGCCAACCAAACTTGTTGATTTGCTCGGGAGTGGTTGAGAAGGCCCCGATCTACATTTCCACCAAGAGATATTTGATTCCCCCCACTAATCCCTTGCAGATCTTATTACTCTTGGGTGTTTGAGCATCCTAGACGGTTGAGGTCACCGCGAAGCCATAGTCCATTATGGTGAAGCTTCATGGTGTCGTTGGGAGCCTCCAATTGAGTTGTGGAGATTGCCCCAACCTCGTTTGTAAAGGTTCGGTCGCCGCCTCCAAGGGCACCAATAGTGGAATCACGGCATCTCGCATTGTGTGAGGGCGTGAGGAGATTACGGTGGCCCTAGTGGCTTCTTGGGGAGCATTGTGCCTCCACACCGCTCCAACGGAGACGTACTTCCTCTCAAAGGGAAGGAACTTCGGCAACACATCCTCGTCTCCACCGTCTCCACCCTTGGTTATCTCGTGCCTTTACTTGTGGAAGCTTATTTGTTTCATATATCTTGGTTGCTTGTGTTCCTATCCGTATTGCATCATATAGGTTGCTCACCTA
The DNA here is from genome assembly GCF_056163025.1 of Triticum urartu. Lineage (NCBI taxonomy): Eukaryota > Viridiplantae > Streptophyta > Magnoliopsida > Poales > Poaceae > Triticum > Triticum urartu. The sequence goes on along the minus strand of NC_141873.1, from coordinate 391,081,029 downwards.
GTTGCATATCTAGACAACCTACTTTGATGCAAAGTTTAAATTGCTAAAGAAAAGCTAAAAATTGTTAGTTGCCTATTCACCCCCCCCCTCTAGTCAACCATATCAATCCTTTCACTAGCCCTCTCCGGTGTCTATATAAACTGAAGGGTTTTAGTCCGTAGGACGAAGAACAATCATACCATAGGCTAGCTTCTAGGGTTTAGCCTCCTTGATCTCGTGGTAGATCTACTCTTGTACTACCCATATCATCAATATTAATCAAGCAGGACGTAGGGTTTTACCTCCATCAAGAGGGCCCGAACCTGGGTAAAACATCGTGTCCCCTGCCTCCTGTTACCATCCGCCTAGACGCACAGTTCGGGACCCCCTACCCGAGATCCGCCGGTTTTGACACCGACACTAACCGTTACACACAATTTACCAATCTTGGTGAGACCGAATTGAGAAACTCGGTTGGACCGATTCAGCAAACCTAGTGACCGTTAGGATTTTCGGTGGGACTGAGATGCAACTCGGTAGGACCGATATGGTTAGGGTTATGGCATAACATAATCTCGGTGTGACCGATTACACAAACTAGGTGGGACCAATTTTGGTAATAAGCTAACCATAGAGTTGGTCAGGTAAACTCGGTAGGACCGATTTGCTCATTTCAGTGGGACCGAAATGTTACAAAAGGGAAACAGAGAGTTTACATTGCAATCTCGGTGGGACCAATCACTCATCTCGGTAGGACCGAAACGTTATGAAGGGAAACAGAGAGATTATAATCCCATCTCGGTGTGACCGAGATCCCTATCGGTGAGACCGATTTGCCTAGGGTTTGTGGCAGTGGCTATGACATCTGAACTCGGTGGCGCCGGATAGAAAGAATCGGTGGGGCTGAGTTTGACTTTTGGTTTAGGTCATATGTGGATATGGGAAGGTAGTTGAGGGTTTTGGAGCATATCACTAAGCACTATGAAGCAAGAACCTCATCAAGCAACACCTCATCCCTCCTTTATAGTATTGGCTTTTCCTATAGACTCAATGTGATCTTGGATCACTAAAATATAAAATGTATAGTCTTGAGCTTTGAGCTTGAGTCAATCTTTTTGTCCTTAGTATTTTGAGGGGTCCACTTTCCTCATCCTTGCCATGCCATTCATTGAGCTTTTCCTGAAATGTTAATCTTGGAATAGCATTAGCTCAATGAGCTATATGTTGTTAGGAATTACCAAAACCACCTAGGGATAGTTGCACTTTCAATCTCCCCCTTTTTGGTAATTGATGACAACACATAGATCAAAGCTTCGACGAATGATAATAAGAGTGAAAAAATTTGTCGCTTTCAGAAGTATGTGAAAAGCAAGAGCTCCCCCTAAATTTGTGCATAGTTTATGATTTGCTTTGGACTGCAAATGCACAGAGAGTTAGGCTCATGGGTTACTCTTCCATGTCACATACATCTTGGTGGAGCGCTCAAAATGATAATAATTAAATACATGCACTCATCACCAAGCAAAGTGAATGATCATATAGGGATAAAATGATAATGTCATCCAACAAGCATTAATGTAGCATATGATCAAACACACATGATCATCCAAGTATCACACAGACAGTAAGTATCTCAATCAAGCAAAGCAAATAAAGTTCAATCACCAAAGCAAGAGAGAATAAAAAAGCAACGCTCTCTCTCGAAGCCTATGATCTATACATTTTTCTCCCCCTTTGGCAACAAGTTACCAAAAAGTTCCAAGAAAATGCATAGCACTAAATCGTCTCTCAGGCTTGGTCTTCAGGTGGTGGTGTCCGGATAACTCCAAGAACGAAGGCTTCACTCGATGTAGATTGTGACGCCCCCGGTTCAATCGTACACTAATCATACACGCAAACGTGTACGATCAAGATCAGGGACTCACAGGAAGATATCACAACACAACTCTACAAATAAAATAAGTCATACAAGCATCATATTACAAGCCAGGGGCCTCGAAGGCTCGAATACAAGAGCTCGATCATAGACGAGTCAGCGGAAGCAACAATATCTGAGTATAGACATAAGTTAAACAAGTTTGCCTTAAGAAGGCTAGCACAAACTGAGATACAGATCAAAAGAGGCGCAGGCCTCCTGCCTGGGATCCACCTAAACTACTCCTGGTCATCGTCAGCGGGCTGCACGTAGTAGTAGGCACCTCCCGAGTAGTAGTAGTCGTCATCAACGGTGGCGTCTGGCTCCTGGGCTCCAACGTCTGGTTGCAGCAATCGGATATAGGAAAGGGGAAAAGGGGGAGAAAAGCAACCGTGAGTACTCATCCAAAGTACTCGCAAGCAAGGAGCTACACTACATATGTATGCATTGGTATCAAAAGGATTAAGGGTATCATATGTGGACTGAACTGCAGAATGCCAGAATAAGAGGGGGATAGCTAGTCATATCAAAGACTAAGCTTCTGGTAACCTCCATCTTGCAGCAGAAGGAGAGAGTAGATGGTAAGTTCACCAAGTAACATCGCATAGCATAATCCTAACCGATGATCCTCCCCTCGTCGCCCTGTGAGAGAGCGATCATCGATTGTATCTGGCACTTGGAAGGGTGTGTTTTATTAAGTATCCGATTCTAGTTGTCATAAGGTCAAGGTACAACTCTGGGTCGTCCTTTTACCGAGGGACACGGCTATTCGAATAGATCAACTTCCCTGTGGGGGTGCACCACATTTCCCAACACGCTTGATCCCCTTTGTCCGGACACACTTTTCTGGGTCATGCCCGGCCTCGAAAGATCAACACGTCGCAGCCCTGCCTAGGCACAACAGAGAGGTCAGCACGCCGGTCTAAATCCTATGGCGCAGGGGTCTGGTCCTGTTGCCCATTGCACACCTGCACGTTGCGTATGCAGCCGGTGAGCAGACCTAGCAACCTCCATTACAAAGGAAGTTGCATTATGCGGTCCAACCCAGCGCGCGCCGCTCAGTCGCTGACGTCACGAAGGCTTCGGCTGATACCATGACGTCGAGTGCCCATAACTGTCCCCGCGTAGATGGTTAGTGCGTATAGGCCAGTAGCCAGACTCAGATCAAATACCAAGATCTCGTTAAGCGTGTTAAGTATCCACGAACACCGACTAGGGCCAGGCCCAGCTCTCTCCTAGGTGGCCTCAACCTGCCCTGTCGCTCCGCCACAAAGTAACAGTCGGGGGCCGTCGGGAACCAAGGCCCACCTCTACCGGGATGGAGCAACCTGCCCCTTCAGCCCCCATCTCCGAACAGTATCATAAGTAATGTAACAATATTAAGTATATATCATATGCCCGTGATCACCTCCCGAAGTGATCACGGCCCAGTAGTATAGCATGGCAGACGGACAAGAGTGTAGGGCCACTGATGGAACACTAGAATCCTATACTAAGCATTTAGGATTACAGGTAAAGGTAACAATAGTAGTAGCAAGGACAGGCTATGGATCAGAATAGGATGAACGGAAAGCATTAACATGCTACACTACTCTAATGCAAGCAGTATAGAAGAGAGTAGGCGATATCTAGTGATCAGGGGGGGCTTGCTTGGTTGCTCTGGCAAGAGAGAGGGGTCGTCAACGCCGTAGTCGTACTAGGTAGCAGCGACGTCGATCTCAGTGTCTAGCGACAGAAGAGGGGGAAGAAACAATAAATATAATGCAAACAAATGCATGACGATGCATGACATGACAAAGCGTGATGCTAGGTGTGCCCTAAAGCGGTAAGAGGTGGTACCGGTGAAGGGGGGAAACATCCGGGAAAATATCCCCGGTGTTTCGTGTTTTCGGACAAACGAACCAGAGGGGGAAAGTTGCGTGTTCGCTATGCTAGGGATGCATGGCGGACGAACGGGCTGCATATCCGGATTCATCTCGTCGTTCTAAGCAACTTTCATGTACAAAGTATTTTCATCCGAGTTATGTATTCTTTTATATTAATTTTCTAAAGTTTTAACAATATTCTAGAATTATTATATTTAGCTTAAACCGAATTGACCAAGTCAATTTGACTAGTCAAAAGGATAGGTGTGGCCCACATGTCATAGACTCTAAACCTAACTTATTTAAAAAGGGGACCTACATGTCATCTACTACTAGAGTAACTTAGCACTAATAAAACTAGTTAAGGAGCAAAAATAATCCTGAAACTAATCCATCTTATTGAATTAGACCTAAACTAATTTTGGGGCAGCCCACACACATGGCACATCGGCCACACACACTCACACGCTGCACACAGATCACACACACACCTACACAGCACACACACACACGTTGCTTTGGGGCAGCCCTACACACATGGGCACACCGGCCATACACACACATGCTGTACACACATCACACACACCTACAGAATACACACACACAGCACGCAACAGCTTAGAGCAGCAGCAGGCAGGAGCTACCAGGAGCAGCAGCGAACGCAGAGCAGCGAAGCAGCCAAGCAGCAGAGCAGCGCAAGGGGCAGCAGCCGCGGCAGCAAGCAACGCAAGGAGCAGCCAGCAGCACCGGGCGCGACGTCGCGTGCACGGACATTGCCGGCTAGCGACAGCAGGCACAGCCGGGGCGGCCAGGACGTAGCCGGACGGCAGCGATGGGTGAGCATGGGCCGTGGCGAGGTAGGACGTGGCGTGGTTGGTCGTCTATGTGCGGTCAGGGGCTTAGGCTGGAGCGGCACACACGGGCGGGCGCGACCATGGGCACGGACGGGCTAAACTCCGGCCATGGTGACTCGTCCTTGTGCGGTGATGCCTAAGGCGATAGATCAAGGGGGGCAGTAGGGGAATCGGGAGATGAGCTCACCGTGAAGCTCTTGGACGTGGTTAGGAGGCGTGGGGACGCTTGGGCGCGCCGAATCTGAGGACGAACGGCGGCGGCCGTGGTAAGGAACCAGCTCGATCCCGAGCGTACGGTGCAGCTCCGGTCGAACGGATCCGCGTAGATGATGTACCAGACGACGAGGGTCCTCTTCGACGTGGTGTCATAGCTCGGGGAGGGAGGTGGCCACGACAAAGATGGCGGCACAGCGACTGTTGCGCCCGGGCACAGACGAATTTGGGAGGGAGAGGGAGACGAGCGAGGGGAAAGTGGGCGTGCTAGGGTTCGCAGGGGGTCGATAGCGTCTTATCCATCAGAGGGAAACGCAGGATGGCCAACACGCATGCCCAGCGGCGGCCATGGTGGTTGGATGTGTGCCACGACCTCTGTCTCGTACAGGGAAAGGGATGACCCCCATTGGGCTGGGCCAGTGCATAGTAGCGGTTGGGCCAAAGTGAAAGAGAGATTTTTCTTATTTCTGATTTGTATTTTCTCAGATGTTTTACATTTTATTTAAATTCAAAAGAATTTTGTTGCACATGAAACTTTTCACATAAATACCTTGCAATGCTTTGGGATATAACCACAAAGTTTAGGGGCATTTTGTAGCACATATTTAATTCTTTATTTTGAAAAGACCAATTGATTTGCTATTGGAACACTTAATAATTTCCTAGGGATCTATCCGTGAGCCAAGTGAAGTTGGTTTCCACATGAAAATGATCTGGGGAATTTATAGAACTATTCAAACATTTTAGTTTTATAGTTCGAGGAAAAATAATTTGACTTGTCTTTCAAAATTTGAATTTAAGGTCAGTTGGGAACAAAGTGAAGATTAGCAAAATTTAATTATGATGACGTGGCACCATTAACAGGAGTTTACTGTAGCGTGACACCCGGGGTGTTACAAATTTCCTCCGCTACAAGAAATCTCGTCCCGAGATTTAAGAGGTGGAGTAGGGGTGGAGTTCTGGTTACGAAGTTCTATTGAATCTTCTTATTCTTGTTTGTTGTTCTCGAATATGTTGATCCCTTTCGTTGATGCCCTCATTTCTCTGCTTCGGGTCATTATGATGTAGTTGTCGTCCTTTCTTCGGGAACTCCATCATAATTACGAAAAGGATAAGGGGTAGCTTCGGAAGAATGGCCCTCTACGAGGTTGTATCTGGTAGATAGCTCAGGGAATGTGGTAGAAGTATCTCCCGAACTGAACTTAAGAGAATATCGAGAGTAAGATAAGTAGGTACCATGAAGTTTCAAGCGGGCAGGCAACCGTTCGATGCCTAATCAGAATGTGAAAGGGTTTTAGAGCAACATAAATAAAAATTGTGTTTGGTACTAGAGTGGATCGTCTCTAGGGAGGTGGCTCATGATTTACATCTGAAGCCAAGCACGAGGAATAAATTTGGCAACAGGGTGTATAGGAGAGTCAGGTTTCGATCATGTGGAACTATGGGTTATGGGCCCACCATGTGGGTTAAAAGTTGGAAGGGCGATGACGTCTTGCACGATCATGTAAGCAAGGCATGTCAGAGGATAGCCTATCAGTTATGTTGGTAACAACATCGGTACCATGGGCGAGGGACGAAGAGAACCATTTTCCTTCTCATTAAATGAGGCGAACCAATAGGCAAAGTTCTCGTCCATCGGTGGCTACCGGAATGTCATCAACAATAGTAACAGGGTCTTGCTGAGAGGATTGTACACCGAGATGTTTACATAAGTAGGAGAATATTACTGCTTAGATCTTATAGATCGCAAGCAATGTTAAACCAACCAATGGAAAGGAGGATATGATTATCAAATTAAACAGAACAATGGAAAGGAAAATGTGTTTAAACACATATTTCAGGGATATATCCTTCCCAAGGTCAAGTAGAGCATGATATCCATGACAGGATATAATGTAGAAAACTCTTTATGTAGGGGGAGAGAAATTTTCAAGACATTACCCATACAGCGGTGTTTGGATAATTGAGCAGGAAACATTTAGCATTGGGCTTCAAATGTTCTTGTTGAAAATCGGTGTACCACACACATGCTTTGAGATAGCATTGACATGGTCTTCAAGCAAAGGTCAAACTTGGATACACAAATGATTCATCAGGAACAACTTATAGAATAAGTCTTACAATTTCCTCATGGAAGAATGGCTAACCTTGCTAAAAGAAAACTATAACAATAGTTCCTCCGGCCAGGTGTGTTAGGCACGATATCACCTTACCGGGTCATATAAAGACCAATGTTATAACTCTTGGAAATATGTTCCAACCATCATATCTAACCGAGATTCCGATCTGATTGTTGTTAGGATAACTCGGACTCAGGATGCCTGAGGGAAAAAGGTGCGATACAAATTGACGAGATGACATTATAAAATTCTTAGGAAATGAACTATGGAAGCAAGTTCTGAATCATGAGTTCATCATTAAACCAAGGAGAGGATGAGGAGGTGGTTGATGGACTCAGCGACAATTCATCGAGATTTCCAAAAAGATGGATTTCCACGATCATGTGAACAAAGAGATAACATTTTTTTAGTTCAAATGATATAAGGAGATATGCTCGAGGAAAACATACCCAATTTAAACATTGGTTGAAAGGTGCACCCGAAATATGGGCTTAGGTAGCATGATCGATGTTATAATGGTGATTCGATAACCAATGATCTAAGAATGAAATGTCGACCATTAGCTTCAAAGCAATAGGGTTGCTAGAAGGGCAAAATCCAAACAACACCGCTGACTTGTTGGTACACCGGTTGGAATCAACACGAGGACCAAGAAAGAATGGTGATGGTGAGAAGCATCACTATACCAAGAATTCGTAAGAGGTGGAGCAATCCTCACGACATTCTTGACATAAAAGATGGTAATACTCCAAGGTAAAGAAGAACAAATGCTGGATAGCAAGGATCTCAAGGTATAACACATAACACGAACAAGTTTGTGTTCGAGGGAAGGCAATAAAGTGGTTGATGACAACACAAATCATCTAAGGCAAGGATGGTATTTCTCATCATGAATTCAATTGATATCCTGAAAGAGCTCAGAATGCTGATGATGATCACGACACATTTGTCGAGAGATTTCATGAAGATGTAATCAATCGGCGATGACATCATGTTAAAGGAATGATGAGGCGAAAGGTTATTGGAACCATGGGTATGACACAAACTCAAAATCAAGTTTGCTGTTCAGGGAGAAATGATACGACGAGGAAGATCGACGTAAGATTAGCTCACTGTCGAAATTTGTGCTCCGGGAAGAAGGACCAGGTAGCACAGTTAAAATCGGCACGACAATGATGTAGCCGATCAGGCTAGGAGTGACGTGATGGAGTATTAAAGTTCTCAACAACAAAGTATTGGGAGTACTGAATCTCATTGTTGATTCGATTCACAAATCGATGTTCTCGGTTGACGACAACCCAGAACCCGTGGAGTGACTATGACGGGGAAAGGTACTACTTCATCAGAATTTCATAAGATAAAGTGCAATGGTTTTATATCCTCGAGATACCAGAGGGTAATACTCGAAGGTAGAACAGAATAGAGGTTGGGAAGGGTACTGGTCTGAGAAGGCAAGTATTTTACTCGTCCGAGAAATGGGATCAAAGAAAGACAACATGGTCAATACCACAATTGCAAAAGACCAAATCCCAGATATAATATGAACTTATACCAAGGGAATAATTAATTTAAGAGAAGCTTCAATGATAATATCTACATCGTGTCCATGGGCATGAACACAAAGTTCAAGGTCGACTCCCACTTCTCCAATGCATAACCTTCCATTCACTTCTCACTTTCGAAGAAGTTGTCGTGTTGAAATTTTATCTAGCAAAATACCAAAAGAGTATGACTCGTGAAAACTTTTGAGTTCACACATAATAAGGAAGGCATAGGTTCAACCCATCGGGGTATCGTGGAAACATATTCCGCAAGCTTCAATAGTAAACATCAGCTCGAAAGTAGAGCATTGTTCAAAAGCAGATGATACAATTTACCAAAGGCATTATATACCCATGGAAGGCTCACAAGGTTATTCAATATGAAGGACACTGTCGGATAAAATCCAACAAAGGAACCGATGGTCCACAAGGGATCTGATGTGAGCATCGGTACTCAACTAGAGGAAGAAAATGCAAGGAGATCTGATTATAGAAACAACTGACTAATTCAAAGTTCAAATGCAAAGGAATTATGAATTCCAAGACAAGGGATCAGAAGCAATGCTCTGATTAGGGATGGATAAGTTGAATAGCCTTAGGGGTACAATCGAAGGCAATTTGATTGGTCGAGATCTAGCTCATGTTTAAAATGACGTCTGAGCCGGAAGGACGAAATGAAGGATCTGATTAAGGATTGCGAGCATTCACAACATATTGATTCAATAGACTCAAACTGATAATGACTAAGGATGCCAATAAGATTACCATACTTATGGGATCAATCATAATGCAAGCGAGTAAGAATTTTGAGAGCAATAGGCTGTTGATGATTTTCAGGAGATCGAATGGTATTTCGAAGACCTTTGTGAAACACCTGAACAACTGGGGATGAGCGGATACTCGGCAAGTGCGAGGAAATATCCGTAGGGGTATTCATGTAACAAGGAGCTGCAAGGCAGTAGGCACAAGGATTCTCGAAACAACGAGTATTTCTGGATAATAACAAGAGCAACTGGGGACTAAGGTAAGAACGGCAAGTGCATGTAGTTATCTATAGGGGTTGACGGTGGAAGGAAATTGCAAACGCAATGAGCACAAGTTCTTGGGATAACATCAGAGAGTATCTCCGGAATCTTCTGGTGTAGCAGGCGTTCATCTGTAATAAGGGGCTATCCAGGAGAAAGTAGTTACGAGAACCTAGAGTCAAATTTGGTAAAATGGTTTAACCCGAATAGAAGAGAGTTCAGAGTCCCAGAGTAAGGATCGAGGAGTAAAAGATCCTAATACCATCCAATGGCGACGTGGGCCCATGGGCCGCACAGCCATGTTAGAAAAACAGTTTTCATCGACTAGACTCAACTTCGGCCAAGGAGTGTGGAAGGGGGATTCCTACAGGCAGTCGGCTCTGATACCAACTTGTGACGCCCCCGATTCAATCGTACACTAATCATACACGCAAACATGTACGATCAAGATCAGGGACTCACGGGAAGATATCACAACACAACTCTACAAATAAAATAAGTCATACAAGCATCATATTACAAGCCAGGGGCCTCGAAGGCTCAAATACAAGAGCTCGATCATAGACGAGTCAGCGGAAGCAACGATATCTGAGTATAGACATAAGTTAAACAAGTTTGCCTTAAGAAGGATAGCACAAACTGAGATACAGATCGAAAGAGGCGCAGGCCTCCTGCCTGGGATCCACCTAAACTACTCCTGGTCATCGTCAGCGGGCTACACGTAGCAGTAGGCACCTCCCGAGTAGTAGTAGTCGTCATCAACGGTGGCGTCTGGCTCCTGGGCTCCAACGTCTGGTTGCAGAAATCAGATATAGGAAAGGGGAAAAGGGGGAGAAAAGCAACCATGAGTACTCATCCAAAGTACTCGCAAGCAAGGAGCTACACTACATATGTATGCATTGGTATCAAAAGGATTAAGGGTATCATATGTGGACTGAACTTCAGAATGCCGGAATAAGAGGGGGATAGCTAGTCCTATCGAAGACTACACTTCTGGTAACCTCCATCTTGCAGCAGAAGGAGAGAGTAGATGGTAAGTTCACCAAGTAACATTGCATAGCATAATCCTAACCGATGATCCTCCCCTCGTCGCCCTGAGAGAGAGCGATCATCGATTGTATCTGGCACTTGGAAGGGTGTGTTTTATTAAGTATCCAATTATAGTTGTCATAAGGTCAAGGTACAACTTCGGGTCGTCCTTTTACCGAGGGACACGCCTATTCGAATAGATCAACTTCCCTGCAGGGGTGCACCACATTTCCCAACACGCTCCATCCCCTTTGTTCGGACACACTTTTCTGGGTCATGCCCGGCCTCGGAAGATCAACACGTCGCAGCCCTGCCTAGGCACAACAGAGAGGTCAGCACGCCGGTCTAAATCCTATGGTGCAGGGGTCTGGTCCCATCGCCCATTGCACACCTGCACGTTGCGTACGCGGCCGGTGAGCAGACCTAGCAACCTCCATTACAAAGGAAGTTGCGTTACGCGGTCCAACCCGGCGCGCACCGCTCAGTTGCTAACGCCACGAAGGCTTCGGCTGATACCACGACGTCGAGTGCCCATAACTGTCCCCGCGTAGATGGTTAGTGCGTATAGGCCAGTAGCTAGACTCAGATCAAATACCAAGATCTCGTTAAGCGTGTTAAGTATCCGTGAACACCGACTAGGGCCAGGCCCACCTCTCTCCTAGGTGGCCTCAACCTGCCCTGTTGCTCCGCCACAAAGTAACAGTCGGGGCCGTCGGGAACCCAGGCCCACCTCTACCGGGATGGAGCCACCTGCCCCTTCAGCCCCCATCTCCGAACAGTATCATAAGTAATGTGACAATATAAAGTATATATCATATGCATGTGATCACCTCCAGAAGTCATCCCGGCCCAGTAGTATAGCATGGCAGACGGACAAGAGTGTAGGGCCACTGATGGAACACTAGCATCCTATACTAAGCATTTAGGATTACAGGTAAAGGTAACAGCAGTAGTAGCAAGGACAGGCTATGGATCAGAATAGGATTAACGGAAAGCAGTAACATGCTACACTACTCTAATGCAAGCAATATAGAAGAGAGTAGGCGATATCTGGTGATCAAGGGGGGGGGGCTTGCCTGGTTGCTCTAGCAAGAGAGAGGGGTCGTCAACGCCGTAGTCGTACTGGGTAGCAGCGACGTCGGTCTTGGTGTCTGGCGAGAGAAGAGGGGGAAGAAACAATAAATATAATGCAAACAAATGCATGACGATGCATGACATGACAAAGCGTGATGCTAGGTGTGCCCTAACGCAGTAAGAGGTGGTACCGGTGAAGGGGGGAAACATCCGGGAAAATATCCCCGGTGTTTCGCGTTTTCGGACAAACGAACCGGAGGGGGAAAGTTGCGTGTTCGCTATGCTAGGGATGCGTGGCGGACAAACGGGCTGCGTATCCGGATTCGTCTTGTCGTTCTAAGCAACTTTCATGTACAAAGTATTTTCATCCGAGTTATGTATTCTTTTATATTAATTTTCTAAAGTTTTAACAATATTCTAGAATTATTATATTTAGCTTAAACCGAATTGACCAAGTCAATTTGACTAGTCAAAAGGATAGGTGTGGCCCACATGTCATAGACTCTAAACCTAATTTATTTAAAAAGGGGACCTACATGTCATCTACTACTAGAGTAAATTGGCACTAATAAAACTAGTTAAGGAGCAAAAATAATCCTGAAACTAATCCATCTTATTGAATTAGACCTAAACTAATTTTGGGGCAGCCCACACACATGGCACATCGGCCACACACACTCACACGCTGCACACAGATCACACACACACACCTACACAGCACACACACACACACACGTTGCTTTGGGGCAGCCCTACACACATGGGCACACCGGCCACACACACACGCTGTACACACATCACACACACCTACAGAATACACACACACAGCACGCAACAGCTTAGAGCAGCAGCAGGCAGGAGCTACCAGGAGCAGCAGCGAACGCAGAGCAGCGAAGCAGCCAAGCAGCAGAGCAGCGCAAGGGGCAGCAGCCGCGGTAGCAAGCAACACAAGGAGCAGCCAGCAGCACCGGGCGCGACGTCGCATGCACGGACATCGCCGGCTAGAGACAGCAGGCACGGCCGGGGCGGCCAGGACGTAGCCGGACGGCAGCGATGGGTGAGCATGGGCCGTGGCGAGGTAGGACGTGGCGTGGTTGGTCGTCTATGTGCGGTCAGGGGCTAAGGCTGGAGTGGCACACACGGGCAGGCGCGACAATGGGCACGGACGGGCTAAACTCCGGCCATGGTGACTCGTCCTTGTGCAGCGATGCCTATGGCGATAGATCGAGGGGGGACAGTAGGGGAATCGGGAGATGAGCTCACCGTGAAGCTCTTGGACGTGGTTAGGAGGCGTGGGGACGCTTGGGCACGCCGAATCTGACGACGAACGGCGGCAGCCGTGGCAAGGAACCAGCTCGATCCCGAGCGTACGGTGCAGCTCCGGTCGAACAGATCCCCGTAGATGATGTACCAGATGACGAGGGTCCTCTTCGATGTGGTGTCATAGCTCGGGGAGGGAGGTGGCCACGACAAAGATGGCGGCACGGCGACTGTTGCGCCCGGGCATAGACGAATTTGGGAGGGAGAGGGAGACGAGCGAGGGGAAAGTGGGCGTGCTAGGGTTCGCAGGGGGTCGATAGCGTCTTATCCATCGGAGGGAAACGCAGGATGGCCGACAGGCACGCCCAGCGGCGGCCATGGTGGTTGGATGTGTGCCACGACCTCTGTCTCATACAGGGAAAGGGATGACCCCCATTGGGCTAGGCCAGTGCATAGTAGCGGTTGGGCCAAAGTGAAAGAGAGATTTTTCTTATTTTTGATTTGTATTTTCTCAGATGTTTTACATTTTATTTAAATTCAAAAGAATTTTGTTGCACATGAAACTTTTCACATAAATACCTTGCAATGCTTTGGGATATAACCACAAAGTTTAGCGGCATTTTGTAGCACATATTTAATTCTTTATTTTGAAAAGACCAATTTATTTGCTATTGGAACACTTAATAATTTCCTAGGGATCTATCCGTGAGCCAAATGAAGTTGGTTTCCACATGAAAATGATCTGGGGAATTTACAGAACTATTCAAACATTTTAGTTTTATAGTTCGAGGAAAAATAATTTGACTTGTCTTTCTAAATTTGAATTTAAGGTCGGTTTGGAACAAAGTGAAGATTAGCAAAATTTAATTATGATGACGTGGCACCATTAACAGGAGTTTACTGTAGCGTGACACCCGGGGTGTTACATAGATGGAGCTGATGGAGTAGGTGCTGGAGCTGGTGGCACTGAAGCTGTAGCAGGTGCAGATGAAGTGGATCTGGTGTCTGGAACAGGCACTGCAGCAGATCTCTGAGCTCTAGGCACTCTGGCAAATGCATCAGTGGTTGTCTTACCCTTCCTCTCCTGCATATCATCCTGAAGTTGCTCCACAACAGACTGGATCTCAGTTACCTTCACATCCATGTCATAGAACTTCTGCTCTATGATCCTTTCCAAGCTCTCCTGGTTTTGAGTCAGGGTGGCCATCCCTTTCTCAATCCTTAGAGTGGATGCAATCAAGTAGCCAAGCTGATCTTGCTTGCTCTTCAGAAGATACTGAGATGCCTCTTCCATGGTTGGCATCTTTGTAGCTTCCTCGGCCTTTGCCTTTTCCCTCTTTGCTTGAATGTGCACAGAAGATGGTTCATCCTCATTCATAACCACTTGGTTGCCCTCAAAGTCTGGATAGATAGGCATGTGCTCCTTGTCCACCAAGTATGTGCCAGTGCCCATCTTGGAGTTAATCAACTCTTGGATCTGTGGTGCATACCCACAGCTTCTCTTTTGGTCAGCAACTGCCATCTTGATAGTTTCAACTATAAGACTCATGACCTTGAACTTTTGTGGCACGTCTAATATATGTAGCAGATTGATGGAGTGGCCTCTGATCATTCTGTGATCACCAGACTTGGGCAGAAGAGTGTGCCTGAGGATCCAATTGATAGTAGGCAGTCCTGACAGCAGGTGTTTCACTAATCCAAATTGGTGAGTCTCAAGATCTGCATCAGGAATCTCCTTGTACATGCTAGCCATGGAGTTGTGATCCTTCTTCTTCTTGGCATAGACATCCTAGTCATCTTCATTCTCCTCGAGGGCATTGATCAATTGAGCCCATTCTGCTACTGTTGACTGGTATCTAGTGCCTTCAGACATCCAGACTATCTTGCCATCTGGGTAGAAGTGAGCTGTGGAGTAGAACTGCATGATAAGCTCATCATTCCACTTTGTGAGCTTCTGAGCCACAAACTCATCAACTCCACAAGCCTTGAAACTGTCATATACTCCTGGATAGTTTTCTTCATTCTCCTTGATGTACTCCCAGTTGACCCATCTCATGTCACATACTATTGGTTTCCTGTCAAGCAACACTGTTTCGTAGAAATGCTGCTGTTCTTTGGTATGGAACCTGTAGTCCACAGCAGTTCTCCTTCTGGTGGCATATGGATCTGACTCTCTCCATAGCCTCAATCTTGAATCCTTCCTGATCTTCATGTTTTCTGCTACAGGATGAGCATCATTATGATCTGGAATTTTTGGCTTTTGGCTTTAACTTCCTCAAAACATGTATCTCATCATCTTCTTCTTCAGCAACAGTTTTAGGCACTGGGGCCTTGTTTTTCTCAGCAGCTGGAATATTCCTGGTACTCCTCTTTGGTGCAGTTTTGGGTTTTGGAGCAGCTGGCTTAGAAGCTTCTTTGGGCTTAGATGAAGCAGCCCCTGACCTTATGGCATCACCCATAAGCTTCTGAGCTTTGGGTGCTGGTGCAGCATCTTCTTCCTCTTCCTCTTCAGAATCTCTCATGATTGAAGATCTCCCAAGCACTCTGGCAGTGGTCTTCTTGACCCTCTCTTTCCTCTTCTTTTCTGCCACAACCTGCTCTTTGGGTGCAGATCCCAAAGTCTCTTTAGTGGATGCTCTGGCTTTAGACATTGGTTGTCTTCCTGCTGGCCTCTTGGTCTTCAGACCTGGCTTAGTTGCAGTAGTAGTGCTATATTCCTTTTTAACCACTTTCTTCTTGGAAGTGGCTTCTTCTTCCTCAGCCATATAGTCCTCATCCTCTGACTCTGAGGTTCTTTTCTTGCTGGCCCTGGTGGCAGCCTTTGGCAGATTGCTTGGTGTGCTCCTGCTGCCATCATCTGAGCTGCTAGAGGGACTAGTGCCCTCACTCAAGTGAACCTGCTCCTCTGACTTGTTCTGACTGTCACTTTGATCAGACATAATGCAATCTCTGACAGCTGACCCCTAGTTCGGCGATGAACTCGCTACGGCGGCAACGGCGGGGATGATTCCCGTTGACGGCGGCGGAGACCAGCGGCAGGAGGTGGCTGGCGACGAGGAGGGTGATCTAGAGACCCAGGGAAGCAGAGCAGGCTAAGCGCGGGCGAGGAGGCTCGGAAAGTTTTCCAAAATTTGACTCGTGGATATATATAGCCTGACCCTGTCAGTGTGACCGAGTGGAACAACTCAGTGGCACCGAGATTCATAACTGCAAGCAGTTACTGAAACTCGGTGTGACCGAAAAGTTCGAATTGGTTGCACCGAGATTGAAAACCTAGATCGACTTAGTGATCTTGGTATGACCGAAATGGATGAATCAGTCAGACCAAAACACACAAAGAAGTTTTGGAAGTTTAAGTCTATGACGAATCAGGGACTCCGAGTGCTCCTCACACAGAGTGGTTCGAATCTGACTTGATCAAACTTTGTGATGCAGCATGAATAGAGTTTGAGACGAGAAAAGCATAGACAGCTAGAGAAGGTTCTTAGGAATTCTTGTCCGTCCACTTGGCCAAAAGAAAAGGAAATCAATCAATCAAAACAACAAGTGGATGTCCTCGAATGAGTAAATCATGCAACCAACATGCTCACACAATAAAATGACGAATGAAATATGTGGCAAAGCATGCACAAACAATTCTAGCATCTATCAAGCAATTGGCGATGACTAGGTCATCTATATATGAGTATATTGACTTAGGAGTCAAATGAGAACATTTGATCATAGGTCATACTCATCGTTTAAGCACAAGTGGGGTTACCACTTTTACATAAAGCGTTGTTGTGTTCACACCATTAGAGTTGCTTTAACTCAATTGTTAGAGTAAAGCTCCCCCTAGATGTGAGATCCCCCCTAAGAGGGATGAACTAACCTTGGGTTTTGTAGATGATGAATTCATCTAGATGTTGAAGACATGGATGCTCAATGTTGATGTAGATCATTTGGAGCTATCCTTTGGAGTGAGTTGCACTTTCAATACCTACACGGGTTAGTCCCACAAGGAACAAACAAGGATATCCATAGACATAGAGTGATGCACACACAAGATGATGTCTATGAGAGCATTAGGTTACCTTGTCCCTTGTCTAACCAACAAGAGGGTTTGTGACTCCTTGAACTAGTGCAAGATGTGGAAGTTGATTGCACTTGTTCTTGCCAAAATGATAAGAGTGAAGTATGTTGGCGGAGTCACCCTCAAGAACTCTCTAGTTCTTCTTCTTCGGGATCCACACCATCTTGATGGGAATCCTCGGAGTTGTAGTTGTACTTGAAGAAGTGGAACTTGATGTAGTCTTGGGAACCCACTTGACCAAGGCCTTAGGAGCTTCTTCAAATGCATCAATTTCCTCTTGAAGCTTGTCCTTGCCTTTTTGCTTGTGGTGGAAGATCATCTTGAGCTTGTGTCCCTTTGAAAGAAGTAGGATCATACTTCTCTTGTTGAGGAACAAACTTCGTCTTGGGGTATTGATCTTCTTCCCACTCAACTCCATTGGCATTGAACTTTCGTTCAAAACCAATACCTTGATTCTTACGGTGCCTTCCTTGCTTGCGTACAATTTTCACGAGTTGCTTACTCTTGGGAAGGCTCTTGTCAACACTTTTCTCTATGATTCCCTTCAATAAGCTATTTTCTTGCTCAAGTGTAACTTGGCTGAGAGAATCATTAGTGGAACCAAGAGAACTACTAGAAGCAACAACATTAGATTTAGCATGATCATTGTTACTACTAGAGGAAGAATCTTTCTTGTTCTTGTTACTAGACTTGACTTGAGTCATGTAAGTAGATAAGAGTAAATGCTTGGCAATGTAAGAAGAACTTTTCTTGCGAAGATCATCATTGATTGCCTTTGAGAACTCATGCTCTTTCTCAAGATTGAGCTTCTCAAAACGTAATTTCTCATGAGTCCTTAAAAGTTCTCGATGATCTCCTAAGATAGTTTCATGAGCTAACTTAAGAGTGTTTAGTTCTTTAGTTAGGGACTCAATCTTCTCCTTATCATTGTCATTCGTTTCATCTTGATTAGCATGATTAATTGACGTTTCATCATAGTATTCATCACTATAGTTGTCAACAAGTAAATCATCATCACCTAACAAGTCATCTTCATCACTATTGAAATCAACATACTCGGGGTGTGATACCTTTGGACCTTTGGCCATGAAGCATCTTCCAATTCCTTCATTTGGTGAATCAAATATGTCGTAGGAGTTGGTTGACACAAGTGCTAGACCGGCAACACCTTCATCTTGAGTATATTCGGAGTCGGAGTGATAGCTTCTCTCGGAGTCGGAGCCGGATACCCATTCACCAACATGAGCTTGATGTCTTCATTTTGTGTAGATCCTTGATGACTTGTCCTTCCTTTCTGAATCCTTGCTTCTCCGAGAGGGTCTTCATTCATATCAATCATCCCTACTCCTTCTCTCCCTTGATGGTGATTCTTCTCTTCTACTTCTTCTTTTGGGAGAATCTTCTCTTCTCTTGTGGGGAGCCATACACTCATTGGAGTAGTGTCCGGGTCTTCCACAATTGTAGCATTTTCGCTCTCGACTAGAAGATATTTTGTCATTGTAGGACCTTGACTTGGAACTTCTCTCTTTGCTTCTATTCTTGTAGAACTTGTTGAAGTTCTTCACCATTAGGCTCAATTCTTCATTGAAGGTTTGTTTCTCACTTGATGATGTGGTAGCTTCACATGAGGCTTTGTAAGCACCACTTGACTTGGTATGGAGCTCCTCCTTATCCTTGAGTGACATCTCATGAGCATCAATTCTTCTAATGACTTCCGTTGGCTTGAGATCTTTGTAATTGGGCATCATTTGAATCAATATGCACACGGTATCATATTTTCCATCCAAGGCTCTTAGGATCTTCTTGATGATGAATCTGTCTGTCATCTCTTCACTTCCTAAGCCGGCAATCTCATTTGTGATAAGAGCAAGCCTAGAGTACATTTCAGCGACACCATCACCATCCTTCATTTTGAACTTGTCAAGTTGACTTTGAAGCACATCCAACTTGGATTCCTTGATGGAGTCGGTACCTTCATGCATGTCAATCAAAGTATCCCAAATTTCCTTTGCATTCTCAAGACGGCTAATTTTTTTGAATTCTTCGGGGCACAATCCGTTGAAGAGGATATCACAAGCTTGATCATTGTATTGTAGCATCTTCAACTCTTCCGCGGTAGCTTCACGATTCGGTTCTCTCCCATCGAAGAATTCACCATGCAAGCCAACACACACAATAGCCCAAACGGCGGGGTTATGTCCAAGAATATGCATTTTCATCTTATGCTTCCAACTAGCAAAATTAGGACCATCAAAGTAAGGACCTCTACGGTGATAATTTCCCTCGCTAGACACCATACTCTCCTAGGTTGTGAAACCAAGGCTATGAACACCAAAAGCTATGGAAATTAAAGAAAATGGAGACCAAAGCTCTGATACCACTTGTAGGATCGAAAGTATGTCTAGAGGGGGGTGATTAGACTACATGACCAAATAAAAATCTAGGCTTTTCCCAATTTTAGTTCTCGGGAGATTTTAGCAACTTAGCACAATTCAAGCAATCTTAACACAATTCAAGCAAGCATGCAAAGAGTCTATGAGCAGCGGAAAGTAAAGCATGCAACTTGCAAGAATGTAAAGGGAAGGGTTTGCAGAATTCAAACGCAATTGGAGACACGGATGTTTTTGTCGTGGTTCCGATAGGTGGTGCTATCATACATCCACGTCGATGGAGACTTCAACCCAAGAAGGGTAACGGTTGCGCGAGTCCACGGAGGGCTCCACCCACGAAGGGTCCATGAAGAAGCAACCTTGTCTATCCCATCATGGTCATCGCCCATGAAGGACTTGCCTCACTAGCGGTAGATCTTCACGAAGTAGGCGATCTCCTTACCCTTAAAAACTCCTTGGTTCAACTCCACAATCTTGTTGGAGGCTCCAAAGTGACACCTAGCCAATCTAGGAGACACCACTCTCCAAGAAGTAACAAATGGTGTGTTGATGATGAACTCCTTGCTCTTGTGCTTCAAATGATAGTCTCCCCAACACTCAACTCTCTCTCTCACAGGATATGGATTTGGTGGAAAGAAGATTTGAGTGGAAAGCAACTTGGGGAAGGCTAGAGATCAAGATTCATATGGTGGGAATGGAATATCTTGGCCTCAACACATGAGTAGGTGGTTCTCTCTCAGAAAATGTGTATTGGAAGTGTAGGTATGTTCTGATGGCTCTCTTTTCGAATGAAGAGTGGGTGGAGGGGTATATATAGCCTCCACACAAATACTAACCATTACACACAATTTACCAATCTCGGTGAGACTGAATTGAGAAACTTGGTCGGACCGATTCAGCAAACCTATTGACCGTTAGGATTTTCGGTGGGACTGAGATGCAACTCGGTAGGACCGATATGGTTAGGGTTAGGGCATAACGTAATCTCGATGTGACCAATTACATAAACTCGGTGGGACCGATTTTGGTAATAAGCTAACCAGAGAGTTGGTCAGGTAAACTCGGTGGGACCGATTTTCTCATTTTGGTGGGACCGAAATGTTACAAAAGGGAAACAAAGAGTTTACATTGCAATCTCGGTGGGACCGATCGCTCATCTCGGTAGGACCGAAACGTTATGAAGGGAAACAGAGAGATTACAACCCCATCTCGGTGTGACCGAGATCCCTATCGGTGAGACCGATTTGCCTAGGGTTTGTGGCAGTGGCTATGACATCTGAACTCGGTGGCGCCGGATAGAAAGAATCGGTGGGGCCGAGTTTGACTTTTGGTTTAGGTCATATGTGGATGTGGGAAGGTAGTTGAAGATTTTGGAGCATATCACTAAGCACTATGAAGCAAGAACCTCATCAAGAAACACCTCATCCCTCCTTGATAGTATTGGCTTTTCCTATAGACTCAATGTGATCTTGGATCACTAAAATATAAAATGTAGAGTCTTGAGCTTTGAGCTTGAGCCAATATTTTTGTCCTTAGTATTTTGAGGGGTCCACTTTCCTCATCCATGCCATGCCATTCATTGAGCTTTTCTTGAAATATTAATCTTGGAATAGCATTAGCTCAATGAGCTATATGTTCTTAGGAATTACCAAAACCACCTAGGGATAGTTGCACTTTCAGGGTGAGATGATCTTGGATCCGCTATCGACTTGCGATGAGATCGATCCTCTCTCGTCCTTTCTTCGTCGTTCCCTTTAACTGTGGTGGCTAGTTCTACTTATATAGGCCCTGGTCCTCTCCCCAAATATTGAGCGAGAAGGGAGCCAACAACGGCCAATTCGAAAGGGGACAGCTAGTACAAGTTATCTTGACAAAAGGTGGTCTTCGCCTGCCAAAGGTTCTGGTGATGACGCCGTCTTGGGATCCATGGTGACCTCTGTCCTGCCGTCCTTCGGGTCTTGGTCTCATTGCACCAATATGGAAACCTTTGCTTGATGCCTCGATACTCCGCGCCTGCGCTTGCCCCCTTGGCACCAAAGAGGAAACAAGGACACTGCACGCGCTGGCGCCCGCCTGGCGCCCGCCTGGTCTCGATCGTCATGGCTCACATCATGAGGACCTCGTGAGGTTTTCCCTACCTTGATCTCTCCGCCCCTCGTGAGCCTGCCTGGCGAGGCCGCTCCTGAGGAGGTCTTGCGTCGTCCTCCTCGCGAGGCTTGGTCCCTCGCGAGGGTCTTGAATGCCTTGTCGATGTAGATGGGCCGTACATACCTGCCAGCCGAGCCACACCGCGGGCCGCAGGCAGGCAAGTCTAGGGACCCCCGTTCCTAGAATGCCGACAGTAGCCCCCGGGCCCAAGGCATGCTCGGGCTTGGCTTTGAGGAGAAGCCAAAGGATCAAGCGCGGAGCACCGCGGGCCCCAAAAGCTTGCGGCCTAGGTTGACGCGTGGTGGTTGATTGGATGTGGGCGTCTCCGCTTCCCCATGCTGCCTCGGCAACTGCCCGACTTGACAAGTCTCTGCGACATGCAAGGAAAACCATCATTACCTCTAATCGTGGGGGTGCTAGTTGGCCTTCTCCTGCTATAAATGGGGAGGGGGCAGAGCCCCCGTCGGTCATCTCTTCCCATTCCACTCGCTTCTTCTTCCTCCGCTCCACTGCTAGCAGCAGCTTCAATGGCATCGATCCGTAGGTTTTCGGCTGAGGAGAAGGGAAAGGTTCCTCTCGACATTCCGGCACTGCTCCCGCCGAAGAAGAGGTCGGTCCACCGCCGCGACGCCGCGGAGATGCAGGTGGTGACGAGGCCTTGGTGCGAGCGGCCTCCTCCTGGGTATCCACTGCCCTTGTATGCCCAAGCCGGGGGCTCGGGAGGAAGAAGCGACGGGCATCGGCGTGCGCACCGCGGCCAAGGTCGACGCGCCGCGGCAGCGTGTGCCGTCACTCCTGGAGTCCATGCCGCGGACTCCTCTCGTGAGCTCGTGCTATGGGCGGCGATGCCCCCAAGCTCCTGGATCCGCTTCCCGCACTTCTTCTCCGATGTGATGCCACCGAGGGGGCCTCTCGAGCTCTGGTTGCAGCATGCTGACTGCGACGCCCCGGCGACCGGAGCAGAGGTTGAAGCAGTCTCCACCGGCAAGATCTTCATGACTCATGGGCAAGGTCGCGTGGGTTTGTCGTGCGGAGGGCGCCCTCGCGAACTACTCCGAGTACGACGGTGCCTCCTCGCTGTTCTTCAAGGTCTTCGACGCTGTGGGTCACCGCTTGGAGTGTTGCCCCGAAGGAGAGCACCAGGATGAGGCGTGCCCCGCTCGCGGCTGCTCCAGTAGCAGCGAGTCTTGGGAGTCCAGTGGTTCTCCCGAGCTCTACGAGACTCCGGAGACGAGCGACGATAGCTACGTGCCCCCGAGCTCTCATCGCGCTCGGAGAAGGGCCGCAACGTCCGGCCGCCGCCGCCGCTGATCTGGATGGGGTTGGCGCTGGTCTCCCGCGGCCCACTGTTGATGATGGCGTCGGCCACGGGGGTGTGTAGATAGGATTTTCTTAAGTTCTCGTCTTTTGTTCCCTGCGAGGAATCAAGAAGTACCCCATGGGGGCATGTAAAGAGTTTGCAATGTCTTTCACTGATATTATCCTAATCATGGAAGCCTTGCGGAGTGCAAGTCCTGTTTAGGCTCAGTCTTCCCTTTCCAACCTCGCGACAGCTTGTTGCTCTACGCTGACAGGTCACAGTCCCCAGGCAAGCTTCAGCCGTCGCTGGTATGCCAGGTCGTGTGACGTGGTCAAGGCCACGAGGTGAGCGGACTGAGGTTCAGTAAGAGCCCCTGAGGCGCGATGCTCAGGGGGTCTCCCTTAGCGCTCAAGCAGCCGTGGTAAGATAAGAAAGGGAGGCGACGTTGCCGCAACAGGGCTGTAGTGAGCGTGCCCCCTAGGTCCCAACGATTAGTTGATCTGAGCTCGTGACTTATCTTGGCGGTCCGGGGTCGGTTCTTTGTGATGCGCCAGACCGGTGTGCGATCATCCGCAGCGTAGCTAGGTCAGGCCCATACGAGTCCTCCCCCTTCCTATGCTCTCCTTTGTGCTCTACGTCCTCAGGTCCCGGCCCTCGAGGGAGCTCAGCCGCTGCTGGTATGCCGGGTCACGTGCCGTGGTCAAGGTCAGGGGGTGAGGGCTGGAGAGCTAGTAAGAGCTCCTCAGTCGCGATGCTCAGGAGCCCCCCTTTTAACGTGCAAGCGGATTACTTGGAAGAGGTGGGAGCTCGCGGTGCCGCCTGGTGCTATCCTCGTGAGATTCCTGTGAGCCAGCACAAGGAAGAACACGATCTGCCGTTATGGTTGCCAGCCTGCCGCTGGTTGCTCCGCGAAGGGGGTGGAGGCACTAAGGGCCTGGTGAGGTGAAGTGCGCGGGGCGTGCCATGAGACAGAGCTTGACCGCTCAGGTTTATCGACGTGGTAGGGACAGACCCGTGCCCCAACGTCGTGCCGGCGTGAGGAGGCCCTGTGGGAGGTGACGATTGAGCCGGTAGTAATCATAGGTAGATCGAACATGAGAGTAGTATGCTCAAATAAGTGCATGAGAGATACGTGCCACTCGGTTAGGCTCGAGCGTCTTGGGGATGATGCAGCCCGAGGGGCGCTCCCAACAAGGTAAGCTAAAGACATAAGAATAGGGATACATGCTACAGGAACGGACCCACGCGGCTTGGGAATGATGCAGCCCGAGGGGCGCTCCCAGCTGAATGAACTTGGAAAGATGTCACCTGGTTATGTTGACGAAGGAGAGTTGGGGCAGCTGAAGGTGCACGGCGAAGGGGTTGCTCCTCACGAGCCTCCAGAGCTCTGAGCCTCTGGAGGCTCTGGGGGCTCAGGTGGTTCCTTGAGGACCGTCTCCATCTCCATCAGGACGGCGTGGTGCCTGACCTCCTGAGCCGCTAGGATGCGCCACAGGTTGCGCTGGTAGGCGGA
The DNA here is from genome assembly GCF_056163025.1 of Triticum urartu. Lineage (NCBI taxonomy): Eukaryota > Viridiplantae > Streptophyta > Magnoliopsida > Poales > Poaceae > Triticum > Triticum urartu. Next base: position 391,056,731 of record NC_141873.1, on the reverse strand, counting down.
CGATACACTTGGCAGGCCAAAGGGCATGCGAACGTAGCAGTGTGGTGGGCCCTTGCAGTGTCCCATGCGCGAAGGCCAGAAAAGCTCCTGAGAAGCGACCCTATTGAGCCCTGGAACGTCGATGCAGATACGCAGCCCGGCATCCTCGCCTGGATGGGAAGCTGCGTCTCGTGAGCGGTGGTCGCCGCACATGGCCCTTGTGTCTTGCAATTCCTGGGTGGTCTTGGTGATGAACTCCTGAACGGTGGGCAATCCTTGCCCTATGCCCTCCTGAGGGAAACGTGCCACAAAGCACGCCTCCAAGTGGTTCCCAAGCGCCTCCCTCATGATGTGGGCAAGGTCTGAGGCATTCCAGAAGAAAGCCCCCGAGCCCTGCCCGAGAAGGGCACCGGGCGCGCCTTCCTATGTGATGGAGGGGGTGCCCCTGGAATGGGCGCTAATCCTGATGAGGCTCCGGCTGTGACGCCACCCTCCTGAGGTCCTGCACGGCGAAACTGCTTCTTCTTCTTAGGGGTGGCCTCAGGAGGGCCCTCGCCCTTGTTGTGAGGGTCGTCGATTGCTGCAGCTTGGAAGGCACGCTCGAGGGAGCACACCGCATCTCTTTCTTCACATGGGACTGTTATGATCCCGCTGCTTCCCGGCATCTTGAGGACATTGTAGCCGTGATGGGTCACCGCCATGAACTTGGCCAGGGCTGGATACCCGAGGATGGCGTTGTACGGCAGGCGGATGTGCGCGACGTCGAAGTCGATGAGCTCGGTGCGGTAGTTCTTACGTTCCCCGAAGGTGACAGGGAGGCGGACCTGCCCTATCAGTGTGGTGGAACCGTCGGTCACTCCTGAGAAAGGGTTGGTGGGCTCAAGCTGGTCATACGGCACTTGGAGGCTGTCGAACGTGTCGACGGACTGGAAGTTGAGCCCTGTGCCGCCGTCGATGAGGGTCTTGGTAACTTGGACGTTGCTGATGACTGGGGAGCAAAGCATTGGGACGGCACCAGCGGTAGCTGCGCACTTGAGCTGGTCTGCCGAATTGAACGTAATGGGGCATTGGGACCATCTGAGCGGGCGCGTGGCTTCGAGCTTGGGGAGGACTGCATTCACTTCACGAGCAAACTGCTTGAATATTGTCGGCGTTCTGGGAACAGGGGTCCCCAGACTTGCCTGCCTGCGGCCTGCGGCGTGGCTCTAAGGGGGGCCTAGCACGGCCCATCTTCACCAACATAAACCCAAGACCCTCGCGAGGGGCCAAGCCTCGCGAGGCGGACGACGCGAAGCTTCCTCAGGCACGGCCTCGTCAGGCTGGCTCACGAGGAGGCGGAGAGATCAAGGCGGGGTACCTCACGAGGTGCCCATGACGCAAGCCATGACGACTCAGGGCGCCAGGCGGGTGCCAGCCCGCGCAGCGTCCTCCTTTCCTCTTTGGTGCAAAGGGGGCAAGCGCAGCCGCGGAGTACCGAGGCATCAAGCAAAGGTTGCCATTTCGGTGCAACGAGACCAAGACCAGGAGGACTACGAGACGGAGGTCACCATGGAGCCCAAGACGGTGTCATCACCAGAGCTTTGCGCAGGCGAAGACTACTTTTGTCAGGATAGCTGATACTTGCTGTCCCCCTTCAAATTAGCCCGCCATTGTTGGCTCCCTTCCCGCTCAATATTTGGGAAGAGGACTAGGGCCTCTATAAATAGGACCAGCCACCCACACAGCAAGGGGGTTACAGTTCGGTCGAGAGAGAGAGAGAGAGAGAGAGAGAGAGAGAGAAAGGTGGTTGAACTCCTCCCAGCAGTTCATCGCCTCAGCCAAGAACAGACCCTCGCGAGGCTGTTCTTCCTTGTATTGTTCATCATCATCAGCCCAAGAGGCAATCCACACACCACACACTGGAGTAGGGTATTACACCACGACGGTGGCCCGAACCAGTATAAACCCTGTGTCTCTTGTGTTGTTCTTTCCTTAGTTTAGATCCTAGCACGGCGGAGGGGTGCAGGAAGGTAGGAGGCGAAATCTCCGCGCACACCCTAGTGTTCGAACCTTAAGGGTCTGCCGGAACCCGAAATCCGACATTTGGCGTGCCAGGTAGGGGTGCGCCGGAATTCGTCTTCCACCGCTCCGTGCCCCGTCGCATCGTCATCACCATGCTCGGTGACCAGGAGGGCAACCCAGACCCATGGGCAGCATGGCCCGCCCGCACAGAGCCGCTCGCCTCGGGTGGCCCCGTGCCCCAGGCAGCTCGCGGTCCGCAGGGCGCTACGGGCCACAGGTGACGCGGACAGGCTTCGACAGCTCCCACACCGCGGCAGGCGCGGTCGGCAGCAAGGGCTTCCAATCACGCCGCGACCATGACACCATACACCCGCCGGGAGCAAGCGAACTCGAGGGCCGCGCTCACGGTGGCTCGAGAGCTGCTGCAGTGCAGACTGCTGGAGGGCGGCCGCGACGTGCTGCTGGAGCGGGTGGCAGAGCTCTTGGGCTTCGCCGCCTCGGGGGCTCACCCCTTCTGCACGCAGCTCCCATCTCCAACCCAGGGCGGCCCATGCGGGGGCCCTGCGCGCGCCCACGGGCTCCAAGGCTACACCAACACCAGCGAGGCTGTCAGCACCGGGCCGGCGGCAGCGCAGCCCCCGCTCCTGGTCCGCGAAGAAGAAGGGCTCGACGCGACCCGCGGCCCCGGTGGACAGCCGCGCTGCCACCCCACGATCGGCGCATCAGGCAGGACCGCGTGGCGCGCAGAGCACTACGGCGTGGCCTTCGGGGTGGCGGCGCCAGAGGAATACGTGCCCCTCATGATGGATCAAGGACACTCACACGAGGGTGAGCCAGGCTCGCTCCTCAGCCTGAGCCGGGGGGACGAGGCGCCAGAAGCTGAGCCCTTCCAGGAGTCTTGGGACGGTCCCACTGGGCACGCTGGAAGCGTCGATTATCGGGTACCGCTAATTCTTCAGCGGGCATACGCTAACCATGGATCGCAGGAGGTGCAGGTTGCCGCAGCGGGCAGCTGCCCCGCTCCCACAGCCTCCTACCCCTCCGGAGGAGGACGCAGGGGGCTGCAGGAGAGGGGCAAGGATTCGACATCACCACCGCGGCATTCGGAGCAAGGTGTTCTCAGGAGGTAGGCCCTCCGCTGGGGAGGTGCCCCAGGGCCTGCCCCCGGCGGAGGACCCGTGGTCGTCGGGGGAACCGCTGGCGACCGCTCTACCCCATCGGTGGCGTCCTGGTTTTCGGTCGTCGTTGATGGCACTAGAGTGTGGTGCAAGGCGGGGCCCTCATCTAGTGATATGAAGCAAGGCCAGTACCTGTGAAGAAGGCCCAGTGCCTGTGAAGCTCGCCGCCCCGTGACACTCTCACGTAATAATGAGTGGGGCTGTACACGCCCCGGAGTCTCAGGGGTGCCGGCCTCAGGCCCTGGGGCTCCCTCCCACGCCCAGTGGCAGCACTTAGCTCCGCGCTGGTGAGAAGACGTCCAAGACTAGACTAGGTGCCGGACGCGGCCTTTTGTTTGCTTTCGTTGCTCTTCCCCTTGGTTATCGCTTTCCCCCGCAGGATTCAAGTTGGATTCGAATTTGAGATTTCCATGTGTTCGGGGAGGGGTGCTTAGTCTCGTTCGAGCAATTTCTCGCGTTTTGGTTACCACTTCGCCTCAGCCGCCTCCCCTCGCGAGCCCCTCGCGAGCCGGGTCAGGCCTAGCTTGCGCGCAGCCCAGACTGCCGCCGCTGCGTCCTCTCAGGAGGGTGTTTTACTGCAGATCCTACGGATTCAATCAGGGGACACTCAGGACACCACAACCCCCGCGGGCTGCCTCAGGGCCAGCGTGGAACAAAGGTATACTAGCCGACCAGCGCGTCGCTTAAGCCAGCCACTTGGCGTGGGCGCATGGGCGACGTGGCTTCTACTGATACGATAAACACAAGTTTTACATGAGGGGCCCCCCCTCCAAAATGCTCTCACTGTCATCAGGCCAAAACCTGAGTTCTATCCATGCAGGGTAAGGAAGCAGGAACGATGTACAGTCAGTCGGACGAATCCCACAATGCGTCCTCAGGAGCATCACCTGGGCCGTTGCTGGCGCCGCTGAACTCGCCATCGCTGTCCGCGTCGCCGCCAGCGGCGTCAGGGCCGCCCATCGCGCCGCCCTCATCGGCCGCCACGATCGCATCATCGTTGTCTGAGGCAAAGGCCCTGATAAGAGCGTCCACATTGTCCTCCACCCAGTGCGCCAGGTCGCCTCGGACAGCCTGGGGGACTGGGGCGATGGCGGCATCAAAATCAAAATGGGGATCCATGTTCCAGAGGTGACTGAAGACGCGGGAAAAGGCGCGCCTGAGCAGGGCGCGGCTCCTCTCCTCCACCAACCTGTCAGCCCTGGTCGACCGCGCCTCCAGCTGCGTCACCACATCAGTGAAGAACTGGAGATTGCCCACGTAGTTGATTGCGTGCGGCTCACCGACGGCCTCCTCGCAGATGTTGCCCAAGGTCGCGTTGGCTCTCTCCCGGAGAGTGGTGAGCATGGGGCCGTGCACATGCTCTAAGATCCGCCGCTGACGTATCTCGTCCGCATTCTGATGCGCGACGGCCTCAGCCTCCTCCACCCGCTGGCGAAGAAAGAGCACCTCAGCCTGGGAGGCGGTTAACTCACCTCGCGCCACCTCGAGGGCGGCCCGGGAAGCATCGGCCCGCCGCACCGCCTCCTCCAGCTTGGCCCTCAAAGCGGCAGTCCTGCCTTTAGCTTCTGCCCGGATCAACCCCAGCTTCTCTTCGAACTCGTGCTCGAGGTTCAAATGCGTCATCACCACTCGACGTCTGACCTCCTCCAGGACGCGGGCCTCCTGTGCAGCAACATCATCCTCCGCCTGCATCACCAAGCGCTCCCTCGTCTCCAGACGCTCGTACTCGCGGGTACGTTCGGCGGCTTCCAGCGTCAGCGCCTCCTCACGCTTCTAGAGCTCTGCTGAGTCGCTAGAGGCCACCTTCATCGACACGAGGGCCGCCTCGCGCAGCTCCACCTGCTCCTCCAGCGAGTGGCACCAGGCCAGAAGCTCCCGAGCCCGCTCCGCCTCAGCCGTTCGCCGCCAGTCAGCTTCCCGAGCCTCCTCAGCGGCCTGAGACCAGGCCTCCCGAGAGGCCACCAATGACACCTTGGCCTCTGCCTCATCAAGATCACACTCACGGCGCGCAAGGGCGATGGCGCCCTCCAGCTCGCGCCTCTCTGCAGCCAGGCACAGGCCTCGGCCTCAAGGCGCGCGTCTTCATCAGCAAGCTCCTCACCAAGCAGGCTCACTGCGTCAGTCGACCTTCGAAGGAACCCTTGGCGGAGAGCGCGACGCTCCCGGGCATGCTCGAGCACGTCTTCCACACCATCGTCCGCCCTGAGCAAGCGCCGGGGGCCGCGAGTTAGCACTCCCCCTCCAGGCTGGGGGCTGGCACCCTCGCGACGGCCGGGCACGCCGCGTCAGAAGCCCGGCCTGGAGCCAGCCCATCCTCAGGAGAAGAGCGCAGGAAGCGCCTTAGCCAATCGCAGTTCATGACCAGGCGAGAGGCCCATGGCAGGCTGGCTATGCCACGAGAAGGCCCGCGAAGGAGGATCGCAAGGTGCGCGGGGCCGCGGTGCGCCTTGGGATGGTTCGCCTCTTCGATCGCCCTCACCACAAGGGCTCCGCTGCTCGGAGCGCTCGAGGACGGTGGAGGGGGCGAAGCCAAGGGGGACGGCTCCTCAGCCATCTCCGCAAGCTCGGCTGGAAGGGGCCTGCGGAGCAAGGGTCAGTACAAGTAACAGAAGGATCGGGAGCCGGGAAAGGAAAAGGCTTACTCATCAGTGGCGAAGTACTTCCTACACTTCAGCAGGAGACAAGGGTAATCGTCGCCCAGGGCCTCCCTTCTCTTCCGGAGTGCCTCGATGTTCACGCGGAAGCGGCCCAAGAGTTGGGCGCATGGATCAACCTTCGACGAAGACGGAGCGGCAAGGCGATTTGCGGCGGGGGCGCCTTCCTGGTGTGCGCTGCCAATCGCCTCCCCAAGAGACGCAGCTAGAGCCTCGGAGGCCCCAGTCGCAGGCACTGAGGGCAGCTGCTCGCCACCCTCAGCCTCAGCGGCACGGGCCCCAAGAGTTGCTTCCTCATAAGCCTCGCCCGGCGCTGTCATCGTGCCGGGAGCCCCCTCGGCCTCTGGCGCCTCGTGCCTCCCTACTCCGCCACTCGAGGATGAGTCGCCTTGGCCGACTGGTAGGGCCGTCACCACCACTGGGTTCTCGCGAGGCCCCTGAAGGCCGGCGGGGCGCGACCCCACTCATCAAAGACAGGCATCTGCTTCACAAAGTCGCCCCTGCTCTGGCAGAGGTACAGCAAGGCCCCTCCCTACCGGACGCTGCCAGGGTTGGGGTCCCCAGCCAGGGTCAAGAGCGCCGTCCTCAGCACCTCAGGAGTCAGGTCCTCTTCCTGGAGCCTCATACGATCCTCGCGCCCACGGAAGGCCCACATCCGGCGAGAGTGGCGTTGAAGAGGAGCAACGCGGCATAGCAGGAACTCCTTTACCACCTTGGGCGCTGTCACGCCAAGCGACCTCAAGAGCGCAAAGCGGCACCAGACGAAGACGAGCCAGGGGCTCTCAAGCGTATCCTGGCCCCAGCCCAAATTGGGGACGGCAGGCGAGGTCGGCTCCAATAGCAGGGGGCTGGGCACCCCTGTGTCCACATACAGCCACCGCTCGTGGAACCCGACCGCGGATCCTGGAGCACGAGCACGGCCCCATGCTCACCACGCTCCGGGAGAGAGCCAATGCGGCCTTGGGCAACATCTGCGAGGAGGCCGTCGGCGAGCCATACGCAGTCAACTATGCTGGCAATCTTCAGTTCTTCACTAACGTGGTGACGCAGCTGGAGGCGCGGTCGATCAGGGCTGACAGGTTGGTGGAGGAGAGGAGCCATGCCCTGCTTAGGCGCGCCTTTTCTCGCGTCTTCAGCCACCTCCAGAACATGGATCCCCGCTTTGATTTTGATGCCGCCATCGCCCCAGTCCCCCAGGCCGTCCGAGGCGAGCTGGCGCGCTGGGTGGAAGACAATGTGGACGCTCTTATCAGGGCCTTCGCCTCGGACAATGATGACGTGATCGTGGCGGCTGACGAGGGCGGCGTGATGGACGGCTTTGGTGGTGCTCTTGAGGACGCATTGGGGGATTCATCCGACTGATTGTGCATCGTTCCTTCTTCCTCACCCTGGATGAATAGAACTCAGGTTTTGGCCTGATAGCTGTGACAGCATTTTGGAGGGGGAGCCCCTCATGTAAAACTTGTGTTTATCGTATCAGTAGAAGCTACATCACCCATGCGCCCGCGCCAAGTGGCTGGCTTAAGCGACGCGCTGGTCGGCTAGTTTACCTTTGTTCCATGCTGGCCCTGAGGCAGCTCGCGGGGGGTTGTGGTGTCCTGAGTGTCCCCTGATTGAATCCGTAGGATCTGCAGTAAAACACCCTCCTGAGAGGACGCGGCGGCGGCAGTCTGGGCTGCGCGCAAGCTAAGCCTGACCCGGCTCGCGAGGGGAGGCGGCTGAGGCGAAGTGGTAACCAAAACGCGAGAAATTGCTCAAACGAGACTAAGCACCCCTTCCCCGAACACACGCAAATCTCAAATTCGAATCCAACTTGAATCTAGCGGGGGAAAGCGACAACCAAGGGGAAGAGCAACGAATGCAAACAAAAGGCCGCGTTCGGCACCTAGTCTAGTCTTGGATGTCTTCTCACCAGCGTGGAGCTAAGTGCTGCCACTGGGCGTGGGAGGGAGCCCCAGGGCCTGAGGCCGGCACCCCTGAGACTCTGGGGCGTGTATAGCCCCACTCATTATTACGTGAGTGTCACGGGGCGGCGAGCTTCACAGGCATTGGGCCTTCTTCACAGGTACTGGCCTTGCTTCATATCGCCAGATGAGGGCCCCGCCTTGCGCCACACTCTAGTGCCATCAACGACGACCGGAAACCAGGACGCCGCCGATGGGGTAGAGCGGTCGCCAGCGGTTCCCCCGACGACCATGGGTCCTCCGCCGGGGGCAGGCCCTGGGGCACCTCCCCAGCGGAGGGCCTACCTCCTGAGAACACCTTGCTCCGAATGTTGCGGTGGTGATGTCGAATCCCTGCCCCTCTCCTGTAGCCCCCTGCGCCCTCCTCCCGAGGGGTAGGAGACTGTGGGAGCGGGGCAGCTGCCCGCCGTGGCAACCTGCACCTCCTGCGATCCATGATTAGCATATGCCTTCTGAAGAATTAGCGGTACCCGATAATCGTTGCCTCCAGCGTGCCCAGTGGGACCGTCCCGAGACTCCTGGAAGGGCTCAGCTTCTGGCGCCTCGTCCCCCTAGCTTGGGCTGAGGAGCGAGCCTTGTTCGCCCTCGTGTGGGTGTCCTTGGTCCATCATGAGGGGCACATATTCCTCTGGCGCTGTCACCCCGAAGGCCAGGCCGTAGTGCTCTGCGCGCCACACGGTCCTGCCTGACGCGCCTACCGTGGGGTGGCAGCGCGGCTGTCCACTGGGGCCGCGGGTCGCGTCGAGTCCTTCTTCTTCGCGGACCAGGAGCGGGGGCTGCGCCGCCGCCGGTCCGGTGCTGACAGCCTCGCTAGTGTTGGAGTAGCCTTGGAGCCCGCGAGCGCGCGCGGGGCCCCCGCGCGGGCCGCCCTGGGTTGGAGATGGGAGCTGGGTGCAGAATGGGTGAGCCCCTGAGGCGGCGAAGCCCAGGAGCTCTACCACCCGCTCCAGCAGCACGTCGCGGCCGCCCTCCAGCAGTCTGCACTGCAACAGCTTTCGGGCCACCGTGAGCGCGGCCCTCGATTTCGCTTGCTCCCGGCGGGTGTACGGTGTCGTGGTCGCGGCGTGATTGGAGGCCCTTGCTGCCGACCGCGCCTGCCGCGGTGTGAGAGCTGTCGAAGCATGTCCGCGTCACCTGTGGCCTGCAGCGCCCTGCGGACCACGAGCTGCCTGGGGCACGGGGTCGCCCGAGGCGAGCGGCTCTACGCGGGCGGGCCATGCCGCCCATGGGTCTGGGTTGCCCTCCTGGTCGCCGGGCATGGTGATGACGACGTGACGGGGCACGGAGCGGTGGAAGACGAATTCTGGTGCACCCCTACCTGGCGCGCCAAATGTCGGATTCCGGGTTCCGGCAGACCCTTGAGGTTCATACACTGGGGTGCGCGCGGAGATTTCGCCTCCTACCTACCTACACCCCTCCGCCATGCTAGGATGTAAAACTACGGAAATAACAACACAAGAGACACAGGGTTTATACTGGTTCGGGCCACCGTTGTGGTGTAATACCCTACTCCAGTGTGTGGTGTGGTGGATTGCCTCTTGGGCTGATGATGATGAACAATACAAGGAAGAACAGCCTCGCGAGGGTCTGTTCTTGGCTGGGGCGATGAACTGCTCAGTGAAGTTCAGTCACCTTCTCTCTCTCTCTCTCTGCCTGCAGCAAAACCGACCCCTTGCTATGTGGGTGGCTGGTCCTATTTATAGAGGCCCTGGTCCTCTTCCCAAATATCGAGCGGGAAGGGAGCCAACAATGGCGGGCTAATTTGAAGGGGGACAGCAAGTATCAACTATCCTGACAAAAGTAGTCTTCGCCTGCGCAAAGCTCTGGTGATGACGCTGTCTTGGGCTCCACGGTGACCTTCATCTCGTAGTCCTGCTGGCCTTGGTCTCGTTGCACCGAAATGGCAACCTTTGCCTGATGCCTCGGTACTCCGCGGCTGCGCTTGCCCCTTTGCACCAAAGAGGAAAGGAGGACGCTGCGCGGGCTGGCACCCGCCTGGCGCCCTGAGTCGTCATGGCTTGCGTCACGGGCACCTCGTGAGGTACCCCGCCTTGATCTCTCCGCCTCCTTGTGAGCCAGCCTGATGAGGCCGTGCCTGAGGAAGCTCTGCGTCGTCCGCCCCGCGAGGCTTGGCCCCTCGCGAGGGTCTTGGGTTTGTGTTGGTGAAGATGGGCCGTGCTGGGCCCCCCTTTGAGCCATGCCGCAGGCCGCAGGCAGGCAAGTTTGGGGACCCCCGTTCCCAGAACACCGACACCTACCTTTTTGCACGACAACTTTTCAACTAAGTTCCTCTCTTTTACAAATGACTATCGTGCTACAGTCGTCCAGGATACGGCACAACGGAGACACAGGCGCAGACGTGCAGCAGGGACCCGTTCCAACGATTCCTTTTAGATTAAGACCCTGCGTAAACCTTTTTTACTGTCTCTTGTTGATACACATCCCTCGGATTCTTAGTACAATTGAGAAGGATGCTGACGTCTTGGCATGTGGCCACGTCAGAATAATGCACGTACCTGGACACCAGGGGCTTATTACAAAGGGCACTGTGTAGGCCCGTGAGGGAGTCCTGGATTAGGGGGTATCCGGACAGCCGGATTATATCCTTTGGCCGGACTGTTGGACTATGAAGATACAAGATTGAAGACTTTGTCTTGTGTCCGGATGGGACTCTACTTGGCGTGGAAGGCAAGCTAGGCAATACGGATATGTATATCTCCTCCTTTATAACCGACCTTGTGTAACCCTAGCCCTTTTCGGTGTCTATATAAACCGGAGGGTTTTAGTCCGTAGGACAACATACAATCATACCATAGGCTAGCTTCTAGGGTTTAGCCTCTCCGATCTCGTGGTAGATCAACTCTTGTAATACCCATATCATCAAGAATAAATCAAGCAGGACGTAGGATTTTACCTCCATCAAGAGGGCCCAAACCTGGGTAAAACATCGTGTCCCCTGCCTCCTGTTACCCTCCGCCTAGACACACAGTTCGGGACCCCCTACCCGAGATCTGCCGGTTTTGACACCGACATTGGTGCTTTCATTGAGAGTTCCACTGTGTCGTCGCCAGAAGGAAGGATGTCTCGTCTCGTCTTTAAAGATGGTACTACTGTTGGGGGAGCTTTGGTTGTCGGCCAAACTCTCCGGCTAGGCGGTTTCATCATGACCGCATGTTCAGCCGCCGCGTCGACGATGGCTTCTCGGGTCATCGAAAACAGCCTCCACGTCAAATCGGCACTCGCCGAACAGATGGATCCAGTGAAGCTCGCCTCCCTAAACGAGCTCTTGGATCGCATCGCCGCCCTGGGAGTCGCTACAGACTATGATCGGATTGGGCTTAAACCCGATCAAAGGGAGATTAACTCTCCGCCGGTCACCCATCATATTGCAGTGGTGGAGGAACAATGCGGCGACCCCTCCTCCATATTGAGGACCAACTATGTCTGGATTCCTAAGCTCTATGAGCCGGATACCCGTTCGCAGGAGGACAACATCAAATCCCTGAACTTAGAGTCAGGCAGCGGGCCAGGATTATCGGGCAACACCCCGGAACCAGAATTTCCAAAATTGGAAATTCCTCGGCCCCTGGATCCCAGATCGGGTAAGGGTTCAGATTCAATTCCACCCACCCAAACATAAGCGATCTTTCCCACATCAGTCAAGAGCCCCAGGAAACAGTGCATCACTATTGGGCCAGATTCCTCCTTGCGATGAACAAGGTTAAGGACTGTCGCGAGGTAGACGCAATCTTATTTTTCTGCAATAATTGCACGGACAAGGGAATCCTTAACGCCATAAATCGCCGTGAGATATCACGTTTCGCCGACTTGGCATCCATAGTACGAAAGTACTGTGCGATGGAAAGTGCCTGGAAAACCGAAACAAACTTTTGGGATAATCTGTCCCTAAATACGAACCCAGTCTGAAATAAAAGGGTGCACTATCAAAAGACACCCGGGTCAACTACCAAAAAACAAAAACCCTCTACAGGGCATGGAACCGTACTGGAGGGATGGCTTAATGGACCTTGCAAAATTCATAGTACGACGGATACAATACCAACACAAAGCCTTAGAGCATGTTGGATACTCTGGCAGGTGGCCAAAAGTGGTGAGGATCTTCTTATCCCAAATACCACAGAGCACCATCCCATGGATAATAAAACGGTGTTAACAGTCTTTGAGACCTTCGCATCAAATAATAGGCGCAAGCGAACACTCCGCAGCATGGCCGAAATCTGACACGTAGCAGCAATAAATCCATGGAGTGACACGGCTATTACCTTCAATGCCAGTGACGAACCTAAATTCCGAACAGCCCGAGCACCAGCTGCACTGGTCCTCAGTCCAATTGTGGACGGCTTTCGACTCACCAAAGTACTCATCGATGGCGGCAGCGGATTAAACCTCATCTATGAGGAAACTCTTCAAAAAATGGAAATAGACTGGAACCGCATTGAGCAAAGTAGCACAACCTTCAGAGGAATCATACCCAGTCGGGAGGCACGATGCACTGGGAAAATCACACTAGATGTGGTATTCGGTACGCCATAGAATTATAGGTCCGAAGAAATCACATTTCAAGTGGCCCCGTTCAGCAGTGGATACCACGCCCTTTTAGGACGTGAGGCGTTCACGATCTTCCAAGTTGTACCCCATTATGGGTACATGAAGCTCAAAATGCCCGGGCCCAACGGAATCATCACTCTCGCCAGTGATCCGGAGACAGCACTCCGCGCCAAAAACAAAACAGCCGCACTGGCCCTCGAGGCATTATTCGAAGCCCTCTCGGCCAAGGAATTAACCACGCTACGCTCCATAGTGGACAGGGACGACATGATACTCGATAAGAGATCCAAGTCCACCTCTTTTAAACCAGCGGATGAAATAGTCAAATTCCAAGTCCACCCAACAGACCCTACAAAAACAGCCTCCATCGGGGCACAGTTAAACCCCGCTGTGGACGCTGCACTACGAGAGTTCCTGCGCGAGAATTGGGACATATTTGCCTGGCACCCCTCAGACATGCCAGGAATCCCATGCAGGCTGGCCGAGCATAGCCTCAATATCCTAAAGAGATTCAAGTCGGTCAAGCAAGCTCTTAGGCATTTCTCCGAACCTAAGAGACAGGCCATGGGAGATGAAATAGCCAAGTTGTTGGAGGCCGGATTCATCAGAGAGATAAAACACCCGGACTGGCTAGCAAACCTGGTGATGGTAGCAAAGAAGGATAAATCCTGGCGCCTTTGTGTCGATTTCAAGGACCTCAATAAAGCTTGCCCAAAGGATCCCTTCCCCCTCCCCCGCATCGACCAAATTATCGATGCTACCGCAGGACACGAGTCATTGTGTTTACTCGACGCATACTCCGGTTACCACCAAATCAAGATGGCGGAGTCCGAGCAAGCCACAACGGCATTCATCACACCATACGGTCCTTTCTGTTTTAACACAATGCCTTTTGGGCTCAAAAACGCCGGCGCAACATATCAGTGCATGATTCAGACATGTCTAGAGAAACAAATCGGCAAAATAGTAGAGGCATACGTAGACGATGTGGTCGTCAAAACTAAACACGTCGACTCTTTGATAGACGACTTGAGGCTCACATTCGACAACCTCCGAACATATGACATCAAGCTCAATCTGGAAAAATGTGTTTTCGGCATACCAGCCGGAAAGCTCCTGGGTTTCATTGTCTCCAGTAGAGGTATTGAAGCTAATCCGGACAAAATCCGAGCTTTGTCACAGTTGGCTACCCCAACAGACCTCAAACAAATCCAGAAGTTAACTGGATGCGTGGCGGCTCTAAGCCGCTTTATCTCCCGCTTAGGAGAAAAGGCTTTGCCCCTTTATCGCCTCCTTCAGCGCACCAAACACTTCGAGTGGACGGACACGGCCACAACCGGGTTGGAAGAAATAAAGGCCATTTTGGCAACCAACCCAATCCTGGCCGCGCCAAACATCGGCGAACCAATGCTGTTGTACATTGCGGCAACTCATCAAGTTGTCAGCGCGGTGCTCGTTGGCGAACGGGAAGCGGACGGACATAAATTCCCTCTTCAAAAGCCAGTATACTATGTATCCACTGTCCTCACTCCATGCAAATCATGGTATGCACATTATCAAAAGATAGCCTATGCGGTATTCATGGCATCCCGGAAGCTGCGACACTACTTTCAAGAGTGTTCGATTACAGTAGCCTCGGAAGTGCCACTTAATGATATTATAAACAACCGCGATGCCATGGGCCGGATTGCCAAATGGGCCATTGAGCTCCTCCTGTTCGACATAACTTACAAGACACGGTGAGCCATTAAGTCGCAAGTACTGGCCGACTTTGTCGCCGAATGGACGGAAGCCGAACTCCCTAAAGAGTAAGGCACGTATTCCAACTGGATCATGCACTTCGACGGCTCCAAAATGTTGGCTGGTCTGGGGGCTGGCGTCGTTTTGACGTCCCAAACCGGAGATACAGTTCAATACGTACTCCAGATAATGTATACGGACTCCAACAATGCAGCCGAATATGAGGCCCTTTTACATGGTCTCCGGATGGCAGTATCCATGGGCATTCAACGCCTAAAGGTGCGGGGGGATTTGAAACTCGCAATATCCCAAATAAATGGAGACTTTGATACCAAGGATCCGAAAATAGCGGCCTATCGCAACGTCGTCCTAAAAATGTCAGCCCGGTTCGAGGGACTCGAATTTCACCATGTGGCTTGGGAAAACAATCAAGCGGCGGATATCCTCACCTGCATCGGCGCAAAACGCAATGCGGTCCCCCCAACATATTTCTGGAAAGGTTGTTCAAGCCATCCGTAGTAGGGGAAGGGGACACCGGTAACAATAGTCCGGACCCGGCCAAAATGCCCGATACCGAATACTCTGACACAATCGGAGGCTCCGCCACCGAAATAACACCTTCAGCCCACGTAATAATGGCCATTATCGCCCCGTGGACAGAACCATTCCTGGCCTACCTAACTAGGCAGGAACTTCCGGAGGACCAAAATGAGGCACGCTGCATAGTGCGGTGATCTAAGGCCTACAGGGTCCATGAGGGAGAATTGTATAAAAAAAGCACTACCAGAGTCCTTCAAAGGTGCATCTCTAAAGAGGAAGGGCGGAACCTTTTGGCAGAAATTCACGCCAGACTCGGCGGTCACCATGCCACAGCACGGGCTCTTGTGAGCAAGGCCTTCCGTATAGGATTCTATTGGCCAACGGCCCGGGCAGATGCACAGGACTTGGTCCAACGTTGCGTCGGTTGCCAGATCTTTGCAAATCAAAGCCACATGGCACCCATCGCCCTCCAAACAATCCCCATTACGTGGCCCTTCGCGGTCTGGGGGCTTGACATGGTTGGACCCCTTAAAGGGGGAACCCACAAGAAAAAATACTTACTGGTCATGGTGGATAAATTCACCAAATGGATAGAGGGCAAACATGTTAAACAGCCGAATCCGGACCAGTGATAGACTTCATATCTGGGGTCGTACACCGTTACGGCGTCCCCCACAGCATCATCACTGACAACGGCACAAACTTCACAGCCGATGAGGTAAAACTCTGGTGCAGCAAAATGGGCATCAAGCTCGATTATGCTTCAGTCTAGCACCCACAAACCAACGGTCAAGTCGAGCGAGCAAACGGTCTTATAATGAGCGGCATTAAACCCAGATTAGTGTGTTCCTTAACGGAGTCTAACACGCACTTGGTAGAGGAGCTCGACTCTGTACTCTGGGGGCTGCGGACCATGCCGAATCGTAGTACCGGATATACACCCTTCTTTATGGTGTACAGCGCAGAGGCAGTCTTGCCCTGTGACATAATTCATGACTCACCTCGAGTGCGCATGTACGAAGAAACAGAAGCTGAGCTCGGTCGGCAGGACAGTCTGGACACCCTGGAGGAGGAGCGCGATGTAGCCAAAGCCCGTTCCGCATTTTATCAGCAACAGGCTCGCAGATATCAAAGCAGAGAAGTACGGGCCAAAACTTATAACGTTGGCGAACTAGTTCTATGCCTGCTGGATAAGAAAAAGAACAAGATCGAGCCCAAATGGAAGGTCCCTTCATTATTGACCAAGTTCTGACCGGCGGAGCGTACCGACTGCGGGATGCATCGGCTAGTCGACTCGAGCCGAACCCATGGAACGCGGCCAGGCTCCGAAGATTCTACGCCTAGCACCGGACTCTATGTTCGTCCCCTCCTTTGTCCATTTTTTGCATATACATTATCTGTCTTGTTTTTCTTTCTTCCTTTCTTTTATTCTTTCTCTAGGCCTTCAAGGGCCAACTTGTGCCTCACTTGCACATTATAGATGCGCTAGCCGCGCTCATAATACCTGAGGGCTTCTTTCACAGAAGCTTAATTATTTATCTGGGCCTCAAGCCCCGAACATGGGTCATGCTTCCGCATGTACCTTTTTTCGCCATTGAATGCATCGATATGACTTAAGTTTTGGCCAAGCTGGGTTGCCTGGCTCTTGTATTTATGCCCTACGTTCCCGTTAATTCGGCTAGGGCATAAGGGGAGCACCTCTGCGATTGTTACTGTCGGGTCAGCGGACGTGTACCTCAGACTGGGTGAAGCCGAAAGCTAGCGTTCTTAAGGGAATATTCGATCGGTGAACAAAAGATGATTTTTATTTATTGTCCATATCTGCCCCTAGATGTTTTTTCTGCATTTCCTATCGCAGTCCGGACATGCACTTTAGGGCATGCTTACCCAGGGAAAGGAACCCTTAACGGAACTATTCTCCCTGGAAGATGTTTCTTACTACCCATGTAATATAACATAACTAGTTGGGCACTTGTCTGTTCAAGCACTTATGACGCCTACGCCTGGTCTCCACGCATGCCACGGTTCTTATATAACTGCACGGGTATTCGGATACACACCGGACTATCGGGTCCCGAGGTTGAAGCGAAAAGGTCCGCCAAGACAAATGATCTACAATCCGGCTAGAAGGCATTATACATGTCACTTTCATTACATAGTCATGCAGACTAACTAAATTCCTCTTCTATACCATCCAACAGGCGGTCTAGCTTACAATCCTGTTGGGAATACTTTGCGGCTAATTCTATTGGCCCATAAACTAAGCTAACGGGGATCTCTTTTCCGTCGGGCCCCACAGGTCTGACCTCGGCCATGTGATTTGGGTCTGCCTTGGTATACCGCGTCTTCACCATGGACCAGGCTTCTCTGGCACCCTGTCGGCAGGCTAATATCTTCCATAATCAGAAGCACCGTCGTGCTCCCTTGAGCTTCTCCGCAAGCTTTGCAACGCCCTCTGGCAGGGAGATGGACGGCCACAAGGCCTTGGCAACACCCTGCATCACCTATCAAACTTGTTCGTGCAGATGTGATAGCTCGGATAGAAGAGCACCCGCAGACCCGGGCATTTCCTCCGCGGGACGACCCGTCAGCATACCTACAGACATAACGCTGTTAGTCGGCTTCTTCGCCGAACTCCTTTAAAAGGATTCTTTCAAGCACTTACTGAAAATGACGCGCCGAAGCCGCTTATTCTCCTTCTCGGAGTCTGCAAGCTGGCCTCGAACGTCTTTTAGTTCCACGCTCAGCTTAATATTGGCGTCTTGGAGATTGTTTTTCTGCCGCCTAACCTCAGTCAGCACGCGTTTGCCAGCCTCTAGCTATCGCATAACATGCTGGTCCTCCGGATTTTCTCCGGATTCATCTGCAACATCTGTTGTTAAGATCTGCAGCCATGCCGCACATTATATGGTAACCATCATTCTTTAAAGAAAATGTTACCATCAGGTGACTTTTTCGGTTCCTGCAATGCGGCCACAGCAGCCCGCAGTTGGGTCTTGCATTCCTCTAGCTCCTGTGACAGCCTAGTATTCTTCTCTGTAAGAACCTGCACAATAAAGATGATCCTTAAATCAGTTCTGCTAACTGTTTCAAGTCTCAGGGGCTACTGATACATATAAATCGTCAGATTTACTTACCTGTACATCCTTTACATACTGATCCGTGGCTCTGGCTAGACCATCTTGAGAAGCTCAGAGGTACGCCTCTCCAGAATTGAAGGCATCAAATGCCTCTGGTGAGAAACAAGCGTCACGGAGTACGGCCCGGCGGCGCCTATGATTCATGGCGCTTTCCACCTCTGAGTTTGTAGCGGATAATCTATCTGCATCCTCTGTAGGGGATTATCGGCGCCCGCCCCATATCAGGGCCCGCCTCTGTGTCCGGTCCTGGCGCCCGGCTGGTGGAAGCGTGATTAGTAACATCGCCAGACATATTCCAGCGAGCATTTTTTCTGTTAAAGAAACACGGGCGTCATTATATTTCGAGAAAGATGACAACCACGGAGCGGGGTTTGTTATACCTTTGCGCCGGCGTCTCCGTCCCGACCGCCATCCTTTTTGGCCTACCCGGCCTTGGTGCCTCCCGTTGGCGCGTTGTTGCGGGTTCGACAGGGCGTCCCGAATGCCTTCCCTGTAAAAATGCCATGTGTATATGGTGGGTGAAGTGTCTAAAAGGGGATCCTAGTTTTGGAGTTGGGGTTTTTGGTTTTCCTTACATGCGATGCAGGGAGCAGTCCGGGATAGTCGGCCGTAATGGCCACCATGGCATCGTCACAGCTTAACTAATAGAACTGTCGGTCTATCAGCTCCACGAATATAACCGAATCTTCTTCAAGTCCAGAGTCGAGGGCCCGGTCAGGGTCCTCTGGTTGTGGAGAAGGGCTGCTGACCTCCTTTATGGCATTTCGCAGTTCCTGCCGCAAAGTGGCAAGGTGAATACTTACGACAAAGAACGCGGGAAAATGGGAGCAGGGAGATATAACTTACCCAGCTTGGAGGATTGTACATGGAGAATCCATCTTGTGGCTTGATGCGGGTGAACTCCTCTTCCTCACCCTTGAACAATTCGGACAGAATTTTCGCTAAAGCGGCAGCATTGTCCGGACCCTTACACCCATAGCGGGTGGCGTCATCCGCCCGTTATAACACCACAAGGGGTGCCCATGATATTGAAGTGGTTGCACTCCCCGCATTATGAAAATTGACATAACTTCGATTACTGTCAATCGTGATCGAGCCAGTGCTTTAATTCGGTTCATCAGATAGAGGACTTCTCCATTGTCTTCCACCTGGGGGCTCCATGGGCGCCAACTTTGGCGTTTCCTCAGAGGAGCATTGTTGAACTCAGGAAGACCCCGCCGAACAGGGTCCAGAAGGGGAACGTCCTCCATATAAAACCATTCTGAAGGCCAGTCTTCTGGTGACTTCTTCGGAGTACCGGACAGGTATCCGGTATCGGCGATGCGCCATATTTCGGCTCCGCCCACTTGATAAAGTGACCCCCTCTGTGTGCGAGGGACGAGGCAAAATAGCCTTTTCCACAGCTCGAAGTGAGCCTCGCAGCCCAGGAACAACTCGCGGAGATCCACATAGCCGGCGATATGTAGGATGGAGGCGGGGGTGAAATTGTGTAATTGGAGGCCGTAGAACTCCAGGAGCCCGCGGAGGAACGGATGAATTGGAAATCCGAGTCCCCTTAATAGATAGGGAACAAGGCAGACCCGTTCCCCCAGAGAGGGACAGGGAAAGCTCTCCGCTTGCTCCCCGCCATTATAGGTGGCAAGCCCGGCTCGAATGGGCACCATGTACGCCGGAGGGAGAAATCCCTTAGTCTGCAGTTCGACTAAACGACTGTGTGGGACTGAACACCTCTCCCAATCACCGGGCTTAGGGCTTCGGGGGCGGGAGGAGGAGCTGCGGAGGTCGGCCATGCTAGAATGGATCCTTCCAAACGCGCTCTGATGGACTCTCGCCGGGGGAGGATGGTATGGATCAGATCTAAGGATCCCCATCCCTTTAATAGATAATTTATTTATCTGGCTAGGGGGGTGAATGTAAAAATGCCCTGGCGCCACGTATTCATTTGAAGCGTGGGAGAAAGCCCTTATTGGGCATAGAAGCCAAGAGGTCCAAACATTTATGGGACCAGACACTGCTTTACAAACGTTCGAAAGATGGAGAAGAACCCGCCTTGCAATGCCGAAGACAATACTGCGGGCCAGACTCATCGTCATTGAAGCCTGGTTCGGGGGCTACTGAGGAGTCCTGGATTAGGGGGTATCAGGACAGCCGGATTATATCCTTTGGCCGGACTGTTGGACTATGAAGTACAAGATTGAAGACTTCGTCTCGTGTCCGGATAGGACTCTACTTGGCATGGAAGGCAAGCTAGGCAATACGGATATGTATATCTCCTCCTTTGTGTCGGCGTTCTGGGAACGGGGGTCCCCAGACTTGCCTGCCTGTGGCCTGCGGCGTGGCTCAAAGGGGGGCCCGGCACGGCCCATCTTCACCAACACAAACCCAAGACCCTCGCGAGGGGCCAAGCCTCGCGAGGCGGACGACACGAAGCTTCCTCAGGCACGGCCTCGTCAGGCTGGCTCACGAGGAGGCGGAGAGATCAAGGCGGGGTACCTCACGAGGTGCCCATGACGCAAGCCATGACAACTCAGGGCGCCAGGCGGGTGCCAGCCCGCGCAGCGTCCTCCTTTCCTCTTTGGTGCAAAGGGGGCAAGCGTAGCCGTGGAGTACCGAGGCATCAGGCAAAGGTTGCCATTTCGGTGCAACGAGACCAAGACCAGGAGGACTACGAGACGGAGGTCACCGTGGAGCCCAAGATGGCGTCATCACCAGAGCTTTGCACAGGCGAAGACTACTTTTGTCAGGATAGCTGATACTTGCTGTCCCCCTTCAAATTAGCCCGCCATTGTTGGCTCCCTTCCCGCTCAATATTTGGGGAGAGGACCAGGGCCCCTATAAATAGGACCAGCCACCCACATAGCTGGGGGGAGAGACAAAGACGAGGTCAAGGAGAGAGAGAGAGAAAGGTGGTTGAACTCCTCCCAGCAGCTCATCGCCTCCGCCAAGAACAGACCCTCGCGAGGCTGTTCTTCCTTGTATTGTTCATCATCACCAACCCAAGAGGCAATCCACACACCACACACTGGAGTAGGGTATTACACCACAACAGTGGCCCGAACCAGTATAAACCATGTGTCTCTTGTGTTGTTCTTTCCTTAGTTTAGATCTTAGCATGGCGGAGGGGTGCAGGTAGGTAGGAGGCGAAATCTCCGCGCGCACCCTAGTGTTCGAACCTCAAGGGTCTGCCGGAACCCGAAATCCGACATTTGATGTGCCAGGTAGGGGATGCGCCGGAATTCGTCTTCCACCGCCCCGTTCTCCTCCGACCGTCACGCCCATGTCTAACGCTCGTCGGGCCCACGCCGAGCGCCGAGCCGCACTCGCTTCCCGCGTCGCCCAGACGGCCCCTGTCGGAGGGCATCCACGCCGTTCCCCGTCGCCTGCCGTCAACGCCGCCACCGGCCCGGCGGGGGACGAGCGGCAAGCATCGTCCCAGCATCCGTCTGTGCGGCAAGACGGCCGCACCGCAACTCCCTCGCTCGCCCCAGCTGGATCTTCGTCCCGCGCGCTCCGCGCGCCCATGGAGGCTTGGGCTGCACTCATCGCGGCAAACGAGCTCCTGCGCTACCGTCTCGTCGACGACGTGTACGAGGAATGGCTCGGCCGCGTCGCCGAGCTCGTCCGTGCTGCAGGGGGCTCTTCCGCGCCGTCCGTTCCGCTGCATCGCACCCTGCCCCGCGCGAGCGAAGAGGCTCCGGCGGCGCCCCGGCCGCCTCCCCCTCAAGAAGACGCCATGGCTCCAAGGCGCATGGCCCCTAGGCAGAACCCGTTCCGTCAGGTGCCAGCGCAGCAAGAACAGAGCTGTCAAGAAGTCCCTCGCCTGCCAGAAGCTGCCCGGGCACTCCCTGCTCCAGTACGTCGCGGCCATCCCCCTGCTCCAGCGCGTGGGGACATGCAAGACCAGGCTCTCCGTCACCTAAGGCCTCCCGTGGCTACAGCAGGCTGCCGCGCCTACACCACCGAACTACGCAGCGTCGCGTGGCCCGGCAAGTTCAAACCAGACCTGCCTCCTCGCTACGACGGCACGGCCGACCCTACGGAGTTCCTCCAGCTCTACGAGCTGGGCATCGAAGCTGCCAATGGAGACGAGAAGGTCATGGCGAACTGGTTTCCCATGGCGCTCAAGGACGGGGCCCGCACCTGGCTCCTGAACCTGGCTCCAAGCATAATCTCCTCCTGGGAGGAGATGCGCACCCGCTTCATCGCCAACTTCCAAGGTACTCGCGACCGGCCACCCGCCGTGAGCGACATGCGCCGCATCAAGCAACAACCCGGGGAAACCCTGCAGAAGTACATCTAGCGCTTCAACAACGCACGCCTCAAGATCCCCAAGGTGACTGAGGAGGGCATCATCTCAGCTTTCTCCGACGGCGTGCGCGACGTCAAGATGAAGGAGGAGCTGGCGATGCATGAAGACCTGTGCACTTCCTTGGAGCTGTTCAACTTGGCAAACAAGTGCGCCAGGGCTGAGGAGGGGCGTCTCTCCCTCCTCGAGCTGCCTGCCGCAGACCTAGAAGAGAAGAAGCTCAAGGCCAAGGATGTGAAGCGCAAGGGGGCTGCAGTGCTCGTGGCAGAACCAGACACCAAGTGGGGCAGAGATCAGCCCGAACCTCCCAAGGGCAGCCGGTACTGCGTGTACCACGACCTCCACACCCACAACACCAACGAATGCCAAGAACTCCGAGCCGTGCGTGAAGGAAGGATTGGCCGTCGCCCCGACCGTGGTGACCGGGGCTACGGTCGAGAAGGAGGAAGAAACGCAGGACGATGGGAAGACCGTGGGCCGCGCCAAGGGTGGCGCGACCAACCTCGCGAGGATCGCTGGCAAGACCCGCCTCGCGAGAGAGGATGGAGGGATCAGCCTCGCGAGGGAGACTGGAGGGATCAGCCTCGCGAGGATCGCCCGCAAGGCAACGCATGCCTCCCACCGCTGCCGCCGCAGCCAAGGAGAAACGAGGACCGCCATCGGGATGAGGAGGCTGGGGGCTTCCAGGAGCCGCACGCGATCGCTTGCATCCTGGGCGGAGCTCAAGCCCCAGCCTCTCAGCGCATCTTCAAGCAGTTCGCCCGCGAAGTGAACGCAGTACTCCCCAGGCTCAAAGCCACACGCCCTCTCAGGTGGTCGGCGTGCGCCATCACGTTTAGCTCAGCAGATCAGCTCAAGTGTGCGGCAACAGCCGGAGTCCTCCCGATGCTTTGTTCCCCAATCATCAGCAACATGGTGGTCACCAAGACCCTCATCGATGGCGGGGCAGGGCTCAATGTCCTATCCGTGGAGACGTTCAACAACCTCCAAGTGCCCTACAGCCAGCTTCAGCCAACCAAGCCCTTCTCCGGTATCACTAACGGCTCCACGGTCCTGATTGGGCAGGTCCGCCTCCCTGTCACCTTCGGGGCACGCGACAACTACCGCACTGAGCTCATTGACTTCGACATCGCCCCCATCGGCCTCCCCTACAATGCCATCCTTGGGTACCCAGCGCTGGCCAAGTTCATGGCCGTGACTCACCATGGCTACAACGTCCTCAAGATGCCAGGAAGTGGCAGAGTCATCACGGTGCCCTGTGAAGAGAAGGACGTGGTGTGTTCCCTGGAACGAGCCTTTCAGGCCGCATCACTGGAAGACCCAGATCGCGGAAGCAGGAGGCTTCCCGAGACCGCCCCCAAGAAGAAGACATCGTCCGGCCCGGCCCCTCAGGAGGCAGGCCCCTCAGGACCCGCGCCTGTCCAGGGGGAACCTCCTTCCATCACATAGGAAAGCGCGCCCGGCGCCCTCCTCAGGCAGGGCTCGGGGGCTCTCCCCTGGAGGGCCACCGACCTAGCTAGGGTCACGAGGGAGGCGCTTGGGCACCACATGGAGGCATGTTCTGAAGCATGTTTCCCTCAAGAAGGAGCAAGGCAAGGAGATCCAGACCCGCAGGAGTTCGTCAGCAAGGCCATTCAAGAGCTACAGGAGTCAAGAGTCATGAGAGGCGCCCGTCGCCTACCAGCAGTGGCCCCCCATCCAGGAGAGGATGGTGGGCTGCGCGTCTGCATCGACATACCAAGGCTCAACCGAGTCGTCTCTCTGGAGCGCCTCTGGCCCTCGCGAGTGGGGCGCTGCGGAGGTCCACCCCACAGCTACGTTCGCATGCCTTACGGCTTGCCAAACGCGGCTGACGCGTACCAGCGCCTCATGAGGGGCATCACGGAGGCGCGAGAGGCCAGGCGTTCCGCATCCCTGGCAGAGATGGAGATGGCCCGCGAGGAGCCGCCAGCGCCTCCGGAGCCTCCCGAGGCCCCTGGGCCTGGGGGCTCGTGAGGATCGGCTCCCACAGCCCCCCGAGCCTGCTACACCAACACCCCTTCGTCCTCAACATCATCAGGTGATATCTTTCGAGTTTTACTTCCAGCTGGGAGCGCCCCCAGGGCTGCATTATTCCCAGGCCGCGTGGGTCCATCCCTGCGGCGAGTATCCCTTTATTCCACGTTGTTAGCTTACCTTGTTGGGGGCGCCCCTCAGGCTGCATCACCCCCAAGTCGCTCGGGTCTGACCCGGTGATCTCCGCATTCCCGGCATCTATTCGAATGAATCCACTCCTTCGCGGCTAACGTGTTTTACCTAGTTGCCTACTCAGCTGACGCCAACTAACGGAACTGCTCCCGAACGGCACGACGCTTGCGCATGGGTCCGTCCCTGCAACGCCGACAAACCTGGATGGCTGAGCTCTGGCCGCGGCAGCCCCGCATAGCGTCACCTCGTCAAGCCTTCAGTGCCTCACTACCCCTCGGAAGCAACCAACGGCTGACCGTCAATTGTATGGCAACCCCTTGCTTTTTTCTATGATGGACCTGCAGGACCTCCTGAAGGAGCTACGTCAGGCGAGGCTCTCGCTGTGCCTCCTTCGCTCTCGTCTGCGCGAACCGCTTGCACGTTAAAGGGGGGGTGCCTGAACATCACGACTCAGGGCTCCTACTGGCTCTCCAGCCCTCACCCTCTGGCCTTGACCACGGCATCGCGACCTGGCATAGCAGTGACGGCTCAGATTCGCTTGAGGGCCGGGACCCGAGGACGTAGAGCAGAAAGGGGAGCTAAGGCGAGAGGGAGGAGACACACGAGGACCTCGCCAAGCAACCCCGCTCCTGCCGACGCACGGACCCGGCCACACACCAGAGAGCGGCCCCTGATCCTCGAGATAAGTTATCGCCCGGAAGCGCCAGCTATCGTGGCACCATCCCCGCACCTAATGCTATCCCTTGTTAGCGACGCCACTCCCCTTTCTCACCAAACGACGGCTGCTTGGGCGCCAAAGGGGACCTCCTGAGAATCGCGACTCAGGGGCTCTTACCGGACTCCGGGTCACTCACCTCCTGGCCTTGACCACGGCATCGCGACCTGGCATACCAGCGACGGCTGAAGCCGCCTTGGGACTGGGACCTGTGGGCGCAGAGCACCAAGCCCTCGTGAGGTTCAAAAGGGAGGACTGAGCTAAGATGGAATGAGCTACTCGCGCAATTCTACGACAAGTGTTATATATACAAGACAGGATCACAGGCACCTTACAAGCCCCTACGGGACGCGTTTTTGATTCCTTGCAGGGAACGGATCCTAAAGGGACGCAAACTACGCGCGTCCCTGCAAAAGATGCCATCATCAACAGTGGGCCGTGAAGCACCGACGCCAACCCCATCCAGATCAGAGTCGGCGGCGGCCTGACGAGCCCGCCCTGCTCCAGGAGCGGCGCCGGCTCGGGGGCTCGTAGGTGTCGTCGCTCGTCTCCAGAGTCGCGAAGAGCTCGCCGGAGTCGCTGGAACTTCCGACGCCTCCACCACCTGAGGAGCCTCCAAGGGAGTGGGTGGCGTGCCCAGTCCTCGTCACAGTAGGGCCCTGGCCACCTTCCCCGGGGCAGCACTCCAGCCGGCGCCCGCTCGCATCGAAGACCTTGAAGAGCATCACCGAAGCACCGTCGTAGTCCAAGTGGATCGCGAAGACTCCCCTTGTCCTGCAAACCCGGGCGATCTCCCTCCAGCCCCGGGTCATGTAGACCTCGCCCGGGGCGACGACCGCGACCTCCGCCTCGGTCGCGAGGGTGCCGCAGCCGGCGTGCTGCAGCCAGAGCTCCAGGGGCTCCCCCTGCGGGATGATGGAGGCGAAGAAGGGAGGCAGGCGAATCCAAGACTGAAGAGGAATGGCGACGTGGAGCACGAACTCTTGGGAGGAGCCCTCGGTGTGGACCCCAGGGGGGACGACCCACACCTTCGTGACCCATCGGCGCCGACAATGCCGCCCGTGGCAGTCAGCATCAGCTCCTTCGGGGCCCTCGACGAGGGCGTACAATGGAAGCGGGAACCCCGGCGGTGCCCTCTCGCCCCAAGGCCTCGGCACCACCTGAAGGGCCCCTTCGTCCGGGCCACGGGGGATGAACCGTTTCTTCGGCGGGAGAGGGTCTGGCCCCTCTCGGGGAGCCTTTCCCTTCTCTGCCGTTGAGAACCGGCGGATCGGAGCCATCACGGCAAGACGGAGCAAGGATCGGGAAGAAGGAGAAGCAAGGAGAGATGAACCGGAAGGGCGCACGCCGTCCCGTACTTATAGCCGGCGGAGGCCAACCTCCGGCCTCCACAATCGCAGGTAATCATGACCCGTTTTTACATGCAGGGACTTGTACAGTCAGTGCAGTTGCCGAGGCACCATGGGGAAGTGGAGGCGCCCACGTCCGATCAACCGCCACGCGGCACCCAAGGCCGCAGGCTGTTAGGGCCCGCGGCACTTTGCTCTTGCCCTTCCGCCTCCCTGCACGGCCAAGTCCGGGCGCGCCTTGGGCCCGGGGGCTACTGTCGGTGTTCTGGGAATGGGGGTCCCCAGACTTGCCTGCCTGCGGCCTGCGGCGTGGCTCAAAGGGGGGCCCAGCACGGCCCATCTTCACCAACACAAACACAAGACCCTCGCGAGGGGCCAAGCCTCGCGAGGCGGACGACGCGAAGCTTCCTCAGGCACGGCCTCGTCAGGCTGGCTCACGAGGAGGCGGAGAGATCAAGGCGGGGTACCTCACGAGGTGCCCATGATGCAAGCCATGACAACTCAGGGCGCCAGGCGGGTGCCAGCCCGCGCAGCGTCTTCCTTTCCTATTTGGTGCAAAGGGGGCAAGCGCAGCCGCGGAGTACTGAGGCATCAGGCAAAGGTTGCCATTTCGGTGCAACGAGACCAAGACCAGGAGGGCTACGAGATGGAGGTCACCGTGGAGCCCAAGACGGCGTCATCACCAGAGCTTTGCGCAGGCGAAGACTACTTTTGTCAGGATAGATGATACTTGTTGTCCCCCTTCAAATTAGCCCGCCATTGTTGGATCCCTTCCCGCTCAATATTTGGGGAGAGGACCAGGGCCCCTATAAATAGGACCAGCCACCCACATAGCTGGGGGGAGAGACAAAGACGAGGTCAAGGAGAGAGAGAGAGAGAGAGAGAGAGAGAGAGAGAGAGAAAGGTGGTTGAACTCCTCCCAGCAGCTCATCGCCTCCGCCAAGAACAGACCCTCGCGAGGCTGTTCTTCCTTGTATTGTTCATCATCACTAGCCCAAGAGGCAATCCACACACCACACACTAGAGTAGGGTATTACACCACAACGGTGGCCCGAACCAGTATAAACCCTGTGTCTCTTGTGTTGTTCTTTCCTTAGTTTAGATCTTAGCATGGCGGAGGGGTGCAGGTAGGTAGGAGGCGAAATCTCCGCGCGCACCCCAGTGTTCGAACCTCAAGGGTCTGCCGGAACCTGAAATCCGACACTTTGTAACCGACCTTGTGTAACCCTAGCCCTTTCCGGTGTCTATATAAACCGGAGGGTTTTAGTCCGTAGGACAACATACAATCATACCATAGGCTAGCTTCTAGGGTTTAGCCTCTCCGATCTCGTGGTAGATCAACTCTTGTAATACCCATATCATCAAGAATAAATCAAGCAGGACGTAGGGTTTTACCTCCATCAAGAGGGCCCGAACCTGGGTAAAACATTGTGTCCCCTGCCTCCTGTTACCCTCCGCCTAGACACACAGTTTGCGACCCCCTACCCGAGATCCGCCGGTTTTGACACCGACAGCCCGGTTTACACCATAAAGACTGAATACCTTAGGGAGTGTTCGGCGTCGCTAGTTTGGCCTTATATGCATCAGCTCTGAATCATGTCTTTGGTCAAATGTTGGGTTTGCCCGGCTCCTGTGTTTTTCTGCCTTATGTTCCGCTCTATTGGCTAAGGCGGCACCAGGAGAACTACTGCGATTGTGCCCTGGTTCATCCGGACGAGCACCTCAGTAGAGAAAGCCGAAAACTGACTGTCATGATATAGCGTGAGACTGGTCAACCACTCGATGACCTACCGGAATCTTCGGGATTCCTCTGCCTTAACGAAGGGCCGTTTCCCAGCCAGGCATGTACGCACCCCAAATTCGGACGAGTGCGGAGCCACCAGGGGCTATATCGTAGCCCCACTGTCAAACTCCTTTGGCTAAGTGAAAGTGTTAAAGCATTATAGTCCGGTTGCCTAGTTCGCTGCGCTATCACCTCCTTAATAGGACCAAGACGTTGGATCAAGTGTGAACACGCGTCTTCTGCGAACACCCCCGCATTATATGCGTGGGGGCTGAAGCCGACGACTGCAATCTTTCAAGTCATATATATGTGTATACATAAACGGCCGCACAGTAGGCATCATAATACTTTTGGGAAAAAGTATAAATACAGCCTTGATAAATTTAATAAAACATTGTTTTTACAATGGGAATACATGTCAAACGAGCGCCTTCAAGAACTTCTTCAAAATAGTGCTCGGCAGCACTCAGCCTATGGTCGAACCCTGCGCCACAACGGTGGTGGCATCCATATCCGCCCAGTATGTTTTGACACGGGCAAGGGCCATCCGCGAGCCTTTTATGCACGCCGACCTCTTCATCGCATTAATGTGCGGGACCGCACCAAGGAACTGTTGCACCAAGCTAAAATAACTGTTCGGTTTTGGCCTTTCCGGCCACAAATGATTAACAACAGACCTCATGGTGAGTCCGGAGAACCTATTCAGCTCGGCCCATTCGGCAAGCTGATCAGTCAAGGGAAGCGGACGCTCTGGAACGTTAAATTGCGACCAGAACAGCTTGTCCACTTCACGATCTGTTTGATCTCGGAAGTATTCGGCCGCATCGACAGCACTCGCCGCCAAGTCTAGATATGCGTCTGCCGAACTCCACAGCCAATCCAAAGGGGCATACCGCGGATCTCTGAACTTCCTCCGCAGCTCCCAGCCACAATATCCCCGGCTTCACGCAGTTCCTCCTTCTTCGCTCTCATTGCAGAGCGGGTGTCTTTGGTCGCCGTTGTGGCCTTTTCGAGGTCCGTCGCCTTCGCCCGGTTTTCTTCTTCAAGAAACTGGCAATGGTCGGCAGTGTCTTTTAACTGTACAGCCATCTTGGCCATTCTCTCTTTGCTCTCGCAATGCGCGGCATTTTCGGCTCTTAACTCCTCGACCGCCTTTAAAGCGGCCGCATTGCTACTCCTTGCTTGTTCCTTGGCTCGGGCAAGTTCCGCCCGAAGGGTCTCCACGATGGCAGCTCCATCTGCAGTCACAACATATTTAAGATACTGGCATCATGCTGCTCTTACTATGTGACATTTACTAGTAAAAGCACCTACCATGTGCCTCGTCAAACCACTTGTTAACAAGCTCGATGTCGGCATCTGCCGCATCCAGTTGCCGCTTTAGTTCGGCAAACCCATCAGTCCGGCTAGCCACCGGAGCTTCAACCATCTGCACATAACGGCAGTCTAGTTATTACCTGGGACTACGATCCTCTGTTTGCCACCGTTCTTGACGACAAGCAGAGTCTCAGGGGCTACTATCTACACAGGGCACACCTAAGTATGTGCGGTACTATTAAAATGTACATCATTTCACGTACCTCAAAACCCGTCAGTAGACTCATAAAGGCTTCATGCAACCCGCTTTCGGCGGACGAAATCCTTTCCATCACTGTACCCATCAACATACGGTGATCTTCTGAGATAGTCGCTCGCTCTAGCAGATCCCTCAGTGCGTCCGACTGCATACCAGACGGTGCCGGACTCTTTCGATGGCTCTCTTCGAGAGCCGGATACTGGGGACTTCGGGTGACCATAGGATTATCTTCTAGCCTCACCGGATCTAGAGAGACCCTCCGTGATGACACTTCAAGGTCGCCCACTTCTTGAGCTGGGGAGTCCGGGGGAGGCGTTTCGCTCTCCATCATCTCCGGAAGAAGATCCCCTGAAGACGAGCTCTGCTGAGAAGGGCTAAGATCCGAACTGCAACATAAACGCTTCGGTTATTTTCCTCGGAAGTAAGGTAGGATATCTTCACTATTAAGTGTTTCTTGATCACTTACAGCTCATTAGAGGGCTGATCCCAGCGCGGACTTTGTGCGGCAAGAGCACCCTCCGAGGCAGGACCCTCTGGTGGAGATTTCTTCTCCCGTTTGGAAACCCTGGCTTTCGGATCTTCAGAGGTAGTCCTCTTCCTTCCCAAGGGCGAGAGAATGCCATATTCTTCCCCTTGGATATCCTTCCTCACGGAGGCGCTCATTCCCTCGGTTGCAATAGGTAGCGGTGGAGGCCCGCTTTCGCCCTCTTTATTCCCCCCTTCATCCTCCTTTGAGGGTGTCGGGCGAGGTGCTAGCTCGAGCATCTTTTCCAGCACCGTATTGTCCAAGCCTTCAGGAAGAGGGGCCGAACACCAGATCATCTTTGCCTTCGTTAGACAGTCCTGTTCAAAGAGCAATTTTTCAGAATGATGTCATGATAAATAAAAGACAGTGTGTTCGGCTAGAGGATCACTTACTTGGGCTGCGGTACGGTTGCTGCTCAAGCCCACATCCTCGGTAGTGTCCGGACACTCTATTTGGGCTCCGAAGAACGATTTGTACATCTCCTCGTGCGTCAGGCCGAGGAAATTCTGAATAGTGCGCGGTCCTTCCGGGTTGAATTCCCACATACAGAGGGGCCGGTGTTTGCAAGGCTGGACTCGACGGGCCAGCATAACTTGCATCACCATAACCAGACTGAAATCTCCCTCGAAGAGATCTTGGATGCGGCTCTGCGGTATAGGCACGTCCTTGGCTGGACCCCAGCTCAGCCCCCTGCTAATCCATGACATCAGTTGTGGTGGAGGGCCCGAGCGAAAAGTAGGGGCAGCCACTCACTTGGCACTTCGGGGAGCTGTGACGTAAAACCACTCTTGTTGCCATAATCTGGACACCTCTGGAAAGGAACCCATCGGCCATGGAGCGCCGGCAATCTTGCTTACTAGAGCACCTCCGCACGCTACGTGCTGCCCTTCGACCATCTTCGGCTTCACGTCAAAGGTCTTGAGCCACAGGCCGAAGTGAGGGGTAATGCGGAGGAAGGCCTCACAAACGACAATAAATGACGATATGTGCAGGAGGGAATCCGGGGCTAGGTCGTGAAAATCCAGCCTGTAATAGAACATAAGACCCCTAACAAAGGGATCCGAAGAACGATTTGTACATCTCCTCGTGCGTCAGGCCGAGGAAATTCTGAATAGTGCGCGGTCCTTCCGGGTTGAATTCCCACATACAGAGGGGCCGGTGTTTGCAAGGCTGGACTCGACGGGCCAGCATAACTTGCATCACCATAACCAGACTGAAATCTCCCTCGAAGAGATCTCGGATGCGGCTCTGCGGTATAGGCACGTCCTTGGCTGGACCCCAGCTCAGCCCCCTGCTAATCCATGACATCAGTTGTGGTGGAGGGCCCGAGCGAAAAGTAGGGGCAGCCACCCACTTGGCACTTCGGGGAGCTGTGACGTAAAACCACTCTTGTTGCCATAATCTGGACACCTCTGGAAAGGAACCCATCGGCCATGGAGCGCCGGCAATCTTGCTTACTAGAGCACCTCCGCACGCTACGTGCTGCCCTTCGACCATCTTCGTCTTCACGTCAAAGGTCTTGAGCCACAGGCCGAAGTGAGGGGTAATGCGGAGGAAGGCCTCACAAACGACAATAAATGACGATATGTGCAGGAGGGAATCCGGGGCTAGGTCGTGAAAATCCAGCCTATAATAGAACATAAGACCCCTAACAAAGGGATCCAGAGTGAGTCCTAGTCCTCGGAGGAAGTGGGAGACGAACACGACGCTCTCGTTGAGTTCGGGAGTAGGGACGACCTGCCCTCGGGTGGGCAGCCTATGTGAAATCTCGGCGGTCAGGTATCTTGCCTCCCTCAACTTCTTGATGTCCTCCTCCGTGACGGAGGAAGGCATCCACCGGCCTTGAAGGCTGGATCTGGACATGATTGAAGGTCTGAAGCTCCTGACCTGGGTTTCGGGTGTTAGAACTCGAGGAGGGGGAAGGATTCGATTGAGCACGGGAGGGGAAAAAGTAAAAGCCTTGTCTCTTTATAAAGAGGGTGAATATCAAGCGTCCTCCTCGTGGCCGTTTGGGGCTTGCCTAAAATCTAGGAGTCCTAGGCACGGTTGGGTTACCCACGTCCGTATTGATGAGAATCCCATAATAAGGGGAACACGATCTCTTCTTTGACAAGACGTGTCAATAAACCGCCTCGCATTATGTGTGGGGCTGGTTCAAGAAAAACGGTTCGAATAATTACCGGGCCATGACGTGATGTCGTGCTACTGAAACGTGTCAGCAGATTAGATTTGTGGAAATATTATTCTCTCTATGGTGGTATGTGGAACTTATTTTGCAGGGTCGGACACTATCCTTGTATTCAAACTCCTCTGTGGTGTATTCGGAGGAGGAATCCACCTTGCAATGTCGAAGACAACACTGCGCGTCGGACTCATCGTCATTGAAGCCTGGTTCAGGGGCTACTGAGGGAGTCCTGGATTAGGGGGTCTCCGGACGGCCGGACTATATCCTTTGGCTGGACTGTTGGACTATGAAGATACAAGATTGAAGACTTCGTCCCGTGTCCAGATGGGACTCTACTTGGCGTGGAAGGCAAGCTAGGCAATACGGATCTGTATATCTCCTCCTTTGTAACCGACCTTGTGTAACCCTAGCCCTCTCCGGTGTCTATATAAACCGGAGGGTTTTAGTCCGTAGGACAACGTACAACAATCATACCATAGGCTAGCTTCTAGGGTTTTAGCCTCTACGATCTCGTGGTAGATCAACTCTTGTAATACTCATATCATTAATATCGATCAAGCAGGACGTAGGGTATTACCTCCATCAAGAGGGCCCGAACCTAGGTAAACATCGTGTCCCCTGCCTCCTGTTACCATCGATCCTAGACGCACAGTTCGGGACCCCCTACCCGAGATCCGCTGGTTTTGACACTGACAAAGAGCTCGTCGTAAATGGTTATGTCGATGCTAGTATCGACACTGATCCGGATGACTCTAAGTCACAAACCGGATATGTTTTTATATTGAATGGTGGAGCTGTCAGTGGGTGCAGTTCCAAGTAGAGTGTCGTGGCGGAATCTATGTGTGAAGCGAAGTACGTAGCTGCTTCAGAAGCAGCACATTAAGGAGTCTGGATGAAGGAGTTCATATCCGATCTAGGTGTAATACCTAGTGCATCGGGTACAATGAAAATCTTATGTGACAACACTAGAGCAATTTCCTTGGCGAGGAATCCAGGTTTCACAACAGAACCAAACAATCAAGAGATGCTTCAACTCCATTCATGAAATGGTCAAGGATGGAGACATAGTAGTTTGCAAAATAGATACGGATCTGAATGTAACAGACCCGTTGACTAAGACTCTTCCGAGAGCAAAACATGATCAACACCAAGGCTCCATGGGTGTCAGATTCATTACAATGTAATTTAGATTATTGACTCTAGTGCAAGTGGGAGACTGAAGGAAATATGCCCTAGAGGCAATAATAAAGTTGTTATTTTATATCTCCTTATTCATGTTAAATGTTTATTATTCATGCTAGAATTGTATTGATTGGAAACTTAAATACATGTGTGAATACATAAACAAAATACCATGTCCCTAGTGAGCCTCTACTAGACTAGCTCGGATCAAAGATGATTAAGGTTTCAACTATAGACATGTGTTGTCATTTGATAACGGGATCACATCATTAGGAGAATGATGTGATGGACAAGACCCATCCGTTAGCTTAGCATATTGATCGTTCAGTTTATTGCTATTGCTTTCTTAAATGTCAAATACATATTCCTTCGACTATGAGATTATGCAACTCCCGGATACCGGAGGAATACCTTGTGTGCTATGAAACATCACAATGTAATTAACTTGGTGATCATAAAGATTCTCTATAGGTTTCTCTGAAGGTGTTTGTTGAGTTGGCATAGATCAAGATTAGCATTTGTCACTCCGAGTATCGGAGAGGTATCTCTAGGCCCTCTCAGTAATACACATCATAAGAAGCCTACCAAGCAAAGTGACTAATGAGTTAGTTTCAAGATGATGTATTACAGAATGAGTAAAGATACTTGCCGGTAATGAGATTGAACTAGGATGAAGATACCGATGATCAAATCTCGGGCAAATAACATACCGACGGACAAAGGGAATTATGTATGTTGTCATAAGGTTTGACCGATAAAGATCTTTGTAGAATATGTAGGAGACAATATGGGCATCCAGGTTCCGCTATTGGTTATTGACTAGAGAGGCGTCTCGGTCATGTCCACATAGTTCTCAAACTCGTAGGGTCCGCACGCTTAACGTTCGTTGACGATATAATGTTATATGAGTTATATGATTTGGTGACCTAATGTTGTTCGGAGTCCCGGGTGAGATCACGGACATGACGAGGAGTCTCTAAATGGTCGAGAGGTAAAGATTGATATATAGGACGATGGTATTCGGACACCGGAAGTGTTCTGGAGCGCACCGGGTAGTCATTGGGTCACTAGAAGAGGTTCCCTACACCCCCGGTAAGTGTATGGGCCTAATGGGCCAAAGGAGGGGACAGACCAGCCCACTAGGGGGTAGGTGCGCCCCTCTCCTTGGCTGGCCATCCCTAGCGGAAGGAAAGGGGAGGGGTGGCCCCTCCTGCCTTTCCCTCCTAAAGAGAGAAAGGAAAGGGGGGCGCCACCTCCTCCTTCCTTCCTCCCGCACTTATATAAGGAAGGGGGCGCCACTTGGGGAGGACCCGAAGTAGGATTTGTCCTACTTGGGGGCGCCTCCTGGCTGCTCCCTCCTCCCCCACCTATATATATGTGGGAGGGGGCGCCTAGCACAACACAACATTGTCCTAGCCGTGTGCGGCGCCCCCCCTCCATCATTTACACCCCCGGTCATATTTTCGTAGTGCTTAGGCGAAGCCCTGTGGAGATAGCTTCACCATCACTGTCACCATGTCGTCATGCTTCCAGAACTCATTGATATGTCTCCATCGTATCTACTTTTCCAAACTCTTTTGCCCTTGTTTTGGACTCTAATTTGCATGATTTGAATGGAACTAACCCGGACTGACGCTGTTTTCAGCAGAATTGCCTTGGTGTTATTCTTGTGCAGAAATAAAAGTTCTCGGAATGACCTGAAAATTCACGGAGAATATTTTTGGAATAAATAAAAAAAATATTGGCGAAAGAGTAGCCCAAGCAAACAGATGGATACAGTAAACCCTAAACTACCATAACTTCTGCAAATGAGCTCTGAAATGAGCAAACTCAAGCTTGTTGGATAGATGATGACAAATACTGTTATAGTAAGAAGAGGCAGTAGAAAAATTTCAAAGATATAGAGATGTGAAACCTCTATGAATGAAGAACGAGCAAAAACCCCAACATCGAAAACATCATAGAAGATGCATGTGAACTACGTTTTCGATGAACTCGAGTTTGTCATGAAGATGACCATAAGCTCCAAATCTCACAAGGAGAAACACAAAACATGAACCAAGAAAGATGATGCAAGGATGCAATGGTTTGATCTCTCTACAAACGATACGATCAAGCTACTAACTTGAGAGCCCCCCTTGATAGTACGACAATCGATGCTACAACCTGGTATCCCACCTACCACCATGAGACCGGTAATAGAAAACCTATCAAGGGCAAACTTTGCCTTGCACAAAGTCCACTTGAGCTAGATGATGACTATCTTGACTTCCTCAAGTTGGACCACCCTTTTTGATTGTGTTGGCTCGATCAAGACTACTAGATTTCTCCCCCATACTCCATTATGGGTGAGCCACTCTTCGGCACATATTCACAAGTCCATTGTCACCACAATGGACGGCAAGCTTCAAGCACGATCTCTTTGTGATGCTCCACTTGAACTTGCACACCGCAATCTTGATGACGACCACCACTTGATGTAATCCTCCATGGGTTGCATTAGATCTTCCTCTTGACGCAAACCCATGGAAACATACCTAACCCCACATATAACTCTCACGTAGACCATGGGTTAGTACACAAAGCGTAATGGACAATGCTTACCATATCATGGGATCACTTGATCCCTCTCGATACATCTTGTACACTTTGTGTGTTGATCAACTTGATCCACTCTTTGGCTTAGTCTTGATCAACCTTATATCATGTCTTCTCTATGACCAATCTTTGGATAAATCCTTGAATAGCATCTTGGTCAACACATAAACTCCTTGAAACCAACAAATGGACTTCAAGAAATGCCTATGGAAAAATCCTACAGATATAACTCAAGGAAGCCATTAGTCCATAGATATTGTCATCAATTACCAAAACCAAACATGGGGGCACCGCATGTTCTTTCACTATGCATGATCACTTATTTGGCATAATCTTCTTCATGTGACAATCAAAGTTCCAGCAAACAATGCTTGAAACAAAGTGTTTAAGAGCCTAGAGGAGGAAGCAATTGTGGGTGTGTTCAAGAGTACTTGAGAGGATCATGTTTCACTACATGCTTTATACTCCCTAACTTATGTTTTCATGGCTCCATCTTAAGAAACTCTTCCGTGCATTCTCGGCAAGCAAGTGTTGTCTAGATTAAATGAAATGAAGTGTTGCAAAGTTGTTTCATCTAGTAGATAAAAAACTTTGTGTTTACTATCTTTAATTCACTAACACTTGCACTATAACCATGCCATTGCTATATCTATGATAAGTTTTCAGGTCAAGAAGCGGAGGGCTATCTAGGCATGCCGATCGTAAGTGAACCAAAACATTTTCGTTATTTCGGTTTAAACAATTGAGCTCCTTATGATTTGGATTTCTCTCTATGTTGCTCGAGGAAGATCAAGTTTAAGCTTGGGGGGTTGTGCGTGATATTTTTACACTCATTTCAACCTTGTTTAAACCAAGATATTTAGCTAGAAGAGAGATATTCGCTCTGATATTGCCACTAATGACTAATGAATGCAAAGGATTCCCAAATCATCTCTTAAATATTTTTTCCATGGTAAATGGGATAAAAAGGGAAGATATCACGTGGGATAAAGGAAAGGAAGGAAAATGGAGAAGACATAAGTCATCAGGAGGCGTCAGAAGGACTCCAAAGCGAAAGACGGTGTTCCATGCGACCGCGAGTGCTTGCATGAGTGGTCATTTGGCGTGGAAACTAATACATCTCCAATGTATCTATAATTTATGAAGTATTCATGCCATGTTTACAACAATTTTATATGGTTTTGGTATGATTTGCATGGAACTAACCCGGACTGACTCTGTTTTCAGCAGAACTACTATGGTGTTGTTTTTTCTGCAGAAATGAAAGTTCTCCAAATGAGCTGAAACTTTTTGACGATTTTTTTGGAACAAAAGAGACCCCCAAAGCTTTGTGGGAGGGCCAGAAGAGCCACAAGGAGGGCACAACCCACCAGGGCGCGCCTGGTGGGCTTGGCTTGCCCCGGTGGGTTGTGCTCACCTTGAGGCCCATCTTCGCATGAAACCGACGCCAAAAAATCCTATAAATAGAGAAACCATCAGAAGTCCCGCCGCCGCAAGGCTCTATAGCCACCGAAAACCAATCTAGACCCCGTTCCGACACCTTGCCGGAGGGGGAATCATCTCTGGTGGCCATCTTCATCGTCCTGGCGGCCACCACGATGAGGAGGGAGTAGTCCACCCTCGGGGCTGAGGGTTTGTACCAATAGCTATGCGTTTAATCCCTCTCTCTCGTGTTCTTGAGATCTCATGATCTTGATGTATCACGGGCTTTGTTAATATAGTCGGATCATATGGTGTTTTCCCCTCTCTATCTTGTTGTGATGAATTCAGTTTTTTCCCTTTGAGATATCGTTGTTATCGGATTGAATACTTTTATGGATTTGAGAACACTTGATATATGTCTTACAATTGAATACTCGTGGTGACAATGGGGTATCATATTGATTCACTTGATATATGTTTTGGCACTCAACTCGCGGATTCCCGAGGTGACATTGGGGTAATCTATGCATAGGGGTTGATGCACGTTCTTGTCTTTGTTCTACGGTAGAAATCTTGGGGCACTCTTTGAAGTTCTTTGTGTTGGATTGAGTATTATGAATATGAATTTGCTTTGGTGTTATTCTAGTACGAACTCTAGGATAGATCGAACAGAAAGAATAGCTTTGTGTTATTTTAGTATGAACTCTTGAATAGATCGAACGGAAAGAATAG
Organism: Triticum urartu; assembly: GCF_056163025.1. Classification (NCBI taxonomy): domain Eukaryota; kingdom Viridiplantae; phylum Streptophyta; class Magnoliopsida; order Poales; family Poaceae; genus Triticum; species Triticum urartu. Next base: position 391,018,405 of record NC_141873.1, on the reverse strand, counting down.
CTTTGAGGTGGTTTCGTACCCTACAAACAATTTATTCTTATGTTCTCTGTTAGATAGGAACTTTGGAGTGATTCTTCATTGCACTTTGAGGGGTGGTTATATGATCCAATTATATTAGCATTGTTGAGAGGTTGCACTAGTGAAAGTATGGACCCTAGGCCTCATTTTTTAAGCATTGCAATACCGTTTTTGTGCCTGTTTACTATTTTCTACCTTGCTGTTTTTATTTATTCAGATTATAAAAATATATTTCTACCATCAATATTACACTTTTATCACCATATCTTCGCCGAACTAGTGCACCTATACAATTTTCCATTGCATTGGGTGTGTTGGGGACACAAGAGATTTCTTGTATTTGGTTGCAGGGCTATTTGAGAGAGACCATCTTTATACTACACCTCCCACAGATTGATAAACCTTAGGTCATCCACTTGAGGGAAAATTGCTACTGTCCTACAAAATTCTGCGCTTGGAGAATCTACAAGAATAAAGTTGCATAGTAGACATCAAGCTCTTTTCTGGCGCCGTTGTCGGGGAGGCTAGGTAAGCAGCACTCACATCCCATCAACGAAGTTCTTTCTGGCGGCGTTGCTAGGGAGGTGAGTGCTTGAAGGTATATCTTTAGATCTTGCAATCGAATCTTTTAGTTTCTTGTTTTATCACTAGTTTGGTTTATAAAAGAAAACTACAAAAAATGGAATTGAGGTTACATCATATTATTGATCATCTTTATAATATCTTTCTTGAAAATAATGGTTCGGAAAATTGTTCTCAATTATTAGAAGAAGAAGTCAATAAAATGTTTGGCGCAAAATATTTGAATGATGAGCATGATTGCAATGTTGTTAGTATGAATTTTTTGAATATCCGTGATGCTAATGATATGCAAAGCCATAAGCTTGGGGATGCTATGTTTGATGAAGATGATATTTTTAGTCCCCCAAGATTTGATATGCAAATTTATTATAATGATTATGTGCCCCCTATTTATTATGATTAAAATGGTGAAAGTGGATTTGGAGAGGTCATGACTTTATTTAGTGATGAATCCACCATTTTTTGTGAGGCTTCAATTGACTATGATAATAAAGTTGCTATCTATGATGATTATGGTGATGACATGTATGCTATAAAGAATAATGATAACCATGAAACTTGTCATCGTGATTTTAATTTTCACCCTCTTGATAGTTATTTTGTTGAGTTTGGCCCACTACTATGGATGAGAAGAAATTTGCTTATGTGGAGAATGATAAGTTTTCTATGCTTTTGTGTCATGAAAAGAATGCTTTATGTGATGGTTATATTGTTGAATTTCTTCATGATGCTACTGAAAATCATTATGAGGGAGGAACTTATGCTTGTAGGAATTGCAATAATATCAAGCTTCCTCTCTTTGTGTTGAAAGTGAAGTTGCACTTGTTTTGCCTTCCTATGCTAGTTGATTCTTGCTCCCATAATTTGTTTGCTCACAAAGTCCCTATGCATAGGAAGCATGTTAGGATTAAATGTGCTTGTCATGTGATTCATGATGCTCTCGTTATGTTTCAATTCTTATCATTTATGCGAGCATCATTGAAATCATCATGCCTAGCTAAAAGGCATCAAAGAAAAGCGCTTGTTGGGAGACAACCCAACACTTTTACCTACTTTTTTTGTGTTCACATGATTAGGCTACTATAGTAATCATGTTTTATTGCTTTCATTTCAATAAAGTGCCAAGTAAGACCTTTGGGATGGCTTACGGTGATAGTTGATTTGATCTAGCTGAAAATTAGTAACTTTTGCACTCAGGAAAATAATTCTCATTTTTAACAGAAGCGTGATAAAATGCTGATTATTTTTGCAGAAGATTAATAGACAAATTACCCAGGTTTTCCTATTTTTAGAATTTTTGGAGCACTAGAAGTATGGTTGGAGTACAGATTACTACAGACTGTTTGTTTTTGACTGATTCTGTTTTCTATGCATAGTTTGCTTGTTTTCTAGTTTCCATGGCTTATATTGCTCAATATAAATTGTGGAAATGATATGCTGTAGTAGGAATTGTGTGTAAACAATTATGAATCTTTTCATTGAGAGTACCAAAGTGAAACGGTTTGCTCTTTATCATACTAACCTATCTCACGAAGTTCCACTAAGTTTTGTGTGATTGAAGTTTTCAAGTTTTGGGTGAGATGTCGAACTGAGACGAATAAGGAGTGACAAGAATCAAAGCTTAGGGATTCCCAAGGCACCCCAAGGTAATATTCAAGTAATATCCAAGCAACTAAGCTTGGGTATGCCTCGGAAGGCATCCCCTCTTTCGTCTCCAACATTATCGGTAACCTCACTTGGAGTTATGTTTTCATTCATCACATGATATGTGTTTTGCTTGGAGCATCAATTTATTTTGTTAGGATTTGCTTGTTGTTGTTTATAATAATGTTTTGCATCTTTCATTTCAATAAAAGTGGCATTGATAGCCTTTACTATGCTTATTTTACAAGTTTACATGTTGCTGTTTGAAAACAGAAAGTTTATCGTTGTTGCAAAAATTCCCTACAAAAGTCAGAATGTGATAAAATGTTGAATTTTTTTAAAAAATAAGCTCTGACAAATTTCTACAGTGTGGTAATTTTTTGCAATCTTTGGAGTTTAAGAAGTATTGATACTCTTGCATTCTTTACAGGCTATACTGTTTTGGCAGATTGCTGTTATGTTTGCATTGTTTGCATATGTTTGCTTGTTTAATGATTCTATTTGAGGATAGGAGTATTACATATGCAGAGGCATTTAGTATGCAATGTTGAATAATAATTTTAGTGATTTGCTACAGTACAGAATGATAAGGTTTTTGCATTGGTTTACACTAACTTATCTCACGAGTTCTTGTTGAGTTTTGTGTGGATGAAGCTTTTGAGATTTAGGAAAACCGTGATATGAGAAGAATTAAGGAGACACAAAAGCTCAAGCTTGGGGATTCCCAAGGCATCCCAAGATAATATTTCAAGAAGTATCAAGCATCTAAGCTTGGGGATGCCCCGGTAGGCATCCCACCTTTCTTCTTCAACAATTATCGGATAGTATCGGTTGAGCCTAAGTTTTTGCTTCTTCACATGATGTGTGATATTCTTAGAATGTAATTTTATTTTGTTTTTTCTTGTTGTTTTAATAAAATACTTAGATCTAAAAGTTTTTGAGTAAGAGAGTGTAGCGACCCGACCTCAGACATTCAAGTCTCTGTGTTCAGTGTCATCCCTGGATCGGTAAGGCTGACACACACAGTACTCGAAGGATTTATAACAGAGTAGCAATCACACACTTATTACATCGAATGTCTCAAAGGAGAACTTATTACAATAAATATGGCTTAAGGCCATCTAAAAACGATAACAACGGATGGCTTGGAAGATAAAGTGAGTCCATCAACTCCAACGGCATAGCTGAGTGCATGACAAACGACCTACGACATCTTACTCCTCGTCTGAAAAGTCTGCAACATGATATGTTGTAGCCTGAAAACGGTTCAGCACATGAAATATGCTGGCAATATAACACAGTAGAGCAAAGAACAGATAAACGTTATCACTAATTGCATATTTGGCTGGTGGAGGCTCTATGGTTATAATGTTTTTGCGAAAAACCAATTTTTCCCTACAACAAAGGAATATATTTATTTAACTATCATGGTAGTTGAAACATTGAGAATGGTACCCCCATCTCAATCCCAATTGAAAGTAATAATCAACCCAACAGGTTAATTTAGAGTGATGAGATCCATATGATAATCCAAGAACCAGATACTCAAGTTGTCCATAACCGGGGACACGGCTAACCATGATTAGTTTGTGCACTCAGCAGAGGTTTGTGCACTTTTCCCCACAAGACTCGATCTCCTCCGTTGGATTTCTCGCACTACATGGTGTTTGAGAAATGGATGACCGAGACACAGTTTTTCAGAAGCATTAACTCTAACCCCGGGTAGACAGTACCAACCTACATCCCCTACATCTGCTAGCCTACCACTAGAAGAGGTCATGCAACTTACTCCACTATGCTAGAGCCCATAATAGCTTGTGGCTGCACACGGAAGTTTCTAGCATGAATAATCTTATGATCCCTTTGATACTGGGTGGCGGGCCATAGGAGGATCACACGGTATAACCCCGGGATCTCCTAGGACAACACTGGTATAACCCCAGGTGCCCAAAACCAACAATCCACCTAGATGTGTATTAAAGTTGCCACCTTAGAATTGAACCATTAATTAACAAACTCACATCTGTCATGGATACACTCAAACCCACTCCACGTCTACTAGCATAGCATAGCGTTATGAGCATAACGTAGAAGTAACTCCCAAGGGTTTGATAATGAAACAGGTAATAGGTTCTACCTCATCAACTACTTCCCAATACCCACATGTTAATCACATCCTAATCATGCAGTGTTTGAGGATTGTAACTAATGCATAAAAACTAGGTATGAAAGAGTATGATCAATGTGTTACTTGCTTTGCTGACGATCCGCAAAACCTAGTGACTCATAGTAGCACGCTTCACACTCTGGGTGTTCTATCGCAAATAAACAATAGCATAAATAAGCAATCAAGCAAAGACGCACGGGTAAAACTCAAATAAGACGATCTAACCAGAAAGTTCAACTGAAGAACTCCGGTTTGCAAAAAGAATCAAATCAAATGGAGCAACGAAACTCAAACTGCGAAAGAAACAAGATCTGATTACTAATCTGGACTAAAGTCAAATTTTACTGTGTCAAAATCCTGTTCAAGTTGGTTAAAAAGGAAGAGGGCTTCAAGACGAAGACCTAGGCGCTTGTTGCACCTGATTTGGATAAACGAGCGAAAAGATAAACTAAAACAAAGATCAGGGCAGAAATCGCGATCGAAAATAATCGCGGAAAAAACCCTGGAAAAAGAAAAATAGACGAATAGGCTAACGACCGAACGTTCACTGTCTGCAGCTAATGGACGAACAACGTTCTTAAAACAAACGTACCAACGAAATTCCACTAAATAAATAAACCGACGGAAAACCAGACGAACCGATCTATATAAAAAACGAGATCTAGAAAAAAACCGAATGGTTTTTCTGAGAAAACCAACGAACGGCGGCGATGGCGGCGGCTACCTCCGGCGAGGACGGCGGCGGTGGCGGGATGGTGGGGCGGCGGCGATGGGGGGACAGCGGGGCGGCGGCGACGGCGGGACGGTGAGGCTGTGACGAGAGGCGGGCGGCGGCGGCGCTGGAGGTAGCTGCCGCCATCGCCGTCGTTCGTCAGTTTTCTCAGAAAAACCGTTCGATTTTTTCTAGATATCGTTTTTTATATAGATCGGTTGGTCCGGTTTTCCGTCGATTTATTTATTTAGCGAATGTTGTCTGTACGTTCGTTTTAACTTACGCTGTTCGTTCGTTAGCCGCAGACAGCGAACGTCCGTTCGTTAGCGTCTTCGTCGGTTTTTCTTTTTCCAGGGTTTTCCCGCGATTATTTTCGATCGCGATTTCTACCCTGATCTTCATTTTAGTTTATCTTTTCGCTTGTTTATCCAAATCAGGTGAAACAAGCGCCTAGGTCTTCGTCTCGAAGCCCTCTTTCTGTTTAACCAACTTGAACAGGATTTTGACACGGTAAAATTTGACTTTAGTCCAGATTAGTAATCGGATCTTGTTTCTTTCACGGTTTGAGTTTCGTTGCTTCGTTTGATTTGATTCTTTTTGCAAACTGGAGTTCTTCAGTTGAACTTTCTGGTTAGATCTTCTTATTTGAGTTTTACCCATGCATCTTTGAATGATTGCTTATGTATACTATTGTTTGTTTGCGATAGAACACCTGGAGTGCGAAGCGTGCTACTATGAGTCACTAGGTTTTGCGAAGCGTCAGCAAGGCAAGTAACACATTGATCATACTCTTTAATACCCATTTTTATGCATTAGTTACAATCCTCAAACACTGCATGATTATGATGTGATTAACATGTGGGTATTGGGAAGTAGTTGATGAGGTAGAACCTATTACCTGTTTCATTATCAAACCCTTGGGAGTTACTTCTACGTTATGCTCATAATGCTATGCCATGCTAGTAGACGTGGATTGGGTTTGAGTGTATCCATGACAGATGTGAGTTTGTTAATTAATGGTTCAATTCTAAGGTGGCAACTTTAATACACATCTGGGTGGATTGTTGGTTTTGGGCACCTGGGATTATACCAGTGTTGTCCTAGGAGATCCGGGGGTTATACCGTGTGATCCTCCTATGGTCCGCCACCCAGGCTCAAAGGGATCATAAGATTATTCATGCTAGAAACTTTCATGTGTAGCCACAATCTATTATGGGCTCTTGCATAGTGGGGTAAGTTGCATGACCTCTTCCAGTGGTAGGCTAGCAGATGTAGGGGATGTAGGTTGGTACTGTCTACCCGGGGTTAGAGTTAATGCTTCTGAAAAAATGTGTCTCGGTCATCCATTTCTCAAACACCATGTAGTGCGAGAAAACCAACGGAGGAGATCGAGTCTTGTGGGGAAAAGTGCACAAAACTCTGCAGAGTGTACAAACTAATCATGGTTAGCCGTGTCCCCGGTTATGGACAACTTGAGTATCTGGTTCTTGGATTATCATATGGATCTCATCACTCTAAATTAATGTGTTGGGTTGATTATTACATTTAATTGGGATTGAGATGGGGGTACCATTCTCAATGTTTCAACTACCATGATAGTTAAATAAAATATATTCCTTTGTTGTAGGGAAAATTTGGCTTTTCGCAAAAACGTTATAACCATAGAGCCTCCACCAGCCAAATATGCATGTAGTGATAGCATTTATCTGTTCTTTGCTCTACTGTGTTATATTGCCAGCATATTCCATGTGCTGACCCGTTTTCGGGCTGCAACATATCATGTTGCAGACTTTTCAGACGAGGAGTAAGATATTGTAGGTCGTTTGTCATGCACTCTGCTATGCCATTGGAGTTGGTGGACTCACTTTATCTTCCAAGCCTTCCACTGTTATCGTTTTTAGATGGCCTTAAGCCATATTTATTGTAATAAGTTCTCTTTTGAGACATTCGATGTAATAAGTGTGTGATTGCTACTCTGTTATAAATCCTTCGAGTACTGTGTGTGTCAGCATTACCGATCCAGGGATGACACTGAACACAGAGACTTGACCATCTGAGGTCGGGTCGCTACAAGATGGTATCAGAGCACACGCTAAATGTAGGACACGACCACTAAGATGAGCCATAGGCCACTCTTCTCTACTCATTTCTGACTCCTCTCCATTTTTTACTCTTTAGGATGGCGGACTCAAGGAACAAGTTTACACAGCCGGATGAAGACACCCCGTTTGGACGACATTTGAAGGAAGTCACTAGGTACCTGAACATCGAAATACCAAGCTTCACCGGGACCTACACCGCCACTTTACCATTAGAGGAGCGTTGGTTGATTCAAGTTCAAATCTCAGGAAGGACGTTCACACCAGTCACTAAACCCATAGAGTTTTCCTTTGACACACCAACCTGGAGTCTAGGCAAGAGCATGGCAGCCCACATCGCCATAGGACGCATCGGCGAAGTTTACCACAAGGAGCTTAAGGACACTATCTACCAGATATGTGGGCGCCGAGATGAGCAATGGGAGATGATTAGCACCAGGAAGGACAGGTCCATTGCAGCATTCATCCAGGAGTTAAACCATCACATTCGTTGCCAGGAGAACCAGATGTGTGCAAGCATGATAGATTTGAAGAAGGCGATGACCAGGATCACAGAGCTAGAAGAGGAGCTTAAGTCTACAAGTGATGGATATGAAGAGGAAATGATGATACTTGTAGAGAAGAATGACGACATGACAAGGAAGCTAGGAGTTTTCATGGGAGACCCCGCGCTAGGAGGAGAAGACGACGAACCCAAGGAAATTCATTCTGAAGACTACATCATCATCGATGACACCGACTCCGACCCTGACGATAGTGATGATGATTATGAAGACGAAGCTGGAGCAGATATCGTGGAGTCTTCCACCGATCAAAGTTTCTAGTAGACCACCATATGATCAGTAGTGTTTCCCATGTATATAGAATAGTCCAAGCACTGTAACGATAGTTAGATCGACTGTATGCCCTTGCTTGATTGATTGAGTGATATGATATGATTGTGTTTGTCTCATGTACATATGGGTAGTGCTTTCTCCTTGGACCTCATTCTATTCTAATCTCTCCCCTCTAAAACCCATCAGATGCCTTCGAGACGTGACCCCAGTTTTGCTTTCCCTCCAGAGCTCACTCAGTTGATCCAGCAGCAGAATGCCTTGATGCAGTTGTTAGTTCAGAATCAGGGCAACAACAACAACAACCCACCGCCACCACCTCCAGTTGACAACTTTGCCCGCTTTCTGAGGTTACAGCCGCCGGTGTTTTCCAGTAGCACCAAGCCCATAGTTGCGGATGATTGGCTACATAGGATTGGAAGGGAGCTAACCACTGCTGGTTGCACAGATGCTGAGAGGGTGCATTTTGCCGCACACCAATTGGATGGACCTGCAACCGCATGGTGGGAGAATTACACAGCCACTTTTCCCATAGCCAATGGTACTTGGGAGCAGTTTTAGCAAGCTTTCTGCACATCCCATGTCTCAACTGGAGCTATGAGCATGAAGAAGCGTGAGTTTCACAACTTGTGCCAGGGAAATCGTATTGTGGCCCAGTACGTAGATGAGTTTAGCAAGTTATCTCGTTATGCCCCTGATGATGTGGCCACAGATGCCGTGAAGCAAGAGAAGTTTATGGAAGGGCTTAATGATGAGATGAGCATGCAGTTGATGGTGGCAACATTTAACAACTACCAGGAGCTGGTAGACAAGGCTCTTATGATTGAAGGGAAGCAGCAGCAGATTGAGAGCCGCAAGAGGAAGTATGGACAAGGAAAGTACAATTCTAGAGCTCAGCAGAAGCCTCGTTTCACCCCGAACTCGGGAGGGTTGACCCATAATCATGGAGGCCACACTCACAATGGAGGTAGTTCTCATAACCATAGCGGCCCCAAGAATGGAAACGGGAATGGAGCAGGCAATAACCAGAACCGCTCTAACCCAGCCACACCCGCCAAGAAGGATCAAAGTCACATTACCTGTTTCAAGTGCGGGAAGACTGGGCACTACGCCAATGATTGTCCGGAATTAAAGAACGGAAATGGCAATGAAAGCGCTGGGAAGAAGCCCAACCATTTCAACAGGGGACAAGTGAACCACGTGAACGTGGAGGAGGTCGAAGAGCAGCCAGATGCGGTTATCGGTAAGTTTTTGGTTAAGTCATTTACCGCTCTCGTTCTTTTTGATACTAGTGCATCGCATTCATACATTTCAAGTGGATTTGTGGACAAGTTTAAGTTACCCACATTAGCCCTTAGGGCACCCTTGCTAGTGAGCTCACCCGGTGCAGAGTACATGGCCAGCCGATGGTGCGATCGGATACCCTTAACCATTGGTAGCCATGTTTTCCCCTCAGACCTACTAATTTTCGAGTCACAAGGATTGGATGTGATACTAGGAATGGATTGGTTATCAAAGTATGGAGGAAACATTGACTATGCTAGCAGATCAATTCTACACACCACCCCGGAGGGTAAAAGGATCAAGTATGTATCTAGGCATGCGCCTAGGAGGACTCAAGTAAATTCTCTCTCAGGAGTTGTTCAGGAGGAAGTGCCGGTAGTGAAGGATTACCCTGATGTATTTCCAGAGGAGTTACCAGGCATGCCGCCAGATCGAGATATTGAGTTTTTGATAGAGTTAATGCCAGGCACCGGACCAATATCGAAGAGACCGTACTGGATGCCCGCAAATGGTCTGGAAGAGATCAAGAAGCAGATTAAGGATTTGTTGGGGAAAGGTTACATCCGACGAAGTTCATCACCATGGGGAGCACCAGTGCTCTTGGTTGAGAAGAAGGATGGATCATTGAGAATGGTTGTTGATTATCGTGTGTTGAATGAAGTGACGATCAAGAACAAGTACCCACTGCCGATGATCAATGATTTGCTTGACCAGATGCAAGGAGCTAAAGTGTTTTTGAAGATCGATTTGCGATCAGGATATCACCAGCTGAAGATTCAAGAAAAGGATATACCAAAGACAGCGTTCACCACAAGGTACGGGTTATATGAGTATACGGTTATGTCATTTGGACTGACTAACGCCCCTGCCTATTTCATGAGTATGATGAACAAGGTGTTCATGGAGTTCTTGGGTAAGTTTGTCGTGGTGTTCATTGATGATATCTTGGTATACTCGAAGAATGAAGAGGAACACAAGGAGCATTTGAGTTTAGTTCTCGAGAAGCTCAGGGAACATCAGTTATATGCCAAGTTCAGCAAATGTGAGTTTTGGTTGAAGGAAGTTGGATTTCTTGGACATGTTATATCAGGAGAAGGTATAGCAGTGGATCCTACCAAGGTTCAGTCAGTCATCGAGTGGTTGGCACCCACCTCAGTTGGAGAGATCCGCGGTTTTCTTGGACTCACGGGATACTATCGGAGATTTATCAAGAATTTCTCCAAGATTGCGAAGCCTATGACGGCATTGCCGAAGAAGGACACCAAGTTCCATTGGACTGAAGAATGTGAAGCAAGTTTCCAGGAGTTGAAGAAACGTTTGACTACAGCCCCAGTGCTGATTCTGCCGGATATACGCAATGATTCTCAAGTGTATTGCGACGCCTCTCGCTTAGGACTTGGAGGAGTACTTATGCAAGACGGAAGGGTTGTTTCATATGCCTCACATCAACTTCGACCACATGATTTAAATTATGCTACGCATGATTTGGAGTTAGCAGCCATAGTGCATGCGTTCAAGACCTGGAGACATTTTCTTATTGGAAACCATTGTGATGTGTACACGGATCACAAGAGTTTGAAGTACATTTTCACACAGAAGGAGTTAAATCTCAGGCAAAGGAGATGGTTGGAGCTCATAACGGATTACGATATGAAGTTGCACTATCATCCAGGCAAGGCCAATATCGTAGCAGACGCCTTAAGCCGGAAGAGTTATGCCAATACCTTAGTAACAGGAGGTTTGCAAAAGGAGTTAGCAGAAGATCTCAGGGGGCTTCATTTGGAGATAGTTCCTAGAGGTTTTGTTGTAGCATTGGAGGTTCAGTCAACATTGTTGGAAAGGATTAGAGAAGCTCAGAAGGATGACAAAGAAATTACTGAAATAAAGGAGAAGATGAGTGAAGGAAAAGCCAAAGGTTTTCGTGAGGACAAGCACGACACCTTGTGGTTCGAGGACCGTGTTTATGTCCACAAACCTCTGCTGAGTGTACAAACTAATCATGGTTAGCGGTGTCCCCGGTTATGGACAACTTGAGTATCTGGTTCTTGGATTATCATATGGATCTCATCACTCTAAATTAATCTGTTGGGTTGATTATTACTTTTAATTGGGATTGAGATGGGGTACCATTCTCAATGTTTCAACTACCATGATAGTTAAATAAAATATATTCCTTTGTTGTAGGGAAAAATTGGCTTTTTGCAAAAACATTATAACCATAGAGCCTCCACCAGCCAAATATGCATGTAGTGATAGCATTTATCTGTTCATTGCTCTACTGTGTTATATTGCCAGCATATTCCATGTGTTGACCCGTTTTCGGGCTGCAACATATCATGTTGCAGACTTTTCAGATGAGGAGTAGGATGCCATAGGTCATTTGTCATGCACTCAGCTATGTCGTTGGAGTTGATGGACTCACTTTATCTTCCAAGCCTTCCGCTGTTATCATTTTTAGATGGCCTTAAGCCATATTTATTGTAATAAGTTCTCTTTTGAGACATTCGATGTAATAAGTGTGTGATTGTTACTCTGTTATAAATCCTTCGAGTACCATGTGTCAGCATTACCGATCCAGGGATGACACTGAACACAGAGACTTGACCGTCTGAGGTCGGGTCGCTACAGAGAGAGTCCTCAAATAGCTACCTATTTACTTAACTACTCGCTTGATCTTCACATATATCTTTTTTGGAGTAGCTTGTCATTTGCTCTAGTGCTTCACTTATATCTTTTTGAGCACGGTGTGCTTTAGTATTTTTGAAGAAATTCTCTCTTGCTTCACTTAAATTAATTTGAGAGAAAGAAATATTATGCTCATGATCTTCACTTATATTTGTTTGCGCTTATCAAAAGCAATACATGAAAATTAGTTCCAAAGTGATAGATATCCAAGAAGGATATAATAAAAACTTTCATGAAGATCATTGGACAAATAAACTTGATTCCTCGTAATAGTTTTGAGATATGATGATGTGATATGTGAGTCATGTTAATGAGTAATTATGCTTTAGTAAGAATATTGGTGTTGAGGTTTGTGATTCCCTATGCAAGCACGAAATTCAATAGTTGCCCTTTTTCTTGAAACTAGTGGTCTTGTTAACAACAAACACTTGATGCTATTTCTTGATTTCTACCTTCACTAATTTCAGCATCGCGAAGAGCTTGGGAATCATTTTCGTCCTCCCTTGCATAGTATAGTTCATCACGAAGTTCTAGTAACTTGGTTATAGTGACTAGAGAACTCTGTCAATCACTATCTTATCTGGAAGATTAACTCCCACTTGATTCAAGTGATTGTGGTACCTAGACATTCTGAGCACATGCTCACTAGCTGAGCTATTCTCCTCCATCTTGTAGGCGAAGTACTTGTCAGAGGTCTCATACCTCTTGACACGGGCATGAGTCTGAAATACAAATTTCAACTCTTGGAACATATTATATGCTCCGTGGCATTCAAAACATTTTTGAAGTCCCAGTTCTAAGACGTAAATCATGGCGCACTAAACTATCAAGTAATCATCATACCAAGCTTGTCAAACGTTCATAACGTCTGCATTTGCTCCTGCAATAGTTTTGTCACCTAGCGGTGCACTAAGGACATAATCCTTCTGTGCAGTAACGAGGATAATCCTCAGATCACGGATCCATTCCGCATCATTGCTACTATCATCTTTCAACTTATTTTTCTCTAGGAACATATCAAAAATAAACGGGGAGCTATAACATGAGCTTATTGATCTACATCATAATTTGCAAAATACTACAAGACTGAGTTCATGATAAATTAAAGTTTAATTAATCATATTACTTAAGAACTCCCACTTAGATAGACATCCCTCTAGTCATCTAAATGATCACGTGATCCATATAAACTAAACCATGTCTGATCATCACGTGAGATGGAGTAGTTTTCAATGGTGAACATCACTATGTTGATCATATCTACTATATGATTCACGTTTGACCTTTCGGTCTCAGTGTTCCGACGCCATATCTGCATATGCTAAGCTCGTCAAGTTTAACCCGAGTATTCTGCACGTGCAAAACTGGCTTGCACCCATTGTATGTGAACGTAGAGCTTATCACACCCGATCATCACGTGGTGTCTCGGCACGACGAACTGTAGCAACGGTGCATACTCAGGGAGAACACTTGTACCTTGAAATTTAGTGAGGGGTCATCTTATAATGCTACCTCCGTACTAAGAAAAATAAGATGCATAAAGGATAAACATCACATGCAATCAAAATATGTGACATGATATGGCCATTAACATCTTGTGCCTTTGATCTCCATCTCCAAAGCACCATCATGATCTCCATTGTCACCGGCATGACACCATGATCTCCATCATCTTGATCTCTATCAACGTGTTGTCACATGGTCGTCTCACCAACTATTGCTTTTGCAACTATTGCTATCGCATAGCGACAAAGTAAAGCAATTATATGGCGCTTGCATCTTATGCGATAAAGAGACAACCATAAGGCTACTGCCAGTTGCCAGTAACTTTAACAAAACATGATCATCTCATACAATAATTTATATATCATCAAGTCTTGACCATATCACATCACAACATGCCCTACAATAACAAGTTAGACATCCTCTACTTTGTTGTTGCGAGTTTTACGTGGCTACTACGGGCTTCTAACAAGAACCGTTCTTACCTACGCATCAAAACCATAACGATTTCTCGTCAAGTGTGTTGTTTTAACCATCAAAAAGGACCGGGCATAGTCAAACTCGATTCAACAAAAGTTGCAGAAACAGACACCCGCTAGCCACCTGTGTGTGAAGCACGTCGGTAGAACCAGTCTCACGAACATGTTCATGTAATGTCGGTCTGGGCCACTTCATCCAACAATACCGTCGAATTAAAGTAAGACGTTGCTGGTAAGCAGTATGACTATTATCGCCCACAACTCATTGTGTTCTACTCGTGCATATAACATCTACACATAAACCTGGCTCGGATGCCACTATTGGGGAACGCGGTATTTCAAAAAAATTACTTACGATCATGCAAGATCTATCTAGGAGATGCATAGCAACAATAGGGGAGAGTGTGTCTACATACCCTCGTAGACTGAAAGTGGAAGCGTTTAGTAACGCGGTTGATGTAGTCGAACGTCTACACGATCCAACCGATCCAAGTACCGAACGTACGGCACCTCCGCGTTTAGCACACGTTCAGCTCGATGACGTCCCTCGATCTCTTGATCCAGTTGAGGATGAGGGAGAGTACCATCAGCATGATGGCGTGGTGATGGTGATGATGAATTTACCAGCGCAGGGCTTCGCCTAAGCACTACGATGATATGACCGAGGTGTGTAACTGTCGAGGGGGGCACCGCACACGGTTAAGAGAAACTTGTGTGTTCTAGGGTGCCCCCTGCCCCCGTATATAAAGGAGGGAAGGGGGAGGCCGGCCGGCCCTGTAGGGCGCACCAGGAGGAGGAAGTCCACCTAGAGGAAAGGGGAAGAAGGAAGGAAGAGGGGAAAGGGAAGGAAAGGGGGTGCCGCCCCCTTCCCCTAGTCCAATTCGGACCCAAGGGGGCGGCCAGCCCCTGGTGGCCCTTCCTCTCTTCCCACTAAGGTCCATCAAGGCCCATTAGTTCCCCCAGGGGGTTCCGATAACCCTCCGGCACTCCAATAATTATTCGGTACCTCTCGGAACTCATCCGGTGTCTGAATAACATCATCCAATATATCAATCTTTATGTCTCAGCCATTTCGAGACTCCTCGTCATGTCCGTGATATCATCCGGGACTTCGAACAATCTTCGGTCATCAAATCACATAACTCATAATACAAATCGTCATTGAACGTTAAGCATGCGGACCCTACGGGTTCAAGAACTATGTAGACATGACCGAGACACATCTCCGGTCAATAACCAATAGCGGAACCTGGATGCTCATATTGGTTCCTACATATTCTACGAACATCTTTATCGGTCAAACCGCATAACAACATACGTTGTTCCCTTTGTCATCGGTATGTTACTTGCCCGAGGTTCGATCGTCGGTATCATCATACCTAGTTCAATCTTGTTACCGGCAAGTCTCTTTACTTGTTCCGTAATGCATCATCCCGCAACTAACTCATTAGTCACATTGCTTGCAAGGCTTATAGTGATGAGCATTACCGAGAGGGCCCAGAGATACCTCTCCGAAACACGAAGTGACAAATCCTAATCTCGATCTATGCCAACTCAACAAACACCTTCGGAGACACCTATAGAGCATATTTATAATCACCCAGTTATGTTGTGACGTTTGATAGCACACAAGGTGTTCCTCTGGTATTCGGGGATTGCATAATCTCATAGTCAGAGGAACATGTATAAGTCATGAAGAAAGCAATAGCAATAAAACTAAACGATCATTATGCTAAGCTAACGGATGGGTCTTGTCCATCACATCATTCTCTAATGATGTGATCCCGTTTATCAAATGACAACACATGTATATGGTTAGGAAACTTAACCATCTTTGATTAATTAGCTAGTCTAGTAGAGGCTTACTAGGGACACTGTGTTTTGTTTATGTATCCACACATGTATCAAGTTTCCGGATAATACAATTCTAGCATGAATAATAAACATTTATCATGATATAAGGAAATATAAAATAGCAACTTTATTATTGCCTCTAGGGCATATTTCCTTCACCTACTTCCCTCCGCGAAGGGCCTTTCTTTTACTTTATGCAATTTTTATTTTTAATTTGAGTCTCCGTCTTCTCTTATAAAGCACCACCTAGGGGGCACTATGATCGTACTTGAGCATTGGGTGTAGTTAATATGCGAGTGTGTTTCATCAATGGATCAATGATTGAGCATGATGGGCCAGGGATAACTTATTTTAGCATTGATATTTTGAAAGAAATGGTTGCTTGTTGGTATGCTTGAGTATTAAAGTCCTCATGTCAAAACTAGACTATTGCTTTGAACCATATAAAAGTCCAAATGACCATGCTCAAAAGAAAAGAATATGTGATGAATATGATAGGTAGCTTTCCACAACAAATATTCCATTTTCAATTGCTACTTTATCATGATAAGTTTTATGGGAAAGAGTTGATGTTATGATGCTAGGAAAAGTGATTGAAATTATCATTGATCATACTTATGCACTTTGCTAGCATTCACACTTCATAAATTATTTATTTTATCATTTACCTACTCGAGGACGAGTAGGAATTAAGCTTGGGGATTGATACGTCTCCAACGTATCTATAATTTTTGATTGTTCCATGCTATTATATTATCTGTTTTGGATGTTTAATGGGCTTTATTATACACTTTTATATTATTTTTGGGACTAACCTACTAACCCAAGGCCCGGTGCAAATTGCTGTTTTTTCCTATTTCAGTGTTTCGCATAAAAAGAATATCAAACGGAATCCAAATGGAATGAAACCTTCGGGGGAGTTATTTTTGGAACAAACGTGATCCAGGGGACTTGGAGTAGACGTCAAGAAAGGAGCGAGGAGGCCACGAGGCACGGAGGCGCGCCAGCCCCCTTGGGTGCGCCCCCCACCCTTGTGGGCCCCTCGCAGCTCCACCAACCTACTTCTTCCTCTTATATATATCCATATACCCCAAAAACATCCAGGAGCACCACAAAACACTATTTCCACCACCGCAACCTTCTGTACCCAAGAGATCCCATCTTGGGGCCTTTTCCAGAGCTCCGCCGGAGGGGGAATCGATCACAGAGGGCTTCTACATCAACATCATAGCCTCTCCGATGATGTGGGAGTAGTTTACCATAGACCTTCGGGTCCATAGTTATTAGCTAGATGGCTTCTTCTCTCTCTTTGGATCTCAATACAAAGTTCTCCTCGATCTTCTTGGAGCTCTATTCGATGTAATTCTTTTTGCGGTGTGTTTGTCGTGATCCGATGAATTGTGGGTTTATGATCAAGTTTATCTATGAACAATATTTGATTCTTCTCTGAAATCTTTTATGTATGATTTGTTATCTTTGCAAGCCTCTTCGAATTATCAATTTGGTTTGGCCTACTAGATTGATCTTTCTTGCAATGGGAGAGGTGCTTAGCTTTGGGTTCAATCTTGCGGTGTCCTTTCCCAGTGACAGCAGGGGCAGCAAGGCACGTATTGTATTGTTGCCATCGAGGATAAAAAGATGGGGTTTATATCATATTGCTTGAGTTTATCCCTCTACATCATGTCATCTTGCCTATTGCGTTACTCTGTTCTTATGAACTTAATACTCTAGATGCATGCAGGATAGCGGTCGATGTGTGGAGTAATAGTAGTAGATGCAGAATCGTTTCGGTCTACTTGTCGTGGACGTGATGCCTATATACATGATCATGCCTAGATATTCTCATAATTATCCACTTTTCTATCAATTGCTCGGCAGTAATTTGTTCACCCACCGTAATACTTATGCTATCTTGAGAGAAGCCACTAGTGAAACCTATGGCCCCTGGTTCTATCTTCTATCTAATAAGTTTCCAATCTATTTTACTTTGCAATCTTTACTTTCAATCTATATCATAAAAATACCAAAAATATTTATATTATTATCTCTATCAGATCTCACTCTCGTAAGTGGCCGTGAAGGGATTGACGATCCCTTTATCGTGTTGGTTGCGAGGTTCTTATTTGTGTAGGTGCGAGGTGACTTGTGTGTAGTCTCCTACTGGATTGATACCTTGGTTCTCAAAAACTAAGGGAAATACTTATGCTACTTTGTTGCATCACCCTTTACTCTTCAAGGGAAAACCAACGCAATGCTCAAGAGGTAGCAAGAAGGATTTCCGGCGCCGTTGCCGGGGAGATCTAGGCACAAGTCAAGACATACCAAGTACCCATCACAAACTCTTATCCCTCGCATTACATTATCTGCCATTTGCCTCTCGTTTTCCTCTCCCCCACTTCACCCTTGCCATTTTATTCGCCCTCTTTTTCCGCTCGCCTCTTTTTTGCTCGCTTCTTGTGTGCTTGTGTGTTGGATTGTTTGTTGCGATGGCTTTACCAAAAAGTGTTCATCCTCACCTTAGAAGCTTGGAAGAAATTGAAAACAATGTTAGAAGTTTTATGTCCTTGCAGTTTGAGCATAACAATTTCTTCAGAGCTTAAAGAACAAAAATGTTTTATGGGGTACATGAATAAAGAGCTCGATGATATGTCTAAAGAATTTTATGGTCTGAAATCTCAGTTCGCTCATCTTGAAAACTTAATAGCCCAAATTTCGGATAAGCAGGCCACCTTAGTTAATAAGATGGCCGCCAAACCGGAAGAACTTGATGATAATAAGGATGAACATCTAAAAGTGTTTGATGTGTCTCCTATTAAATCTTTGTTTTGCAATATGAATCTTGATAATGATGGGACCGTAGATGAGTCAACTTTAGTTAAAAGGCGTCCCAATGATTCGAAGTTTTTAGATCTTGATGGAAAAATTAATAAAAGTGGGATTGAATAGGTCAAAACTTTACTTAGCAATGAACCCACTATTTTGTATTTCAAGGAATTTAATTATGATAATTGCTCTTTGAAAGATTGTATTTCCTTGTTGCAATCTGTGCTAAATTCTCCACATGCTTATAGTCAAAATAAAGCTTTTACCAAACATATCATTGATGCTTTAATGCAATCTTATGAAGAAAAGCTTGAATTAGAAGTTTATATCCCTAGAAAACTTCATGATGAGTGGGAACCTACTATTAAAATTAAAATTAAAGATCATGAATGCTATGCTTTTTGTGATTTGGGTGCTAGCATTTCCACGATTCCAAAAACTTTGTCTGATGTGTTAGGTTTCCGTGAATTTGATGATTGTTCTCTAAATTTGCACCTCGCGGATTCCACTATTAAAAAACCTATGGGAAGGATTAATGATGTTCTTATTGTTGCAAATAGGAATTATGTGCACATAGATTTCATTGTTCTTGACATTGATTGCAATCCTACATGTCCCATTATTCTTGGTAGACCTTTCCTTAGAATGATTTGTGCAATTATTGATATGAAAGAAGGGAATATTAGATTCCAATTTCCGTTAAGGAAAGGCATGGAACACTTTCCTAGAAATAAAATTAAATTACCTTATGAATCTATTATGATAGCCACTTATGGATTGCATACCAAAGATGATAATACCTAGATCTATTCTTGCTTTTATGCCTAGCTAGGGGCGTTAAACGATAGCGCTTGTTGGGAGGCAACCCAATTTTATTTTTGTTTCTTGATTTTTGCTTATGTTTAGTAATAAATATTTCATCTAGCCTCTTTTTAGATGTGTTTTTATTTTTTTTAATTAGTGTTTGTGCCAAGTAGAACCTTTGGGAAGACTTGGGGGAAGTTTTTGCGATCTTGCTGTAAAAACAGAAACTTTAGCGCTCATGAGATTTTCTGCCATTTTTTACTGGAGAGTGTGATTAGGTTGATTATTTTTGAAGGTGATTAATAGACAAATTCCTCATGTCCACCAATTTATTTCAGAATTTTTGTGGTTACATAAGTATTCGAAACTTAAAGATTACTACACACTATTCTGTTTTTGGCAGATTCTGTTTTTCGTGTGTTGTTTGCTTATTTTGACGAATCTATGCCTAGTATCAGAGGGTATCAACCATAGAGAAGTTGGAATACAGTAGGTTTAACACCAATATAAATAAATAATGATTTCATTATAGTACCTTAAGTGGTGGTTTGTTTTCTTATACTAACGGAGCTCATGAGATTTTCTGTTGAGTTTTGTGTTGTGAAGTTTTCAAGTTTTGGGTAAAGATTTGATGGATTATGGAATAAGGAGTGGCAAGAGCCTAATAGTGGGGATGACCAAGGCACCCCAAGCTAAAATTCAAGGACAACCAAAATCCTAAGCTTGGGGATGCCCCGGAAGGCATCCCCTCTTTCGTCTTCGTCCATCGGTAACTTTACTTGAGGCTATATTTTTATTCACCACATGATATGTGTTTTGCTTGGAGCGTCTTGTATGATTTGATTCTTTGCTTTTTAGTTTACCACAATAATCCTTGCTGTACACATCTTTTGGGAGAGACATACATGAATCGGAATTTATTAGAATACTCTATGTGCTTCACTTATATCTTTTGAGCTAGATAATTTTGCTCTAGTGCTTCACTTATATCTTTTAGGGCACGGTGGTGGTTTTATTTTATAGAAATTATTAATCTCTCATGCTTAACTTACATTATTTTGAGAGTCCTTTAGAACAGCATGGTAATTTGTCTTGGCTATAAAATTGGTCCTAATATGATAGGCATCCAAGATTGGTATAATAAAAACTTTCATAAAAGGTGCATTAAATACTATGAGAAGTTTGATACTTGATAATTGTTTTGAGATATAAATATGGTGATATTAGAGTTGTGCTAGTTGATTAGTTGTGAATTTGAGAAATACTTGTGTTGAAGGTTGCAAGTCCCGTAGCATGCACGTATGGTAACCGTTGTGTAACAAATTTGAAACATGAGGTGTTCTTTGATTGTCTTCCTTATGAGTGGCGGTCAGGGACGAGCGATGGTCTTTTCCTACCAATCTATCCCCCTAGGAGCATGCGTGTAATGGTTGGTTTTTGATGACTTGTATATTTTTGCAATAAGTATGTGAGTTCTTTATGACTAATGTTGAGTCCATGGATTATACACACTCTCACCTTTCCATCATTGCTAGCCTCTTCGGTACCGTGCATTGCCCTTTCTCGCCTTGAGAGTTGGTGCAAACTTCACCGGTGCATCCAAACCACGTGATATGATACGCTCTGTGACACATAAACCTCCTTATATCTTCCTCAAAACAGCCACCATACCTACCTATTATGGCATTTCCATAGCCATTCCGAGATATATTGCCATGAAACTTTCCACCGTTTCATTTATAAAATGCTTCATCATTGTCATATTGCCATGCATGATCATGTAGTTGACATTGTATTTGTGGCAAAGACACCATGCATAATTTATCATACATGTCACTCTTGATTCATTGCCCTTCCCGGTACACGGCTAGAGGCATTCATATAGAGTCATATTTTCTTCTAGTATCGAGTTGTAATCATTGAGTTGTAAATAAATAGAAGTGTGATGACCATCATTATTAGAGCATTGTCCCAAATAAAAAAAGTGGAAAGGCCAAAAAAGAAAGGCCCCAAAAAAGGAATAATAAAATAAAAGGGGCAATGCTACTATCCTTTTTTCACACTTGTGCTTCAAAGTAGCACCATGATCTTTATGATAGAGAGTATCTTGTTTTGTCACTTTCATATACTAGAGGGAATTTTTCATTATAGAACTTGGCTTGTATATTCCAACAATGGGCTTCCTCAAATGCCCTAGGTCTTCGTGAGCAAGCAAGTTGGATGCACACCCACTTAGTTTCTTTTGTTGAGCTTTCATACATTTATAGCTCTAGTGCATCCGTTGCATGGCAATCCCTACTCCTTGCATTGACATCAATTGATGGGCATCTCCCTAGCCCGTTGATTAGCCATGTCGATGTGAGACTTTCTCCTCTTTTTATTCTCCACATAACCCCCATCATTATATTCTATTCCACCCACAGTGCTATATCCATGGCTCACGCTCATGTATTGCATGAAAATTGTAAAAAGTTTGAGATTACTAAAGTATGAAACAATTGCTTGGCTTGTCATCAGGGTTGTGCATGATGAGAGAAATCTTGTGTGACGAAAATGGAGCATGACCAAACTATATGATTTTGTAGGGATGAACTTTCTTTGACCATGTTATTTTGAGAATACATGATTGCTTAGTTAGTATGCTTGAAGTATTATTATTTTTATGTCAATATTAAACTTTTGTCCTGAATCTCTCTGATCTGAATATTCATGCCAAAATAAAGAAAATTACATTGAGAATTATGCTAGGTAGCATTCCACATCAAAAATTTTGTTTTAATCATTTACCTACTCGAGGGCGAGCAAGAATTAAGCTTGGGGATGCTTGATACGTCTCCAACGTATCTATAATTTTTTATTGTTCCATGCTATTATATTATCTATTTTGGATGTTTAATGGGCTTTATTATACACTTTTATATTATTTTTGGGACTAACCTACTAACCCAAGGCCCAGTACAAATTGATGTTTTTTGCCTATTTCAGTGTTTCACAGAAAAGGAATATCAAACGGAATCCAAACGGAATGAGACCTTTGGGAGAGTTATTTTTGGAACAAACGTGATCCAGGGGCCTTGGAATAGATGTCAAGAAAGGATCGAGGAGGCCACAAGGCAGGGAGGCGCGCCTGCCCCCTTGGGCGCCCCCGCCCCCACCCTCGTGGGCCCCTCGCAGCTCCACCGACCTACTTCTTCCTCCTATATATATCCATATACCCCAAAAACATCCAGGAGCACCACGAAACCCTATTTCCACCGTCGCAACCTTCTGTACCCAAGAGATCCCATCTTGGGGCCTTTTCCGGAGCTCCGTCGGAGGGGGAATCGATCATGGAGGGCTTCTACATCAACACCATAGCCTCTCCGATAATGTGTTAGTACTTTACCACAGGCCTTCGGGTCCATAGTTATTAGCTAGATGGCTTCTTCTCTCTCTTTGGATCTCAATACAAAGTTCTCCTCGATCTTCTTGGAGATCTATTCGATGTAATTCTTTTTGTGGTGTGTTTGTCGAGATCCGATGAATTGTGGGTTTATGATCAACCTTATCTATGAACAATATTTGATTCTTCTCTGAAATCTTTTATGTATGATTTGTTATCTTTGCAAGTCTCTTCGAATTATCAGTTTGGTTTGGCCTACTAGATTGATCTTTCTTGCAATGGGAGAAGTGATTAGATTTGGGTTCAATCTTGCGGTGTCCTTTCCCAATGACAGCAGGGGCAGCAAGGCACGTATTGTATTGTTGCCATCAAGGATAAAAATATGGGGTTTATATCATATTACTTGAGTTTATCCCTCTACATCATGTCGTCTTGCCTAATGCGTTACTCTGTTCTTATGAACTTAATACTCTAGATGCATGCTGGATAGCGGTCAATGTGTGGAGTAATAGTAGTAGATGCAGAATCGTTTCGGTCTACTTACCACAGACGTGATGCCTATATACATGATCATGCCTAGATATTCTCATAATTATGCACTTTTCTATCAATTGCTCGATAGTAATTTGTTCACCCACCGCAATACTTATGTTATCTTGAGAGAAGCCACTAGTGAAACCTATGGCCCCCGGGTCTATCTTCTATCGTATAAGTTTACAATCTATTTTACTTTGCAATCTTTACTTTCAATCTATATCATAAAAATACCAAAAATATTTATCTTATTATCTCTATCAGATCTCACTCTCGTAAGTGACCGTGAAGGGATTGACAACCCCTTTATCGCGTTGGTTGCGAGGTTCTTATTTGTTTGTGTAGGTGCGAGGTGACTTGCGTGTAGTCTCCTACTGGATTGATACCTTGGTTCTCAAAAACTAAGGAAAATACTTACGCTACTTTGTGATAACCCACAAGTATAGGGGATCGCAACAGTTTTCTAGGGTAGAGTATTCAACCCAAATTTATTGATTCGACACAAGGGGAGCCAAAGAATATTCTCAAGTATTAGCAGCTGAGTTGTCAATTCAAGCACACATGGAAACTTAATATCTGCAGCAAAGTATTTAGTAGCAAAGTAATATGATAGTAGTGGTAACAGTGGTAAAAGGTAACGGTAGCAAAAGTAATATTTTTTGTGTTTTGTAGTGATGATAACAATAGCAACAGAAAAGTAAATAAGCAAAGAACAATATATGGAAAGCTCGTAGGCAATGGATCGGTGATAGAGAATTATGCCGGATGCGGTTCATCATGTAACAGTTATAACCTAGGGTGACACATAACTAGCTCCAATTCATCAATGTAATGTAGGCATGTATTCCGAATATAGTCATACGTGCTTATCGAAAAGAACTTGCATGACATCTTTGTCCTACCCTCCCGTGGCAGCGGGGTCCTATTGGAAACTAAGGGATATTAAGGCCTCCTTTTAATAGAGTACCGGACCATAGCATTAACACATAGTGAATACATGAACTCCTCAAATTACGGTCATCACCGGGAGTGGTCCCGATTATTGTCACTTCGGGTTTCCGGATCATAACACATAATAGGTGACTATAGACTTGCAAGATAGGATCAAGAACTCTCATATATTGATGAAAACATAATAGGTTCAGATCTGAAATCATGGCACTCGGGTCTAGTGACAAGCATTAAGCATAGCAAAGTCATAGCAACATCAATCTCATAACATAGTGGATACTAGGGATCAAACCCTAACAAAACTAACTCGATTACATGATAAATCTCATCCAACCCATCACCGTCCAGCAAGCCTACGATGGAATTACTCATGCACGATGGTGAGCATCATGAAATTGGTGATGGAGGATGGTTGATGATGACGATGGCGATGGATTCCCCTCTCCGGAGCCCCGAACGGACTCTAGATCGGCCCTCCCGAGAGAATTTAGGGCTTGGCGGCGGCTCCGTATCGTAAAACATGGTGAATCCTTCTCCCTCATTTTTCTCTCCCCGAAAGTGAATATATGGAGTCAGGGTTGAGGTCAGTGGAGCGTCAGGGGGCCCACGAGGCAGGGGGCGCGCCCAGGGGGGTAGGGCGCGCCCCCACCCTCATGGACAGGTGGAGGCCCCCCTGACGTGGATCTTCCTTCCAGTATTTTTTATATATTCCAAAATAATTCTCCGTTGATTTTCAGGTCATTCCGAGAACTTTTATTTCTGCACAAAAATAACACCATGGCAATTCTGCTGAAAACAGCATCAGTCTGGGTTAGTTCCATTCAAATCATGCAAGTTAGAGTCCAAAACAAGGGCAAAAGTGTTTGGAAAAGTAGATACGATGGAGATGTATCAACTCCCCCAAGCTTAAACCTTTGCTTGTCGGCAAGCAATCCAGTTGATAAACTGAAAGTGATAAAGAAAAACTTTTACAAACTCTGTTTGCTCTTGTTGTTGCAAATATGTAAAGCCAGGATTCAAGTTTTCAGCAAATATTATGAACTAACCATATTCACAATAACACTTAGGTCTCATGTTTACTCATATCAATGGCATAATCAACTAGCGAGCAATAATAATAAATCTCGGATGACAACACTTTCTCAAAACAATCATGATATGATATAACAAGATGGTATCTCGCTAGCCCTTTCTGAGACCGCAAAACATAAATGCAGAGCACCTTTAAAGATCAAGGACTGACTAGACATTGTAATTCATGGTAAAAGAGATCCAGTCAAGTCATACTCAATCTAAACTAACGGTAATGAATGCAAATGACAGTGGTGCTCTCCAACTGGTGCTTTTTAATAAGAGGATGATGACTCAGCATAGAAGTAAATAGATAGGCCCTTCGCAGAGGGAAGCAGGGATTTGTAGAGGTGCCAAAGCTCGGTTTTGAAATAGATATGAATAATATTTTGAGCGGCATACTTTCATTTTCAACATAACAACCAAGAGATGGCGATATCTTCCATGCTACACACATTATAGGCGGTTCCCAAACAGAATGGTAAAGTTTATACTCCCCCTCCACCAACAAGCATCAATCCATGGCTTGCTCGAAACAATGAGTGCCTCCAACTAACAACAGTCCCGGGGGAGTTTTGTTTGCAATTATTTTGATTTGATTTGCATAAAGCATGGGACTGGGCATCCCGGTGACTAGACATTTTCTCGTGAGTGAGGAGCGGAGTCCACTCCTCTTGAGAATAACCCGCCTAACATGGATGATACGGACAGCCCTAGTTGATACTTGAGCTATTCGAGCATACAAAACAGAATGTTTATTTGAAGGTTTAGAGTTTGGCACATACAAATTTACTTGGAACGGCAGGTAGATACCGTATATAGGTAGGTTTGGTGGACTCATATGGAACAACTTTGGGGTTTACGGAATTGGATGCACAAGCAGTATTACTGTCGGTGTCAAAATCGGCGGATCTCGGGTAGGGGGTCCCGAACTTTGCATCTAGGCCAGATGGTAACAGGAGGCAGGGGACACAATGTTTTACCCAGGTTCAGGCCCTCTTGATGGAGGTAAAACCCTACGTCCTTCTTGATTAATATTGATGATATGGGTAGTACAAGAGTAGATCTACCACGAGATCGAAGAGGCTAAACCCTAGAAGCTAGCCTATGGTATGATTGTATGTTGTCCTACGGACTAAAACCCTTCGGTTTATATAGACACCGGAGAGGGCTGGGGTTACACAAGGTCGGTTACAAAGGAGGAGATATACATATCCGTATTGCCTAGCTTGCCTTCTACGCCAAGTAGAGTCCCATCCGGACACGAGACGAAGTCTTCAATCTTGTATCTTCATAGTCCAATAGTCCGGCCAAAGGATATAGTCCGGCTGTCCGGAGACCCCCTAATCCAGGACTCCCTCAGTAGCCCCCGAACCAGGCTTCAATGACGATGAGTCCGGTGTGCAGTGTTGTCTTCGGCATTGCAGGGCGGGTTCTTCTCCAACTTTCAAGTGTTCGTAAGCAGTGTCTGGCTCCATAAATGTTGAACCTCTTGGCTTCTATGCCCAATAAGGGCTATCTCCCACGCGTCGAATGAATACGAGGCGCCAGGGTGTTTTTACATTCGCCCCCCTAGCCAGATAAATGAATTGTCTATTAAAGGGATGGGGATTCTTAGATCCAATCCATATCATCCTCCCCCAGCGAGAATTCATCATAGCATGCTTCGGAAAGATCCATTCTAGCATGGCCGACCTCCGCGGCTCCTCCTCCCGCCCCCGTAGCCCTAAGCCCGGTGATTGGGAGAGGTGTTTAGTCCCGCACAGTCGATTAGTCGAGCTGCAGACTAAGGGATTTCTCCCTTCGGCGTACATGGTGCCCGTTCGAGCCGGGCTCGCCACCTACAATGGCGGGGAGCAAGCGGAGAACTTTCCCTGTCCCTCCATGGGGGAACGGGTTTGCCTTGTTCCTTACTTACTAAGGGGACTCGGATTTCCAATTCATCCGTTCCTCCACGGGCTCCTGGAGTTCTACGGCCTCCAACTACACAATCTCACCCCTGCCTCCATCCTACACATCGCCGGCTATGTTGCTCTCTGTGAGTTGTTCCTGGGCTGCGAGGCTCACTTCGAGCTGTGGAAAAGGCTATTTTTCCTTGTCCCTCGCACACAGAGGGAATCACTTTATCAAGTGGGCGGAGCCGAAGTATGGCGCATCGCCGATACCGGATATTTTTCCAGTACCCCGAAGAAGCCGTCCGAAGACTGGCCTTCAGAATGGTTTTATATGGAGGACGTCCCCATTCCGGACCCTGTTCGGCGGGGTCTGCCCGAGTTCAACAATGCTCCTCTGAAGAAGCGCCGAAGTTGGCGCCCACGGAGCCCCCAGGCAGAAGACAACGGAGAAGTCCTCTATCTGATGAACCGGATCAAAGCACTAGCTCGATCCGGATTGACAATAATCGAAGTTATGTCGATTTGCATAATGCAGGGAGTGCAGCCACTCCAATATCGTGGGCACCCCTTGTGGTGTTATAACGGGGCGGATGTTGCCACCCGCTGCGGGCGTAAGGGTACGGACAATGCTGCCGCTCTAGCGAAGATTCTGTCCAAACTATTCAAGGGCGAGGAAGAGGAGTTCACCTGCATCAAGCCACGGGATGGATTCTCTATGTACCATCCTCCAAGCTGGGTAAGTTATATTTCCCTGCTCCCATTTTTCTCGCATTCTTAGTCGTAAGTATTCACCTTGCCACCTTGCGGCAGGAACTGCGAAAAGCCACAAAGGAGGTCATCAACCCTTCTCCACAACCAGAGGACCCTGACCGGGCCATTGATTCTGGACTCGAAGAAGATCCGGTTATCTCCGTGGAACTGATAGACCGGCAGTTCTATCAATTAAGCTGCGACAAGGCCCCGGTGGCCATTACGGCCGACTATCCCGGACTGCTTCCTGCATCGCAGGTAAGAAAAATCAAAAAGTCCCAACTCCAAAACTAGGATCCCCTTTTAGGAACTTCACCCACCATATACACATGGCATCTTTTACAGGGAAGGCATTCGGGACGCCCTGCTGAACCCGCGGCAACTCGCC
This sequence comes from Triticum urartu, assembly GCF_056163025.1. Classification (NCBI taxonomy): domain Eukaryota; kingdom Viridiplantae; phylum Streptophyta; class Magnoliopsida; order Poales; family Poaceae; genus Triticum; species Triticum urartu. Next base: position 390,989,947 of record NC_141873.1, on the reverse strand, counting down.
AACAAGAGGTGCTGAGGCCGGGTAGGCCAAAAAGGAAGGCGGTCAGGATGGAGACGCCGGCGCAAAGGTATAGGAAAAACCCTGCTCCGTGGTTGTCGTCTTTTTCGAAATGTAATGACGCCCGTGTTTCTTTAACAGAAAGAATGCTCGCCGGAATATGTCCAGCGATGCTGCCAACCAAGCTTCCACCAGTCGGGCGCCAGGACCAGACATAGAGGCGGAAGGCGATATGGGGCAAGCGCCGGATAATCCCCCGACAGAGGATGCGGATAGATTGTCCGCTACAAACTCAGAAGTGGAAAGCACCCTGAATCATAGGCGCCGCCGGGCCGTACTCCGTGACGCTTGTTTCTCACCAGAGGCGTTCGACGCCTTCAATTCTGGAGAGCGTACCTCCGTGCTGCTCAAGATGGTCTAGCCAGAGCCACGGATCAGTATGTAAAGGATGTACGGGTGAGTAAATCTGACGATTTATATGTATCAGTAGCCCATGAGACTTGAAACAGTTAGCAGAACTAATTTAAGGATCATCTATAATGTGCAGGTTCTTACAGGGAAGAATACTAGGTTGTCCCAGGAGCTGGAGGAATGCAAGACCCAACTGGGGGCCGCTCTTACTGCATTGCAGGAACAGAAAAAGCCTCCCGCTGGTAACATTTACTTTAAAGAATGGTGATTACCATATAGTGTGCGGCGTGTCTGCAGATCTAACAATTGATTTTGCAGATGAGTCTGGAGAAAGTTCGGGGGACCAGCATGTTATGCGACAGCTAGAGGCTGTCAAACGCGTGCTGAGTAAGGTTATGCTGGAGAAAAATAGTCTTCAAGATGTCAATGTTAAGCTGAATGTTGAACTAAAAGACGTTCGGGGCCAGCTTGCGGACTCCGAGAAGGAGAATAAGCGGCTTCGGCGCGGCATTTTTAGTAAGTGCTTGATCGAATCCTACTAAAGGGGTTCGGCGAGGAAGGCGATTAACAGCGTTATGTCTGTACGTATGTTGACGGGTCGTCCCGCGGAGGAAATGCCCAGGTCTGCAGGTGATCTTCTGTCCGAGCTGTCACATCTGCACGAACAAGTTCGGTAGGTGATGCAAGGTGTTGCCCAGGCTTTGTGGCCATCTGTCTCCTTGCCAGAGGGCGTTGCAGAGCTTACGGAGAAGCTCAAGGGAGCACGGCGGCGCCTCCGATTATGGAAGATATCGGCCTGCCGACAGGGTGCCAGAGAGGCCTGGGCCATGGTGAAGACTCGGTATACCAAGGCAGACCCAAATCACATGGCCGAGGTCGGACCTGTGGGGCCCGACGGAAAAGAGATCCCCGTTAGCTTAGTTTATGGGCAAGTAGAATTAGCCGCAAAGTATTCCCAACAGGATTGTAAGCTAGACCGCCTGTTGGATGGTATAGAAGAGGAGTTTAGTCAGTCTGCATGACTATGTAATTAAAGTGACATGTATAATGCCTTCTAGCCAGATTGTAGATCATTTGTCATTGCGGACCTTTTCGCTTCAACCTCCGGGCCCGATAGTCCGGAGTGAATCCGAATACCCGCTCAGTTATATAAGAACCGGGGTATGCGTGGAGACCAGGCGTAGGGGTCATTAGTGCTTTATCAGACAAGTGCCCAACTAGTTATGTTATATTACATGGGTAGTAAGAAACATCTTCCAGGGAGAATAGTTCTGTTAAGGGTTCCTTTCCCTGGGTAAGCATGCCCTAAAGTGCATGTCCGGACTGCGATAAGAAACGCAGAAAAAGCATCTGGGGGCAGATATGGATAATAAATAAAAGTCATCTTTTGTTCACCGACCGAATATTCCCTCAAGAACGCTAGCTTTCGGCTTCACCCAGTCTGAGGTACACATCCGGCTGACCCGGCAGTAACAGTCGCAGAGGTGCACCCCTTATGCCCTAGCCGAATTAACGGGAACGTAGGGCATAAATACAAGAGCCAGGCAACCCAGCTTGGCCAAAACTTAAGTCATATCGATGCATATAATGGTGAAAAAAGGTACATGCGGAAGTATAAGACATGTGTTGGGCGTGAGGCACAGGTAAATAATTTAAGCTTCTGTGAAAGAAGCCCCCAGGTATGGAGAGTGCGGCTAGTGCATCTGTAATGTACAAGTGAGGCACAAGGTGACCCTTGAAGGCCTAGAGAAATAATAAGAAAAAGAAAGAAAGGGAAACAAGACAGATGATGCATATGCAGAAAATGGACAAATGGAGGGGACTAACATAGAGTCCGGTGCTAGGCGTAGAATCTTCGGAGCCTGGCTGCCTTCCATGGGTTCGGCTCGAGTCGACTAGTCGATGCATCCCGCAGTCGGTACGCTCCACCGGTCAGAACTTGGTCGATAATGAAGGGACCTTCCCATTTGGACTCGAGCTTGTTCTTTTTCTTATCCGGCAGGCGTAGAACTAGTTCGCCAACGTTATAAGTTTTGGCCCGTACTTCTCTGCTTTGGTATCTGCGAGCCTGTTGCTGGTAAAATGCGGAACGGGCTTTAGCTACGTCGCGCTTTTCCTCCAAGGTGTCCAGACTGTCCTGCCGATCGAGCTCGGCTTCTCTTTCTTCGTACATGCGCACTCGAGGTGAGTCATGAATTATGCCACAGGGCAAGACTGCCTCTGCGCCGTACACCATAAAAACGGTGTATATCCGGTACTACGATTCGGCGTGGTACGCAGCCCCCAGAGTACGGAGTCGAGCTCCTCTACCCAGTGCGTGTCACACTCCGTTAAGGAACGCACTAATCTAGGTTTAATGCCGCTCATTATAAGACCGTTTGCTCGTTCGACTTGACCGTTGGTTTGTGGGTGATAGACTGAAGCATAATCGAGCTTGATGCCCATTTTGCTGCACCAGAGTTTTACCTCATCGGTCGTGAAGTTCGTGCCGTTATCAGTAATGATGCTGTGGGGGACGCCGTAATGGTGTACAACCCTGGATATGAAATCTATCACCGGTCCGGATTCGACTGTTTTAACCGTTTAGCCTCTATCCATTTGGTGAATTTATCCACCATGACCAATAAGTATTTTTTTTCTTGTGGGTTACCCCTTTAAGGGGTCCAACCATGTCAAGCCCCCAGACCGCGAAGGGCCATGTAATGGGGATTGTTTGGAGGGCGGTGGGTGGCATGTGGCTTTGATTTGCAAAGAGCTGGCAACCGGCGCAACGTTGGACCAAGTCCTGTGCATATGCCCGGGCCGTTGGCCAATAGAATCATGTACGAAAGGCCTTGCTTACAAGAGCCCAGGCTGCGGCGTGATGACCGCCGAGTCTGGCGTGGATTTCTGCCAAAATATTCCGCCCTTCCTCTTCGGAGATGCACCTTTGAAGGACTCCGGTAGTCCTTTTCTTGTACAATTCTCCCTCATGGACCCTGTAGGCCTTCGATCGCCGCACTATGCAGCGTGCCTCATTTTGGTCCTCCGGAAGTTCCTGTCTAGTTAGGTAGGCCAGGAATGGTTCTGTCCACGGGGCAATAATGGCCATTATTTCATGGGCTGAAGGTGTTATTTCGGTGGCGGAGCCTCTAATTGTGTCAGAGAGTTTGGTATCGGGTATTTTGGCTGGGTCCGGACTGTTATTACCGGGGTCCCCTTCCCATTCTACGGATGGCTTGAAGAGCCTTTCCAGAAATATGTTGGGAGGGACCGCGTCGCGTTTTGCGCCGATGCGGGCGAGGATATCCGCCGCCTGATTGTTTTCCCGAACCACATGGTGAAATTTGAGTCCCTCGAACCGAGCTGACATTTTTAGGACAGCATTTAGATAGGCCGCCATTTTCGGATCCTTAGCGTCAAAATATCCATTTATTTGGGATATTGTGAGGTTTGAATCCCCACGCACCTCCAGGCATTGAATGCCCATGGAGATTGCCATCCGAAGACCATGCAACAGAGCTTCGTATTCGGCTGCATTGTTGGAATCTGTATACAATATTTGCAGTATGTACCGAACGGTATCTCCGGTTGGGGACGTCAGGACGACGCCAGCCCCTAGACCGGCCAGCATTTTAGAACCGTCGAAGTGCATGATCCAATTGGAGTATGCGCCGTACTCTTTAGGGAGTTCGGCCTCCGTCCATTCAGCGACGAAGTCGGCCAGTACTTTCGATTTAATGGCTCGGCGAGGTTTGTATGTTATGTCGAATGGGAGGAGCTCAATGGCCCATTTGGCAATCCGGCCCGTAGCGTCGCGGTTGTTGATAATATCATTAAGTGGCACTTCCGAGGCTACTGTAATCGAACACTCTTGAAAGTAGTGTCGTAGTTTCCATGATGCCATGAATACCGCATATGCTATTTTTTGGTAATGCGGGTACATTGATTTGCATGGAGTGAGGACAGTGGATACATAGTATACCGGATTTTGAAGAGGGAATTTGTGTCCGTCCGCTTCCCGTTCGACAACGAGCACCGCGCTTACAACTTGATGAGTTGCCGCAATATACAACATCATTGGTTCGCCGATGTTTGGTGCAGCCAGGATCGGGTTGGTTGCCAGAATGGCCTTTATTTCTTCTAATCCGGCTGTGGCCGCGTCCGTCCACTCAAAGTGTTCGGTGCGCCGAAGGAGGCGATAAAGGGGTAAAGCCTTTTCTCCCAAGCGGGAGATAAAGCGGCTTAGAGCCGCCACGCATCCAGTTAGCTTTTGGATTTGTTTGAGGTCTGTTGGGGTAGCCAACTGTGAGAACACTCGGATTTTGGCCGGATTAGCTTGCAGATGTCGGCCATGCTGCGGAGTGTTCGCTTGCGTCTATTATTTGACGCGAAGGTCTCAAAGACCGTTAACACCGTATTGTTGTCCACGGGATGGTGCTCTGTGGTGTTTGGGAGGAGTAGATCCTCACCACTTTTGGCCACCTGCCGGAGTATCCAACATGCTCTAAGGCTGTGTGTTGGTATTGCATCCGTTGTACTATGAATTTTGCAGGGTCCGTTGAGCCATCCCTCCAGTACGGTTCCTTGCCACGTAGAGGGCTTTTGCTTTTTGGTAGTTAACCCGGGTGTATTGTGATAATGCACCCTTTTATTTCGGACTGGGTTTGTGTTCAGGGCCAGATTATCCCAAAAGTTTGTTTCGGTTTTCCAGGCACTTTCCATCGCACAGTACTTTCGTACTATGGACGCCAAGTCAGCGAAGCGTGTTATCTCACGGCGAATTATGGCGTTAAGGATTCCCTTGTCCGTGCAATTATTGCGGAAAAATAAGATTGCGTCTTCCTCGCGTCAGTCCTTAACCTTATTCATCGCAAGGAGGAATCTGGCCCAGTAGTGATGTACCGTTTCCTGGGGCTCTTGCCTCATGTGGGGAAGATCGCTTATGTTTGGGTGGGTGGGTGGAATTGAATCCGAACCCTCACCTAATCTGGGATCCAGGGGCCGAGGAATTTCCAATTTTGAAAGTTCCAGTTCCAGGGTGTACCCGATAACCCTGGCCCGCTGCCTGACTCTAAGTTCAGGGATTGGGTGTTGTCCTCCTGCGAACGGGCGTCTGGCTCAGAGAGCTCGGGAATCCGGACATAGTTGGTCCTCAAGATGGACGAAAGGTCACCGCATTGTTCCTCCACCACTGCAATATGATGGGTGACCGGTGGAGAGTTAATCTCCCTTTGATCGGGTTTAAGCCCAATCCGGTCATAGTCCGTAGCGACTCCCAGGGCGGCGATGCGATCTAAGAGCTCGTTTAAGGAGGCGAGCTCTATTGGATCCATCTGTTCGGCGAGTGCCGATTTGACGTGGAGGCTGTTTTTCATGACCCGAGAAGTCATCCTCGGCGCGGCGGCCAAACAGGCGGTCATGATGAAACCGCCTAGCCGGAGAGTTTGGCCGACAGCGAAAGCTCCCTCGACAATAGTACCATCTTTAAAGACGAGACGAGACATCCTTCCTTCTAGCGACGGCACAGAGGAACTCTCAATGAAAGCACCAATGTCGGTGTCAAAACTGGCGGATCTCGGGTAGGGGGTCCCGAACTGTGTGTCTAGGCCGGATGGTAACAAGAGGCAGGGGACACACTGTTTTACCCAGGTTCAGGCCCTCTTGATTGAGGTAAAACCTGTCCTGCTTGATTAATATTGATGATATGGGTAGTACAAGAGTAGATCTACCACGAGATCGGAGAGGCTAAACCCTAGAAGCTAGCCTATGGTATGATTGTATGTTGTCCTACGGACTAAAACCCTTCGGTTTATATAGACACCGGAGAGGTCTAGTGTCGGTGTCAAAACCGGCGGATCTCGGGTAGTGGGTCCCAAACTGTGCGTCTAGGCCGGATGGTAACATGAGGCAGGGAACACGATGTTTTACCCAGGTTCGGGCCCTCTTAATGGAGGTAAAACCCTACGTCCTGCTTGATTAATATTGATGATATGGGTAGTACAAGAGTAGATCTACCACAAGATCAAGGAGGCTAAACCCTAGAAGCTAGCCTACGGTATGATTGTTGTATATGGAGTTGATTGCCTACGGACTACAACCCTCTGGTTTATATAGACACCGGATAGGGTTAGGGTTACACAGAGTCGGTTACAATGGTAGGAGATCTTGAATATCCGCATCGCCAAGCTTGCCTTCCACGCCAAGGAAAGTCCCATCCGGACACGGGACGAAGTCTTCAATCTTGTATCTTCATAGTCCAGGAGTCCGGCTGAAGGTATAGTCCGGCCACCCGAACACCCCCTAATACAGGACTCCCTCAGTAGCCCCCGAACCAGGCTTCAATGACGATGAGTCCGGCGCGTAGATTGTTCGGCATTGCAAGGCGGGTTCTTCTCCAAATCCTGTGTACCTATAGGAATAATGTACGATTTTTGTAATGTAGCGCTCCTCGACTCCCACGCCCAATAATGGCCGTCTTCCATGTGTCAAACGAATGCAAAAAGCCGGGGCGTTTTTACATCCACGCCCCTAGCCGTATAAACGAGCCGTCTATTTAACGAGATGGGGATTTAGGTCCAAACCACATCTTCTCCTCTCCGCGAGTTATCATCAGAGCACTTCCAGCAAAGGTCCATTCCAACATGACCAGCCGTCGCAGCTCCTCCCCTTGCCCCTCCGGTCCCAAACCCGGGGACTGGGAGAGTTGCACCATCCCGCATAGCGAGTTAGTGTCGCTTCAGGCCAAGGGATTTCTCCCTCAGGCATACATGGTCCCGGTCCGAGCCGGTCTCGCCACCTATAATGGCGGAAAACAAGCGGAGAGCACCCCCAATCCTTCTAAAGGAGAGCGGGTGTGCCTCGTCCCCTATCTAATAAGGGGACTGGGGTTTCCAATTCATCCATTTCTCCGCGGGCTTCTGGAGTTCTACGGCCTCCAGCTGCACAATCTCACGCCCGCCTCCGTATTACATATTGCGGGTTTCGTCGCCCTTTGCGAGCTATTTTTAGGCATTGAGGCTCATTTCGCGCTGTGGAAGAGGTTATTCTGCCTGGTGCCCCGTTCTCGAGAGGGGTCTATATACCAAGTGGGCGGAGCCGAAGTATGGTGCATCGCCGGGACCGGATACCTATCCGGAACCCCAAAGAAGGCGTCCGAGGACTGGCCTTCGGAATGGTTTTACATAGATGACGTCCCGCTACCGGACCCTATCTGGGTCGGTCTCCCCGAGTTCAGCAGTGCCCCATTGAAGAAACGCTTGACCTGGCATCCGCGGAGCTCTCAGAAAGAAAGCGACAGATACGTCCTTTACCTGATGGGCCGGATAAGATTGTTGGCTCATTCCGGACTAACCATGATTGGAGTCATGGCCGCATGCATTATGCGAGGGGTGCAGCCGCTTCAATATAGAGGCCACCCCATGTGGGATTTCAACGGGGAGGATGACGCCACCCGTTACGGTCGTAAGGGACCGGCCTCAGCTGCCGCCCTAGTAAGGATCTTATCCTCTTTGTACAAGGGAGAAAAGGAGGAATTCCTCCGCGTCAATCCACAGGCCGGATTTACTATGTACGATCCTCCAAGTTGGGTAAGTGAATAATTGCGCTTGCCCGTCTGTTTTATACTCCCACGGTTAGATATGTAGTCTAACGACTTTAGTGCAGGAACTGCGATAGGAGGTAAAGGATATAAATAGCCGCCCTCCACAGCCCGAGGACCCAGAACGGTCCCTCGATCCGGACTCCGAAGAGGACCCGGACATATCGGTGGAGCTTATCAACGGGGTGTTCCATCAGCTAAGCAAGGACAATACCTTGGTAGCCATCACGGCTGATTACCCAAGGTTAATCCCGGCCTCCCAGGTGACAGAAATCGGAGTCTCATTCCCTTGAGAGAGATTCCACTCTCACGTATTCCGGTGTTTCTGACGACAATCGTGTTTTGCAGGGGAGATTTCCGAGGCAGGAGGCCGAACTTGCGGCGGCTAGCCAACGAGGGGCCGCAGGATCCCGTGGGGCAAAAAGGAATGCAGTCCGGACTGAGATGCCGGCGCAAAGGTATAGCGCACCCTCTGTTTCCCTGGTGTTATTCTTTCAGGGCATATTAACGTTCATGCTATCTTCAGAACGAAGAGACCTCACCGGACTACATCCAGAGAGGTTGCCAATTGCGCCCCCACCAGCCAGGCTCCAACATCTGGCCAGGAAGCGGAGGCGAGCACAAGGCGCGCACCGGACGCTCCTCCGACAGAGGATGCGGACAGGCTGTCTGCCACAAATTCTGAAGTGGAGAGTGCCATGAACCACAGGCGTCGCCGGACAGTTCTACGCGATGCTTGTTTCTCCCAAGAGGCTTTAGATGCCTTTAATTCAGGAGATGCGTACCTCCGTGCCGCTCAAAATGGTTTAGCCAGAGCCACGGAGCAGTATGTAAAAGACATACGGGTAAGAAAATTTTGGTCAAATATAGATATACCAGTAGCCCCCGAGACTTGAAACAGTTAGAGCAACTGATTTAAGGATCATTTAATAAGCAGGTTCTTACAGAGAAGAATACCGTACTGTCCCAGGAGCTGGAAAAGTGCAAGGCCCAACTAGAGGCCGCACTAGCCGCAGCAGGGGAGCCCAAAGAGACCCCCTCAGGTAAGATACGCTTCGAAAGATTAGTATTGTGCGTTGTGGGTGCAAATCTGACAAATCATGTTGCAGATGGCGCCGGACTCGATCCGGAAAAGCAACAACTCTTACGCCGGCTAAAGGCCGGTGAGAGTATGTTGACAAAGGTGAGGCGAGAGAAGAATGATCTTCAGGATGCCAACACCAGGCTGGACGTCGAACTTAAAGATGTTCGTGGCCAGCTGTCGGACTCCATGAGGGAGAATCAGCGGCTTCGACGCGGCATATTCAGTAAGTGCTTGAACGAACTTTGAAAAAAAAGAGTTCGGCAAGGAAGTCGACTAACAGAGTAATGTCTGTAGGTATGCTCACAGGTCGTCCTGCAGAGGAAATGCCCGGTTCTACGGGTGACCTTCTTCTCGAACTCATGCAACTGCACGAGCGAATTCGGCAGGCGATGCGAGGTGTTGCCCAAGACTTATGGTATGCCCACTCCATGCCCGAGGGCCTTGGAGAGCTTGCGGAGAAGCTGAAGGGAGCTCGGCGGCGCTTCCGGTTGTGGAAGATATCGGCCTGCCGACAAGGCGCTAGGGAAGCCTGGGCCATGGTGAAGACCCGTTTTACGAAGTCTGACCCAAACCACATGGCCGAGGTCGGACCAGTGGGGCCTGACGGGAGGGAGATCCTTGTGAGCTTAGTATACGGCCAAGTAGAGTTGGCCGTGAAGTATTCCCAGCAGGACTGTAAATTAGACAGCCAGTTAGATGGTATAGAAGAGGAATACAATCAGTCAGAATGACTATGTAATTTTGAATTGACATGTGTAATGCCTTCTAGCCGGATTGTAGATCATTTGTCGTTGCCGACCTTTTCGCTTCAACCTCGGGACCTGACGGTCTGGAGTGTGTCCGAATACCATAGCGGTTATATAAGAACCGTGGTATGCGTGGAGACCAGGCGTAGGGGTCATTAGTGCTTTATCAGACAAGTGCCCAACTAGTTATGTTATATTACATGGTTAGTAAGAAACATCTTCCAGAGAGAATAGTTCCATTAGGGGTTCCTTTCGCTGGGAGGCATGCCCTAAAGTGCATGTCTGGACTGCGTAAACAGACGCAGAAAAAGCATCTGGGGGCGCATAAAATAAGTAAAAAGATCATCTTTTATTTCACCGACCGAATATTCCCTTAAGAACGCTAGCTTTCGGCTTCACCCAGTCTGAGGTACACATCCGGCTGACCTGGTAGTAACAATCGCAGAGGTGCTCCCTTTACCGCCTAGTCGAACAATCGGGAATGTAGGGGTAAGCACAGGAGCTAGGCAACCCAGCTTGGCCAAAACTTAAGTCATATCGATGCATATAATGGTGAAGAAAAAGGTACATGCGGAAGTTTGACGCATGTGTTGGGCGTGAAGCCCGTATAAATAAGCTTCTGTTAAAGAAGCCCCCAGGTTTAATGAGCGCGAGTGGCGCGTCACTAGATGAGCCTTTAAGGGCTATAAAAGAAAAGAGGGGAAGGAGAGAAATGTAAGACAGAAAAATGCAAAAAATGGACAGAGGAAGGAGACAAACACAGAGTCCGGCGCTAGGCATAGAATCTTCGAAGACGGGTGGCGTTCCACGGGTTCGGCTCGAGTTGGTTATCCGACGCATCTCGCAGGCGGTACGCCCCGCTAGTCAGGACTTGGTCAATTATGAATGGACCTTCCCACTTGGGCTTGAGTTTGTCCTTTTTCTTATCCGGCAGGCGTAGAACTAGTTCGCCAACATTGTAATTTTTGGCCCGTACTTCTCTGCTTTGATATCTTCGGGCCTGTTGTTGATAAAATGCGGAACGGGCTTTTGCCACGTCACGCTCCTCCTCCAGGGCGTCCAAGTTGTCCTGCCGATCGAGCTCGGCTTCTCTTTCTTCGTACATGCGCACTCTAGGTGAGTCATGAATTATGTCGCAGGGCAGAACTGCCTCTGCGCCGTACACCATAAAAATGGTGTGTATCCCGTGGTATGATTTGGCGTGGTCCGCAGCCCCCATAGCACGGAGTCGAGCTCCTCTACCCAGTGCGTGTTAGATTCCTTGAGGGACCGCACCAGTCTGGGTTTACTGCCGCTCATTATAAGACCATTTGCACGTTCGACCTGGCCGTTGGTTTGTGGGTGATAGACGGAAGCATAACCGAGCTTGATGCGCATGTTTTTGCACCAAAGTTTTACCTCGTCGGCGGTAAAGTTTGTACCGTTATCGGTTATGATGCTGTGGGGGACGCCATAACGGTGTACAACCCCGGATATGAAGTCTATCACAGGTCCGGATTCGGCCGTTTTAACAGGCTTGGCTTCTATCCATTTGGTGAATTTATCCACCATGACCAGTAAGTATTTTTTCCTATCGGTCCCACCTTTAAGGGGTCCGACCATGTCAAGCCCCCAGACCGCAAAAGGCCAGGTGATGGGTATAGTTTGGAGTGCGGTGGGCGGCATATGGCTTTGGTTGGCAAAAAGTTGGCAACCAGCGCATCGTTGGACTAGGTCCTGAGCGTCTGCCTGGGCCGTCGGCCAATAAAAGCCTGTACGGAAAGCCTTGCTAACAAGGGACCGAGCTGCGGCGTGGTGGCCACCGAGTCCGGCATGAATTTCAGCCAGAAGGTTCCGCCCTTCCTCTTCGGAGATGCACCTTTGAAGGACTCCGGTAGTGCTTTTCTTATAAAGCTCTCCCTCATGGACTCTATAGGATTTAGATCGCCGCACTATGCAGCAGGCCTCATTTTGGTCCTCCGGGAGTTCCTGCCTAGTAAGGTAGGCTAGGAATGGTTCTATCCACGGGGCGATGAACGCCATTATTACGTGGGCTGAAGGTGTAATTTCATTGGCAGAGCCTCCAATTGTGTCAGATTGTTTGGCGTCGAGTGGTGCGGCTGGGTCCGGGCTGTTATTTGCGGGTTCCCCCTCCCATGCTACGGATGGCTTGAACAATCTTTCCAAAAAGATGTTGGGGGGGACTGCATCGCGTTTTGCTCCGATGCATGCCAGGACGTCCGCTGCTTGATTGTTTTCTCGGGCTATATGGTGAAACTCCAGCCCTTCGAACCGAGCTGACATTTTTAGGACGGCATTGCGGTGAGCTGCCATTTTTGGGTCCTTGGCGTCGAAGTCTCTATTTATTTGGGATATCGCAAGGTTTGAATCCCCGCGTACCTCTAGGCGCTGGATACCCATGGATACTGCTATCCGGAGACCATGTAGGAGGGCCTCATATTCGGCTGCATTGTTGCAATCCATGTGCATGATTTGGAGCACATATTGGACTGTGTCTCCTGTGGGGGTCGTCAGGACGACGCCAGCCCCCAGTCCGGCCAACATTTTGGAGCCATCGAAATGCATAATCCAGTTTGAATATGTGACGTACTCTTTAGGGAGCTCGGCCTCCGTCCATTCTGCGACGAAGTCGGCCAAAACTTGCGATTTAATAGCTCGCCGTGGCTTATAGGTTATATCGAACGGGAGAAGCCTTGTTGAGGTCTTTAAAATCGACACACAGGCGCCAGGATTTGTCCTTCTTTGGTACCATCACCAAGTTTGCTAGCCAGTCCGGATGTTTTATGTCTCTAATGAATCCGGCCTCCAATAGCTTGGCTAGCTCCTCTCCCATAGCCTGTCTCTTGGGTTCGGAAAAACGCCGAAGGGCTTGTTTGACAGGTTTGAATCCTTTTAGGATAGTTAAGCTGTGTTCGGCCAGCCTGCGTGGGATCCCTGGCATGTCTGAAGGGTGCCAGGCGAAAATGTCCCAGTTCTCTCGTAGGAACTCTCGCAGTGCGGCGTCTACATCAGGGTTCAGTCGTGCCCTGATGGAAGCTGTTTTATTGGGGTCCGTTGGATGGACCTGGAATTTGACTATTTCGTCAGCTGGCTTGAAGGATGTGGATTTGGATCTCTTATCGAGTATCACATCATCCCTGTTAACCGTGGAGTGCAGCGCAGTCAGTTCCTCGGCCGCTAAGGCTTCGGATAGTGCCTCAAGGGCTAATGCGGCCGTCTTGTTTTCGGCGCGGAGTGCTACATCCGGATCACTAGCTAGAGTGATAATTCCGTTCGGCCCGGGCATCTTAAGCTTCATGTACCCGTAATGGGGTATTGCTTGGAAGATTGAGAATGCTTCCCGTCCCAGTAAAGCGTGATATCCGCTTTTGAACGGGGCCACCTGAAACGTGACTTCTTCGGACCTATAATTATCCGGCGTGCCGAACACCACATCTAGTGTGATTTTTCCTGTGCAGCGCGCTTCCCGACTGGGGATTATTCCTCTAGAGGGTTTTTGGTGTTTATCCCGGGTGTCCTATGATGATGCACCCTCTTAGTTCAGACGGGATTACTATTCAAGGCCGGATTATCCCAAAATTTTATTTCGGTTTTCCAGGCGCTTTCCATCGCACAGTATTTTTGTACTATGGACGCCAAGTCAGCGAAGCGTGTAATATCACGACGACTTACGGCGTTAAGGATTCCCTCGTCCATGCAATTACTGCAGAAAATTGAGATTGCGTCTCCCTCGCGGCAATCCTTTATCCTGTTCATAACCAGGAGGAATCTGGCCCAGTAATGATGTACTGTTTCCTCGGGCCTCTGCCTGATTTGGGAGAGATCGCTTATGTTCGGGTGGGCGGGTGTCGTTGAATCTGAAACCTCACCCAATCCAAGATTCGGAGGCTGAAGAGTTTCTGAACTCTGAAGTTCGGATTCTTGGATGTTGTCCAACGAATCTAGCCCGTTGCCTGATCCTAAGCTTAGGTCTTGAGTTACATCCTCCTCTCCGCGGGTATCCGGCTTGGAGGAGTCGGGAATTCGGACGTAGCTAGTCCTTAAAATAGATGAAGGGTCGTCGCTCTGCGCCTCTACCACGGCAACGTGGTGGGTGACTTGGGAGAGTTAATTTCTCTTAGATCGGGTTTAAGCCCAACCTGGTCGTAATCCGTAGCGACCCCCAGGGCGGCGATGCGATCCAAGAGCTCGTTTACGGAAGAGAGCTCCATTGGATCTAGCTGCTCGACGAGCTCCGAGCCGACGTGTAGGTTGCTTTTGATGACCCGAGAGGTCACCGTCGGCGCAACAGCCGAACAGGCGGTCATGAGGAAACCACCTAGCCGGAGAGTTTGGCCGACAGCCAAGGCTCCCTTAGCAACGGTGCCGTCTTTAAAGACGGGAGGAGGCATCCTTCCTGATTGCGACGGCACAGAGGAACTCTCAATGAAAGCACCAATGTCGGTGTCAAAACCGGCAGATCTCGGATAGTGGCTCCCGAACTGTGCGTCTAGGCCGGATGGTAACAGGAGGCAGGGAACATGATGTTTTACCCAGGTTCGGGCCCTCTTGATGGAGGTAAAACCCTACATCCTTCTTGATTAATATTGATGATATGGGTAGTACAAGAGTAGATCTACCACGAGATCAAGGAGGCTAAACCCTAGAAGCTAGCCTACGGTATGATTGTTGTATATGGAGTTGATTGCCTACGGACTACAACCCTCCGGTTTATATAGACACCGGATAGGGTTAGGGTTACACAGAGTCGGTTACAATGGTAGGAGATCTTGAATATCCGCATCGCCAAGCTTGCCTTCCACGCCAAGGAAAGTTCCATCCGGACACGGGACGAAGTCTTCAATCTTGTATCTTCATAGTCCAGGAGTCCGGCTGAAGGTATAGTCCGGCCACCCGAACACCCCCTAATCCAGGACTCCCTCAGCTAGGGTTACACAAGGTCGGTTACAAAGGAGGATATATACATATCCGTATTGCCTAGCTTGCCTTCTACGCCAAGTAGAGTCCCATCCGGACACGAGACGAAGTCTTCAATCTTGTATCTTCATAGTCCAACAGTCCGGCCAAAGGATATAGTCTGGCTATCCAGAGACCCCCTAATCCAGGACTCCCTCAATTACCGCTTAGTATAAGTGAAGGCTAGCAAAAGACTGGGAAGCGACCAGCTAGAGAGCGACAACAGTCATGAACATGCATTAAAATTAATCAACACTGAATGCAAGAATGAGTAGGATATAATGCACCATGAACATAAATATCATAGAGGCTATGTTGATTTTGTTTCAACTACATGCGTGAACATGTGCCAAGTCAAGCCACTCGAATCATTCAAAAGAGGATACCACCCTATCATACCACATCACAACCATTTTAATAGCATGTTGGCACGCAAGGTAAACAGTTATAAGCTCCTGGCTAATTAAGCATAGCATAAGCAACTATAATCTCTAATTGTCATTGCAAACATGTTTATTCATAATAGGCTGAATCAGGAACGATGGACTAATCATATTTACAAAAACAAGAGAGGTCGAGTTCATACCAGCTTTTCTCATCTCAATAAGTTCATCATATAATCATCATTATTGCCTTTCACTTGCACGACCGAATAGTGTGGATAACAATAATAGTGCATGTGCATTGGACTAAGCTGGAATCTGCAAGCATTCAATTCAAGAGAGAAGACAAGGTAATATGAGCTCTTTGTCAGATCAACGATAATGCATATAAGAGCCACTTTAACATTTTAATTATGGTCTTCTCCTATCGACCCCCAAAGAAAAAGAAAAGAAATAAAACTATTTACATGGGAAAGCTCCCAATAAGCAAAAGAAGAACAAGAAATCTTTTTGGGTTTTATTTTTAATTATTACTACTACAGCATGAAAAGTAAACTAACTAAAAGCTACAACTATTTTTTTTGTTTTTCTTAAGGTTTATTAAACACACAAGAAGAAAGCATAAAAAGGAAAATAAACTAGCATGGATGATACAGTGAAAAATTATGAGCACCGACAACTAGCAATGAGTGTGTGAACATGAATGTAATGTCCATGAGAAATACGTACTCCCCCAAGCTTAGGCTTTTGGCCTAAGTTGGTCTATGGCCACGGCTGGCCTGGCGAATATCCAAAGTTGTAGCTGGGGTCGTACTGAGATGCAGCAGCTATTGCCTCATGATCTGCCGCTTAGAGACAGGTCGTCTCCATCCTCCTCTTATACTCGTCCGCCTCCTCCCTGGTTATAATATGTCTCCATTTTGCCTGAGAGTCAAAGAAAGCAGGAGCAGGGAGAGCGACATGATAGGTGTGTCATCTGTCAAAGATTAGTCAGTACTGGAGGAACTGATCGTTCCTCTCAACAAACTAATGACGAACCATGGCCTCATAATCTAAATAAACAGGAGGCAACTCAATAGCATACCCACGTATTAGTATATCAAGAAAATTAGCTAGATGGGTTGCATAAATTCCACCAAAGAAATCTCCATGAATACGATTAGTATGCAACCTACGTGCAATGATAGCCCCCAAGTTGTATTGTTTATCTCCTAAAACAGCGCTTCTGAGAACGCTAAGATCAGGCACACACATGTGACATGCTTCATCTTTACCATTAATGCATCTACCTATGAAGAGAGCAAAATAATGTATAGCAGGAAAATGAATGCTCCCTATGGTAGCTTGTGTTATATCTCTAGATTCCCCCACAGTTACACTAGCAAGGAAATCTCTAAACTCAGATTTGCGAGGCTCACTAGTGCTGCCCCATTGTGGAAGTTTGCAAGCAGTATTAAAATCCTCTAAGTCCATAGTATAAGAATTTTCATAAGATCAAGTAGGACAGTCTGAGAATTGCGTGATGATTAAAATTCAAACCTCCTCACAAAGGAACCAGTGAGATAGTGGTATTGGCGGCACTTATCTGCCTCGAAGCTCTCAAGATCAGCATTACGCACATACGTGTTAAATTCTTCCTTGATTCCTGCTCGATCCATAAAGTCCTCTGAAGGCCATTCACAAGCCCGCACTTGAGCTTCCCTCAGTGGTTCATCGTCGGCATCGCGTATTGCGAGCATGGGTCCTTGCTTCCTTGAAGGACCATCTTGGTACATTTTCCTAAACATATTTCTTCCTCTGAAAAATTTCTGAAATTTTAGTAACTTCAAAATAAAAGTGAACCAAACTCAACAATATTGATAGCAACTACTCCTACAAGTGCCTAGAGGCAATATCATGCATCAAAACTACTTTTGACCATATAAATTTGACATGCAAGCTCAAGAACAGGGTCACCTAAGCAGCAAAATATGCAATGAATAAAGCACTAGAACAAAAACTAATTAGACCATTGGAGGAGTCACATACCAAGGAACAATCCCCCAAAGCAGTTTTTTGAATGGAGCTTTGAGCAAGGAGATCGAAAATGGCAGCAAAATGAGCTTGGACTCGGGTTTGAGCTGGTTAGTGATGTTTGTGGGAGGAATAAGGAGTGTATGGTAGCTGGAATAAGTGGAGGGGAGCCACCATGGGCCCACGAGGCAGGGGGCGTGCCCTCCACCCTCGTGGCCAGGTGCTTGCTCCCCCTGTTGTGTTCTCAGTGCCAGATATTCTCAAATATTCTAGAAAAAAATCATATTTAATTTTCAGGGCATTTGGAGAACTTTTATTTTCGGGGTATTTTTTATTGCACGGATAATTCAGAAAACAGACAGAAAAATACTATTTTTGCTTTATTTAATATAAATAACAGAAAATAAAAAGAGGGTACAGAGAGTTGTGTTTTCTAAATTCATCCATCTCATGCTCATCAAAAGGAATCCACTAACAAGGTTGATCAGGTCTTGTTAACAAACTCATTCCGAATAACATGGAACCAGAGAATTTTCGAATAACACTAGTTTACCTCAACGGGGATATGCACATCCCCAACAATAATAATATCATATTTCTTCTTGACAGTAGGAAGAGGAAATTCAAAACCTCCAAAAATAATCGATGGAATTTTTCCAATAGAGTTGATACTGTGGACTTGAGATTGTTTCCTCGGAAAGCGTATTGTATGCTCATTACCATTAACATGAAAAGTGACATTGCCTTTGGTGCAATCAATAACAGCCCCTGCAGTATTCAAAAAGGGTCTTCCAAGAA
Organism: Triticum urartu; assembly: GCF_056163025.1. NCBI lineage: Eukaryota > Viridiplantae > Streptophyta > Magnoliopsida > Poales > Poaceae > Triticum > Triticum urartu. The sequence goes on along the minus strand of NC_141873.1, from coordinate 390,971,980 downwards.
TAATAGACATACTATCGTCCTCGGGAATATCAAGAATAACAAAGTCCGTTAAAATATTAATGTTTGCAACCACAATAGGCACATCCTCACAAATACCTACAGGTATAGTAGTTGATTTATCAGCCATTTGCAAAGATATTTCAGTAGGTGTCAACTTATTCAAATCAAGTCTACATATAAAGAGAGAGGCATAACACTAACACCGGCTCCAAGATCACATAAAGAAGTTTTAACATAGTTTCTTTTAATGGAGCATGGTATAGTTGGTACTCCGGGATCTCCTAGTTTCTTAGGTATTCCACCCTTAAAAGTATAATTAGCAAGCATGGTGGAAATTTCAGCTTCCGGTATCTTTCTTTTATTTGTAAAAGTTTCTTTCATATACTTAGTATAAGGATTCATTTTAAGCATATCAGTCAAACGCATACACAAAAACATAGGTCTAATCATTTCAGCAAAGCGCTCAAAATCCTCATCATCCTTTTTCTTCGATGGTTTAGGAGGAAAAGGCATGGGTTTCTGAACCCATGGTTCTCTTTCTTTACCGTGCTTCCTAGCAACAAAGTCTCTCTTATCATAACATTGATTCTTTGATTATGGGTTATCAAGATCAACAGCGGGTTCAATCTCTACTTCATTGTCATTACTAGGTTGAGCATCATTATTAACATTTTACTAGGTTCATGCTCATTACCAGATTGTGTTTCAGCATCAGAAATAGAAATATCATTAGGATTCTCAGGTGTGTCAATAACAGGTTCACTAGAAGCATGCAAAGTCCTATCATTTTTCTTTTTATTCCTCTTAGAAGGACTAGGTGCATCAATATTATTTCTCTGAGAATCTTGCTCAATTATCATAGGATGGCCCTCAGGATACAAAGGTTCCTGAGTCATTTTACCACCTCTAGTCATAACTCTGATAGCATTATCATTTTTCTTACTATTCAATTCATTGAGCAAATCATTCTGAGCTTTGAGTACTTGTTCTACTTGAGTGGTAACCATAGAAGCATGTTTACTAATAAGTTTTAGTTCACCTTTAACATTAGCCATATAATCACCCAAGTGTTCAAGCATATCAGCATTGCGTTTTAATTCCCTACCAAAATAAGCATTGAAATTTTCTTGTTTAACCATAAATTCATCAAACTCATCCAAGCATGGGCTAGCAAACTTAGTAAATGGGATTTCAGCTTTATCATATCTATAGAGAGAATTTACCTTTACTACCTGTGTCGGGTTATCAAGACCATGTATTTCTTCAACAGGCGGTAAATTAAGACCATGTATTTCTTCAATAGGAGGTAAATTCTTAACATCTTCAACTTTAATACCTTTTTCTTTCATAGATTTATTTGCCTCTTACATATCTTCAGGACTGAGAAATAGAATACCCCTTTTCTTCGGAGTTGGCTTAGGAGTTGGTTCAGGAATTGGATCAAGAATTGGATCAGGAATTGGATCAGGAAGTGTCCAATTATTTTCATTGGTCAGCATATTATTCAATAAAATTTCAGCTTCATCTGGTGTTCTTTCCCTGAAAACACAACCAGCACAACTATCCAGGTGGTCTCTGGAAGCATCAGTTAGTCCATTATAAAAGATATCAAGTATTTCATTTTTCTTAAGAGGATGATCAGGCAAAGCATTAAGTAATTGGAGAAGCCTCCCCCAAGCTTGTGGGAGACTCTCTTCTTCAATTTGCACAAAATTATATATTTCCCTTAAAGCAGCTTGTTTCTTATGAGCGGGGAAATATTTAGCAGAGAAGTAATAAATCATATCCTGGGGACTACGCACACAACCAGGATCAAGAGAATTAAACCATATCTTAGCATCACCCTTTAATGAGAACGGAAATAATTTAAGGATATAATAGTAGCGAGTTTTCTCATCATTAGTGAACAGGGTGGCTATATCATTTAATTTAGTAAGATGTGCCACAACAGTTTCAGATTGATAGCCATAGAAAGGATCAGATTCAACTAAAGTAATTATCTCAGGATCAACAGAGAAATCATAATCGTTAGCAGTAACGAAGATAGGTGAAGTAGCATAAGCAGGATCATATTTCATTCTAGCATTCAGAGTTTTTTGTTTCAGCTTAGCTAATAATTTCTTAAGATCACTCCTATCATTGCAAGCAAGAAAATCTCTAGCAGTTTCTTCATCCATAACATAGCCCTCAGGCACAACAGGTAATTCATATCTAGGGGGAGAATCTTCATCATCACTTTCATCACTATTATCAGTTTCAATAATTTCATTCTCTCTAACCCTAGCAAGTTGTTCATCAAGAAATTCACCAAGTGGCACAGTAGTATCAGGCATAGAAGTAGTTTCATCATAAGTATCATGCATAGCAGAAGTGGCATCATCAATAACATGCGACATATCAGAATCAATAGCAGAAGCGGGTTTAGGTGTCGCAAGCTTACTCAAAATAGAAGGTGAATCAAGTGCAGAGCTAGATGACAGTTCCTTACCTCCCCTCATAGTTGAGGGATAAATCTTGGTTCTTGGATCTTTCAAGTTCTTCATAATGATAAGCAGATATAAAACCCAAGTGACTCAAAGAATGGAGCAATGCCCCCCGGCAATGGCGCCAGAAAATAGTCTTGATAACCCACAAGTATAGGGGATCGCAACAGTTTTCGAGGGTAGAGTATTCAACCCAAATTTATTGATTCGACACAAGGGGAGCCAAAGAATATTCTCAAGTATTAGCAGCTGAGTTTTCAATTCAACCACACCTAGAAACTTAATATCTGCAGCAAAGTATTTAGTAGCATAGTAATATGATAGTAGTGGTAACGGTGGTAAAAGGTAATGGTAGGAAAAGTAATATTTTTGGTGTTTTGTAGTGATGATAACAATAGCAACAGAAAAGTAAATAAGAGAAGAACAATATATGGAAAGCTCGTGGGCAATGGATCGGTGATAGAGAATTATGCTGGATGCGGTTCATCATGTAACAGTCATAACCTAGGGTGACACGGAACTAGCTCCAATTCATCCATGTAATGTAGGCATGTATTCCGAATATAGTCATACGTGCTTATGGAAAAGAACTTGCATGGCATCTTTTGTCCTACCCTCCCGTGGCAGCGGGGTCCTATTGGAAACTAAGGGATATTAAGGCCTCCTTTTAATAGAGTACCAGACCAAAGCATTAACACATAGTGAATACATGAACTCCTCAAACTACGGTCATCACCGGGAGTGGTCCCGATTATTGTCACTTCGGGGTTGTGGGATCATAACACATAATAGGTGACTATAGACTTGCAAGATAGGATCAAGATCTCTCATATATTGATGAAAACATAATAGGTTCAGATCTGAAATCATGGCACTCGGGCCCTAGTGACAAGCATTAAGCATAGCAAAGTCATAGCAACATCAATCTCAGAACATAGTGGATACTAGGGATTAAACCCTAACAAAACTAACTCGATTACATGATAAATCTCATCCAACCCTTCACCGTCCAGTAAGCCTACGATGGAATTACTCACGCACGGCGGTGAGCATCATGAAATTGGTGATGGAGGATGGTTGATGATGATGATGGCGACGGATTCCCCTCTCCGAAGCCCCGAACGGACTCCAGATCAGCCCTCCTGAGAGAGTTTAGGGCTTAGCGGCGGCTCCGTATCATAAAACGTGATGAATCTTTCTCCCTGGTTTTTTCCTCACCGAAAGTGAATATATGGAGTCAGGGTTGAGGTCGGTGGAGCGTCAGGGGGCCCATGAGGCAGGGGGCGCACCCCCCACCCTCGTGGATAGGTGGAGGCCCCGTGACGTGGATCTTCCTTCCAGTATTTTTTATATATTCCAAAATAATTCTCCGTTGATTTTCAGGTCATTCCGCGAACTTTTATTTCTACACAAAAATAACACCATGGCAATTCTGCTAAAAATAGCGTCGGTCCGGGTTAGTTCCATTCAAATCATGCAAGTTAGAGTCCAAAACAAGGGCAAAAGTGTTTGGAAAAGTAGATACGACGGAGACGTATCACTTTGCTGCATCACCCTTTCCTCTTCAAGGGAAAACCAACGCAGTGCTCAATAGGTAGCAAGGATGCTGATACGTCTCCAACATATCTATAATTTATGAAGTATTCATGCCATGTTTACAACAATTTTATATGGTTTTCGTATGATTTGCATGGAACTAACCCGGACTGAGTTGTTTTCAGCAGAACAACCGTGGTGTTGTTTTTTGTGCAGAAATGAAAGTTCTCCAAATGAGCTGAAACTTTTTGACGGTTTTTTTGGAACAAAAGAGACCCCCGAAGCTTCGTGGGAGGGCCAGAAGAGCCATGAGGAGGGCACAACCCACCAGGGCGCACCTGGTGGGTGTAGCGATCCGACCTCGAACGGTCAAATCTTTGTGCATAAGTGTCATCCCTGGATCGGTAATGCTGACACACACAGTACTTGAAGGCTTTATAACAGAGTGCGATCACACACTTATTACATCGAATGTCTCAAAAGAGAACTTGTTACAATAATATGGCTTAAGGCCATCTAAATAAGATAACGGCGGAAGCATCAAAGGTAAATGAGTCCATCAACTCCAACGGCATAGATGAGTGCACGACAACGACCTAGCGCACCTTACTCTTCGTCTGAAAAGTCTGCAACATAATACGTTGCAGCCCGAAATGGGTCATTACATGGAATATGCTGGCAAAATAACACTGTAGAGCAAATGAACAAAGTAAATGCTAACACTACATGCATATATGGCTGGTGGAGGCTCTATGGTTATCATATTTTTGCGAAAAGCCAGTTTTTCCCTACTACAAAGGAATATAATTTATTTTAACTACAAAGTTGGCTGATAAACATTGAGAATGGAAACCCCATCTCAATCCCAATTAAATAGTAATTAACAACCCAACAAAATTAATTAAGAGTGTTGAGATCACATCAATAATTCAAGAACCAGGTACTCAAAAAGTCCATAACCGGGGACACGGCTAACCATGATTAATTTGTACACTCTGTAGAGGTTTGCACACTTTTCCCTACAAGACTCGATCTCCTCCGTTGGATTTCTCGCATTACATGATGTTTGAGAAACGGATGACCGAGACACATTCTTTCCAAAGAGGTCCCCTTAACCGATAGATAGGCCGGTACACCTACAATCCCCTACATCTGCTAGCCCATCATGGAAAGGATTCCCACAACTTACTCAACTATGCCAGAGCCAATAATGGCTTGTGGCTGCACAGGGAAGTTTCTAGCATGAATAATCTTATGATCCCTTTGAGCCTGGGTGGCGAACCATAGGATGATCACACGGATTCCCCGGGATCTCCTTGGACAAACACTGGATTCCCCAGGTGCCCACAAACAATCCAACCAGATGTGTGTTAAAGTAGCCACCTTAAATAAACCCTTAGTTCGTAATAATACTCACAACTGTCATGAATCACTCAAACCAATCCATGTCTACAAGCATAGGGTAGCAGTATAAGCATAACGTAATAACTCCCAGGGTTTAAATAAAGGATAATAGGTTCTACCTCATCAACTACTTCCCAATACCCACATGTTACCAAAACCTAACCATGCAGTGTTTGAAGATTGAACTAATGCATAAAAACTAGGTAATAAAGGGGTATGATCAAAGTGTTACTTGCCTTGCTGACGATCTACAAACCCTAGAGACTCGTAGTAGCACGCTTCGCACTCCGGAAATTCTATCGCAAACAAACAATAGCATACATAAGTACTCAAGCATAGATGCAAGGGTAAAACTCATATGAAAAAGTCCAAACTGAAAGTTCAACTGAAGTGATTTGATTTGCAAAAAGAATCTATCAAATCGGAGCTATGAAACTCAAACTACGATCAAAAGAAGTTCGAATTCAAATCTGCTTGAAACCAAATTTTAATTTTTCAAAACCATGTTCAAGTTGATAAACTGGAAAGAGAGGTTCGAGACGAAGATTTTGGCGTTGGTTTCACTGGATTTGGACGAACGGTTAAAAAGTAACGAGGGTTTGAGCATCAGGGACTAATATGTGATAAAAATAATCGCAGATAGGTCCCTGGACGAAAATAAAATAAAATAAACGACTAACGAATGAACGTTCGTTAACAGAGACAAACAAATGAACATGTTCGCGAACAGAAGCATTCGGGTGAACGTTCGCTAAATAGCGGAACCGAAGAAAAAAAACCGATTTAACCGGTCCAAAACCAAAAACCAAAAAAACGGCGACGGCGGCGGTTTTTACCAGTTCCTCGAGAAAAACCGGCGGCGGCGAGGTGAGATCCGGCAAGGCGGGGCTGCGGCGGCGGTGCGGCTTGGCTGCGGGGCTGCGGCGGTGGTGCAACGTTGGCGAGGTGGGGCGACGGCGCGACGGCGGCGGCTGGCTCGGGGTCCAAGGAGGGCCCCGGGTCGCTATTTAAAGGGGAAGAGGCGGCGGTGGCTTACGGGAGGGGGCGGCGGTGCCCGTGTCCAGGCCGGACATGGCGACGGCGGCGGACGCGCTCGCGACTCCGGTCCCGAGTCAGAGGAGGAGGGCGGCGCGGCTGCGGGCCGGCTTGCTCGGCTGGGCCTTCGGCCCAGTCGGGCGGGAAGTTTTCCTCTCCCCCTTTAAATAGCGACTCGGGGTCCAAGGAGGGCCCCGGGTCGCTATTTAAAGGGGGAGAGGCGGCGGTGGCTTGCGGGAGGGGGCGGCAGTGCCCGTGTCCAGGCCGGACACGGCGGCGGCGGCGGGCGCGCTCGGGACTCCGGTCCTGAGTCAGAGGAGGAGGGCGGCGCGGCTGCGGGCCGGCTTGCTCGACTAGGCCTTCGGCCCAATCGGGCGGGAAGTTTTTTTTTAATAAATAAATTTCGTCGAAAACAAAATTTTTAATAAAATAAAAATAATTCTAAAATGCAAAAAACAATTTTCACCGTCTAAATAAAATATTTTGAACAAAGTGAACATTTTTCTTGCCTAAAAATGCAATTTTCAAAAATTCATATTTTTTCTAATTCAAATAAAATCTCGAATAAAAACCAAATAAAATATTTATTTGATTTTGACATTTTTCCTTCATTATTCCCCTCTTATTTTGGAGAGAAAAAATATTAAAACCAAAATGATCCTCTTTTCAAATTTGAGAAAAAAATCAAATATGAAAATAAATGAAATCCCCAACTCTCTTCATGGGTCCTTGAGTTGCTTAACATTTCTTGGATCACAAACAAAATGCAATTAAAATATGATATGCATATGATTACCTATGTATAACATCCAAATTGAAAATTTGGGATGTTACAAACCTACCCCCCTTAAGATGAGTTTCGCCCTCGAGATTCGGGTTGGCTAGAAAATAGGTGTCGGTGGTGTTTCCGTAGGTCTTCCTCTCATTCCCAGGTGGCTTCATCCTGGGTATGGTGGCCCCACTGAACTTTGCAAAACATGATAACCTTGATGCGCGTAACTCAGCTGACAAACTTGAGAATCATGACGGGTTTCTCCTCGTAGGTTAGGTCACTGTCCAACTGAATTGCTTCCAGAGGCACTGTATATCTCAGAGGAATATCAGTCATCTCTGTGTGGCATTTTTTCAACTGAGAAACGTGAAACACATCATGAACTCCTGACAATCCTTCGGGTAACTCCAACTTGTAGGCCACTTCTCCCATACGTTCCAAAACTCGGTATGGTCCTACAAATCTCGGGGCTAACTTTCCCTTAACTCCAAATAGTTTAACTCCTCGCGGTGGTGACACACGAAGATATGCTCTGTCTCCAATTTCATAGACTACCTCCTTGCGTTTTGTATCCACATAACTCTTCTGCCTAGACTGAACTACCTTCAGTCTATCTCAAATCAACTTGACCTTCGCTTCAGACTCCTTGATCAGATCCGGTCCAAACAACTAGCGGTCTCCAATTTCATCCCACATCAACGGTGTCCTGCACCTTCTCCCATACAAAGCTTCGAAAGGTGCCATCTTCAAACTAGCTTGATAACTGTTGTTGTACGATAACTCTGCGTAAGGTAAATTATCATCCCAACTAGATCCATAATCTAGTGTACAGGCTCTCAACATATCCTCCTGAATCTGATTGACTCTCTCGGTCCGTCCATCTGTCTGCAGATGGAAGGTTGTACTAAACTCTAGCCTGGTACCCAAAGTCTGGTGCAACTGATTCCAAAACTTCGAAGTGAACTATGTTCCTCTATCGGATACGTTGGTCCTCGGAACTCCATGCAGACATACGATCCTGGTCATACATATCATGGCCAACTTCGCACTCGTATAGGTGGTTTTCACTGGAATAAAGTGAGCCACTTTGGTCAAACGATCCACTACTACCCAGATAGAATCATATCCCAATCGGGTCCTGGGTAATCCGGTGATAAAATCCATGACGAGCTTGTCCCACTTCCATTCAGGTATCGGCATAGGCAGCAATAGTCCTACTGGCTTCTGATGTTCTGCCTTCACTCTCTGACATACATCACACACGGCTACATACTCGGCAATATCCTTCTTCATACCAGTCCACCAGAAATGCTCCTTTAAATCCAAATACATCTTGGTGTTTCTGGGGTGTATAGAGTATGGCGAGTCATGAGCTTCCTGAAGTATTAACTTACTGATATCTGCATTATTGGGTACATATATGCGGTCCTCAAACCATAAGGTTTTATGCTCATCCTCTCGAAAACCCTTGGCTTTTCCTTTACTCATTTTCTCCTTTATCTCAGCAATTTCTTTGTCATCCTTTTGAGCTTCTCGAATCTTTCCCAGTAATGTTGACTGAACCTCCATTGTTGTGACAAAACCTCTTGGAACTATCTCCAAACGAAGTTCCTTGAGATCGTCAACTAACTCCTACGGTAATCATCCTCTTACGAGGGTATTGACATAACTCTTCCGGCTCAGCGCGTCTGCTACAACATTGGCCTTTCCTGGATGATAGTGCAACTTCATATCATAATCCTTTATAAGCTCCAACCATCTCCTCTGTCTGAGATTCAGCTCCTTTTGAGTGAAAAATGTACTTCAAACTCTTATGATCCGTGTACACATCGCAGTGGTTTCCAATAAGAAAATGTCTCCAGGTATTGAGCGCATGCACTACGGCTGCTAACTCCAAATCATGCGTGGCATAATTCAACTCATGCGGTCGAAGCTGTCGTGAGGCATATGAAACAACTCTTCCGTCCTGCATAAGTACTCCCCCAAGTCCTAAGCGAGAAGCGTCGCAATACACTTGGAAATCCTTGCGTATATCCGGAAGAATCAGCACTGGTGTTGTAACCAAACGTTTCTTCAACTCCTGAAAACTGGCCTCACATTCATCCGTCCATTTAAACTTAGTGTCCTTCTTCAACAACTCTGTCATAGGCTTCGCAATCTGGGAAAAATTCTCAATGAATCTCCGATAATATCCCGTGAGTCCTAGAAAACTGCGGATCTCTCCAACTAAGGTGGGTGCCAACCACTCAGTGACAGGTTTAAACTTGGTAGGGTCTACTGCTATACCTTCCCCTGATATAACATGTCCAAGGAATCCAACTTCCTTCAACCAAAACTCACATTTGCTGAACTTGGCGTATAGCTGATGTTCCCTGAGTTTCTCGAGAACTAAACGCAAATGCTCCTTGTGTTCCTCTTCATTCTACGAGTATACCAAAATATCGTCAATGAACACCACGAAAAACTTATCCAAGAACTCCATGAACACCTTGTTCATCATACTCATAAAAATAAGCAGGGGCATTTGTCAATCCAAATGACATGACCGTGTACGCATATAGCCCATACCTTGTGGTAAAAGCTGTCTTGGGTATATCCTATTCTCGGATCTTCAGCTGGTGGTATCCTGGTCGCAGATTGATCTTGGAAAATACTTTGGCTCCTTGCAGCTGGTCAAACAAATCATTGATCATCAGTAGTGGGTACTTGTTCTTGATCGTTACTTCATTCAATGCACGATAATCAACAACCATTCTTAACGATCCATCCTTCTTTTCAATTAAGAGCACTGGGGCTCCCCAAGGTGACGAACTTGGTTGAATGTAACCTTTCTCCAATAACTCCTTAACCTGCTTCTTAATTTCCTCCATATCATTTGCGGGCATCCGGTATGGTCTCTTTGATATCGGTCCGGTGCCTGGCAACAGCTCTATCAAAAACTCAATGTCTCAATCCGGCGGCATGCCTGGTAGTTCCTCTGGAAATACATCTAGGTAATCCTTCACAACAGACACTTCTTCCTGAACAACTCCCGGGAGAGAATTTACTTGGGTCCTCCTTGGCGCATGCCTAGATACATACTTGATCCTTTTACCCTCTGGGGTGGTGAGCAGAATTGACTTACTGGCGCAATCAATGTTCCCTCCATACATCGATAGCTAATCCATGCCTAGTATCACAACCAATCCTTGTGACTCCAGAATTATTAAGTCTGAGGGGAAAACATGCCTACCTATGGTCAATGGCATCTGAAAACATCCACAGCTTGCCATATACTCTGCTCCTGGCGAGCTTACTAACATAGGTGTCTTAAGAACTTTGGCGGGCAACTTATACTTATCCACAAACCCCCTCGAAATGTATGAATGTGATGCACCAGTATCAAAAAGAACGATTGCAGTAAATGACTTAACCAAAAACTTACCTATAACTGCATCTGGCTGTACTTCAACCTCCTCCATGCTAACGTGGTTCACCTGTACCCTACTGAAAGGGTTGGGCTTCTTCCCATAGCTTCCATTTCCATTGCCACTCTTCAACTCAGAACAATCATTGGCATAGTGCCCAGTCTTCCCGCACTTGTAACAGGTGACATGACTCAGATCCTTTTTAGCGGGTGTTGCTGGGTTGGAACGGTTCTGTGCTGCTTGCTCCATTCCCTTTTCCATTCTTGGGGCCATCGTGATTATGCGAACTTCCTCCATTGTGAGTGTGGCCTCCATGGTTATGGGTATATCCTCCCAAGTTCGGGGGTAAAATGAGGCTTCTGCGATGCTCCAAAATTATACTTCCCTTTGTCCATATTTCTTTTTGCGGCTCTCTATCTGTTGCTGCTTCCCTTCAATCATAAGAGCCCTGTCTACCAACTCCTGGTAATTTGTGAATGTTGCCACCATCAACTGCATACTCAGCTCATCATTCAGCCCTTCCATAAACTTCTCCTGCTTCACGGCATCTGTGGCCACATCATCTGGGGCATAGCGAGCTAACTTACTGAACTCATCCACGTACTGCCCCACAATACGGTTTCACTGGCGTAAGTTGCGAAACTCATGCTTCTTCATGCTCATAGCTCCAGTAGAGACGTGTGCAGTGCGGAACGCTTGCTGAAATTGATCCCAAGTAACATTGTCTATGGGGAATGTGGTTGTGTAATTCTCCCACCATGAGGCTACGGGTCCATCCAGTTGGTGTGCGGCAAAGCGCATCTTCTCAGCATCTGTGCAACCTGCGGTGGTCAACTCCCTTCCAATCTTGCATAGCCAGTCATCAGCAACAATCGGCTCGGTGCTACTGGAAAACACCAGCGGATTCAACCTTAGAAAACGGGCTAAGTTGTCAACTGGAGGTGGTGGCGGCGGGTTGTTATTGTTGCCTTGGTTTTGAACTAGTAGCTGCATCAAGGCATTCTACTGTTGGATCAACTAAGTGAGCTCCGGTGGGAAGACAAATCCGGGGTCACGTCTCGGAGGCATCTAATGAATTTAGAGAGGAGAGATTAGACTAGAATGAGGTCTAAAGGGAAAGCACTACCCATATGCACATGAGACAAACACATTCATATCACACCACTCAATTCAAACAAGGGCATACAAACGATCCAACTACCTTTACAAAATACTCGGACTACTACTATTTACATGGGGGGAATACTACTGATAATATGGTGGTCGACTAGAAATTTTGATCGGTGGAAGACTCCATGATATCTGCTCCAGCTTCATCTTCGTAATCATCATCACTACTGTCGGGTTTGGATTCGGTGTCGTCGATGATGATGTAGTCCTCGGGATGGTCGTCATCTCCTCCTGGCGCGGGGTCTCCCATGAGTACTCCTAGCTTCTTCTTCACGTCTTCATTCTTCTCCAGTAGCACTGCAATTTCCTCTTCATATCCATCGTGTGTAGACTTGAGTTCCTCTTCAAGCTCCATGTTCCTGGTCATCACCTTCTTCGGATCTATCATGCTGGCGCACATTTGGTTCTCCTGGCGGCGAATGTGCTGATCTAACTCCTGGATAAAGGCTGCAATGGACTTGTCCCTCCTAGTGCTAATCATCTCCCATTTCTCATCTCGGCGCAATCTGGTAGATGGTGTCCTTAAGATCCTTGTTGTAGACTTCGCCAATGTGTCCCATGGCGATGTGGGCTACCATGCTCTTTCCTAGACTCCAGGTTGGTGCATCAAAGGAAAACTCTATGGGCTCAGTAACTGGCGTGAATGTCCTTCTTGGAACATGAAATTTAATCATCCAACGCTCCTCTTCTGGTAAAGTGATGGTGTAGGTCCCGGTGAAGATTGGTATTTCGATGTTCAGGTACCTAGTGACTTCCTTCAAGTGTCGACCAAAGGGCATATCTTCATCCGGTTGAGCAAACTTGTTCCTTGGGCTCGCCATCCATAGAGTGGAAAATGGAGACGAGTCACAAATGAGTAGAGAGGAGTGACCTATGGCTTATCTAGTGGTCGCATCCTACAGTCAATGTGTGCTCTGATACCATCTTGTAGCGATCCGACCTCAAACGGTCAAATCTCTGTGCATAAGTGTCATCCCTGGATCGGTAATGCTGACACACACAGTACTTGAAGGCTTTATAACAGAGTGCAATCACACATTTATTACATCGAATGTCTCAAAAGAGAACTTGTTACAATAATATGGCTTAAGGCCATCTAAATAAGATAATTGCGGAAGCATCAAAGGTAAATGAGTCCATCAACTCCAACGGCATAGCTGAGTGCACGACAACAACCTAGCGCACCTTACTCTTCGTCTGGAAAGTCTGCAACATAATACGTTGCAGCCCGAAACGGATCAGCACATGGAATATGCTGGCAAAATAACACTTTAGAGAAAATGAACAAAGTAAATGCTAACACTACATGCATATATGGCTGGTGGAGGCTCTATGGTTATCATATTTTTGCGAAAAGCCAGTTTTTCCCTACTGCAAAGGAATATAATTTATTTTAACTACAAAGTTGGTTGATAAACATTGAGAATGGAAACCCCATCCCAATCCCAATTAAATAGTAATTAACAACCCAACAAAATTAATTAAGAGTGTTGAGATCACATCAACAATTCAAGAACCAGATACTCAAAATGTCCATAACCGGGGACACGGCTAACCATGATTAGTTTGTACACTCTGCAGAGGTTTGCGCACTTTTCCCCACAAGACTCGATCCCCTCCGTTGGATTTCTCGCACTACATGATGTTTAAGAAACGGATGACCGAGACACAGTCTTTCCGAAGAGGTCCCCTTAACCGATAGATAGGACGGTACACCTACAATCCCCTACATCTGCTAGCCCATCATGGAAAGGATTCCCACAACTTACTCAACTATGCCAGAGCCAATAATGGCTTGTGGCTGCACAGGGAAGTTTCTAGCATGAATAATCTTATGATCCCTTTGAGCCTGGGTGGCGAACCATAGGATGATCACACGGATTCCCCGGGATCTCCTTGGACAAACACTGGATTCCCCAGGTGCCCACAAACAATCCAACCAGATGTGTGTTAAAGTAGCCACCTTAAATAAACCCTTAGTTCGTAATAATACTCACAACTGTCATGAATCACTCAAACCAATCCATGTCTACAAGCATAGGGTAGCAGTATAAGCATAACGTAATAACTCCCAGGGTTTAAATAAAGGATAATAGGTTCTACCTCATCAACTACTTCCCAATACCCACATGTTACCAAAACCTAACCATGCAGTGTTTGAAGATTGAACTAATGCATAAAAACTAGGTAATAAAGGGGTATGATCAAAGTGTTACTTGCCTTGCTGACGATCTACAAACCCTAGAGACTCGTAGTAGCACGCTTCGCACTCCGGAAATTCTATCGCAAACAAACAATAGCATACATAAGTACTCAAGCATAGATGCAAGGGTAAAACTCATATGAAAAAGTCCAAACTGAAAGTTCAACTGAAGTGATTTGATTTGCAAAAAGAATCTATCAAATCGGAGCTATGAAACTCAAACTACGATCAAAAGAAGTTCGAATTCAAATCTGCTTGAAACCAAATTTTAATTTTTCAAAACCATGTTCAAGTTGATAAACTGGAAAGAGAGGTTCGAGACGAAGATTTTGGCGTTGGTTTCACTGGATTTGGACGAACGGTTAAAAAGTAACGAGGGTTTGAGCATCAGGGACTAATATATGATAAAAATAATCGCAGATAGGTCCCTGGACGAAAATAAAATAAAATAAACGACTAACGAACGAATGTTCGTTAACAGAGACAAACAAACGAACACGTTCGCGAACAGAAGCGTTCGGGTGAACGTTCGCTAAATAGCGAAACCGAAGAAAAAAACCGATTTAACCGATCCAAAACCAAAAACCAAAAAAACGGCGACGGCGGCGGGTTTTACCAGTTCCTCGAGAAAAACCGGTGGCGGCGAGGTGAGATCCGGCGAGGCGAGGCTCCGGCGGCGGTGCGGCTTGGCTGCGGGGTTGCGGCGGTGCTGCGGCGTCGGCGGGGTGGGGCGACGGCACGGCGGTGGCGGAGCAGCAGCGAGGCGGCGGGACGGCGCGGGTTGCAGGCGGCAGCGGCTAAGGGCGGCTGTCTCGGGGTCCAAGGGGGGCCCCGAGGTCGCTATTTAAAGGGGGGGAGGCGGTGGTGGCTTGCGGGAGGGGGCGGTGGTGCCCGTGTCCAGGTCGGGCACGGCGGCGGCGGCGGGCACGCTCGGGACTCCGGTCCCAAGTCGGAGGAGGGCGGCACAGCTGCGGGCCGACCTGCTCCACTGGGCCTTCGGCCAAGTCAGGCGGGAAGTTTTTTTTAATAAATAAATGCCGCCGAAAACAAAATTCCTAATAAAATATAAAAAAAATCTAAAAATGCCAAAAACAATTTTCACCGTCTAAATAAAATATTTAGAACAAAGTGAACATTTTTTGGCCTAAAATGCATATTTTTTCTAATTCAAATAAAATCTCGAATAAAAACCGAATAAAATATTTATTTGATTTTAACATTTTTCCTCCAATATTCCCCTCTTATTTTGGAGAAGTCATTTTATCTCCACTCATTTATTTTAATATTGGAAATATTTTGGAGAGAAAAATTATAAAATCAAAATGATCCTCTTATCAAATTTGAGAAATATTCAAATATGAAAATAAATGAAATCCCCAACTCTCTCCGTGGGTCCTTGAGTTGCTTAAGATTTCTAGGATCACAAACAAAATGCAATTAAAACATGATATGCATATGATGACCTATGTATAACATCCAAATTGAAATTTTGGGATGTTATAGTGGGCCTGGCTTGCCCCGGTGGGTTGTGCTCACCTCGAGGCCCACCTTCGCATGAAACCGAGGCCAAAAAATCCTATAAATAGAGAAACCATCAGAAGTAAACCTAGATCAGAAGTTCCACCGCCGCAAGGCTCTGTAGCCACTGAAAACCAATCTAGACCCCGTTCCGGCACTCTGCTGGAGGGGGGAATCATCTCCGGTGGCCATCTTCATCATCCCGGCGGCCACCACGGTGAGGAGGGAGTAGTCCACCCTTGGGGCTGAGGGTTTGTACCAGTAGTTATGTGTTTAATCCTGCTCTCTCGTGTTCTTGAGATGTCATGATCTTGATGTATCGCAGGCTTTGTTAATATAGTCAGATCATATGGTGTTTTCCCCTCTCTATCTTGTTGTGATGAATTGAGTTTTTTCCCTTGGAGATTTCATTGTTATCGGATTGAATACTTTTATGGATTTGAGAACACTTGATATATGTCTTGCAATTGGATACTCATGGTGACAATGGGGTATCATATTGATTCACTTGATATATGTTTTGGCACTCAACTCGCGGATTTCCGAGGTGACATTGGGGTAATCTATGCATAGGGGTTGATGCACGTTCTTGCTTTGTTTCTCCGGTAGAAATCTTGGGGCACTCTTTGAAGTTCTTTGTGTTGAATTGAGTATTATTGAATATGAATTTGCTTTGGTGTTATTTTAGTACGAACTCTAGGATAGATCGAACAGAAAGAATAGCTTTGTGTTATTTTAGTACGAACTCTTGAATAGATCGAATGGAAAGAATAGCTTTGAGGTGGTTTCGTACCCTACAAACAATTTATTCTTATGTTCTCCGCTAGATAGGAACTTTGGAGTGATTCTTCGTCACACTTTGAGGGGTGGTTATATGATCCAATTATATTAGCATTGTTGAGAGGTTGCACTAGTGAAAGTATGGACCCTAGGCCTCATTTTTAAGCATTGCAATACCGCTTGTGTGCCCGTTTACTATTTGCTACCTTGCTGTTTTTATTTATTCAAATTATAAAAATATATTTCAATCATCAATATTACACTTTTATCACCATCTCTTCGCCGAACTAGTGCACCTATACAATTTGCCATTGTATTGGGTGTGTTGGGGACACAATAGATTTCTTGTATTTGGTTGCAGGGTTGTTTGAGAGAGACCATCTTCATCCTACACCTCCCATGGATTTATAAACCTTAGGTCATCCACTTGAGAGAAAATTGCTACTGTCCTACAAAACTCTGCGCTTGGAGGCCGAACACGAGCCATTCCAAATGAAGGAGTGTCTAGCACTGCCACAACCCATTCATCATGATCTTTATCCACAAGCCCTAGTCGCCGCCATTTTCACCTCCATAGCCATCTCCACCACCATAGCAATCTCTCATCTAGTTCATACTTGTAATCGTGCATCACACAAGGCATCTATTGTAAGACATATTGCAATCAATCAATCTCAAGATGTGTTCTCAAGTGATTTCTTCTCATGATCTAATCTCCATATGTGAGTAGTCCGATAAGGTATGGGGTGAGGCATGAGCCTTGCTGTTGGGGAACGCAGTAATTTCAAAAAAATATCCTACGCACACGCAAGATCATGGTGATGCACAGCAGCGAGAGGGGAGAGTGTCGTCCACGTACCCTCATAGATCGTTAAGCAGAAGCGTTATGACAACGCGGTTGATGTAGTCGTACGTCTTCACGATTGACCGATCCTCGGTACCGAACGTACGGCACCTCCGCGTTCAGCACACGTTCAACTCGGTGACGTCCCGCGAACTCACGATCCAGTAGAGCTCGAAGGAGAGTTTCGTTAGCACGACGGCGTGGTGATGATGTTGATGAAGCTACCGTCGCAGGGCTTCGCCTAAGCACCACTACAGTATGACCGAGGTGGATTATGCTGGAGGGGGGCACCGCACACGGCTGGGAGAGATCAATGATCAACTTGTGTGTCCTTGGGGTGCCCCCTGCCCCCGTATATAAAGGAGCTAGGGGGGAGGCGGCCGGCCAGGAGGAGGGCGCGCCAAGGGGGGAGTCCTACTCCCACCGGGAGTATGACTCCTCCTTTCCTAGTAGGAGTAGGAGAAGGGGAAAGGGAAGGAGAGAGGAGGAAGGAAAGGGGGGCGCCCCCCACCCCCCCTTGTCCAATTCAGACTAGAGGGGGAGGGGGCGCGCGGCCTGCCCTAGCCGCCCCTCCTCTTCTCCACTAAGGCCCAATAGGCCCATTACATCCCCCGGGGGGTTTCGGTAATCCCCCGGTACTCCGGTATATGTCTGAAACCTCCTGAAACACTTCCGGTGTCCGAACATAGTCGTCCAATATATCGATCTTTACGTCTCGACCATTTCGAGACTCCTCGTCATGTCCGTGATCATATCCAGGACTCCGAACTACCTTCGGTACATCAAAACACAAAAACTCATAATATCGATCGTCACAGAACTTTAAGCGTGCGGACCCTACGGGTTCGAGAACTATGTAGACATGACCGAGACACGTTTCCGGTCAATAAACAATAGCGGAACCTGGATGCTCATATTGGTTCCTACATATTCTATGAAGATCTTTATCGGTCAAACCGCATAACAACATACATTGTTCCCTTTGTCATCGGTATGTTACTTGCCCGAGATTCGATCGTCGGTATCTCAATACCTAGCTCAATCTCGTTACGGGAAAGTCTCTTTACTCGTTCTGCAATGCATCATCCCGCAACTAGCTCATTAGTTGCATTGCTTGCAAGGCTTATAGTGATGTGCATTAACGAGAGGGCCCAGAGATACCTCTCCGACAATCGGAGTGACAAATCCTATTCTTGATCTATGCCAACTCAACAAGTACCATCGGAGACACCTGTAGAGCACCTTTGTAATCACCCAGTTACGTTGTGATGTTTGGTAGCACATAAAGTGTTCCTCCGGTAATCGGAAGTTGCATAATCTCATAGTCATAGGAACATGTATAAGTCATGAAGAAAGCAATAGCAGTAAACTAAAACGATCAAGTGCTAAGCTAACAAAATGGGTCAAGTCAATCACATCATTCTACTAATGATGTGATCCCGTTAATCAAATGACAACTCATGTCTATGGCTAGGAAACTCAACCATCTTTGACTAATGAGCTAGTCAAGTAGAGGCATACTAGTGACACTATGTTTGTCTATGTATTCACACATGTATTAAGTTTCCGATTAATACAATTCTAGCATGAATAATAAACATTTATCATGATATGAGGAAATAAATAATAACTTTATTATTGCCTCTAGGGTATATTTCATTCAGTCTCCCACTTGCACTAGAGTCAATAATCTAGATTACACAGTAATGATTCTAACACCCATGGAGTCTTGGTGTTGATCATGTTTTGCTCGTGGAAGAGGCTTAGCCAACGGGTCTGCAACATTCAGATCCGTATGTATCTTGCATATCTCTATGTCTCCCACCTGGACTTGATCCCGGATGGAATTGAAGCGTCTCTTGATGTGCTTGGTTCTCTTGTGAAATCTAGATTCCTTTGCCAAGGCAATTGCACCAGTATTGTCACAAAGGATTTTCATTGGACCCGATGCACTAGGTATAACACCTAGATCGAATATGAAATCCTTCATCCAAACTCCTTCATTTGCTACTTCCGAAGCAGCTATGTACTCCGCTTCACACGTAGATCCCGCCATGACGCTTTGTTTAGAACTGCTCCAACTGACAGCTCCACCGTTCAATATAAACATGTATCCGGTTTGCGATTTAGAATCGTCTAGATCAGTGTCAAAGCTTGCATCGACGTAACCATTTACGACGAGCTCTTTGTCACCTCCATAAATGAGAAACATATCCTTAGTCCTTTTCAGGTATTTCAGGATGTTCTTGACCGCTGTCCAGTGATCCACTCCTGGATTACTTTGGTACCTCCCTGCTAAACTAATAGCAAGGCACACATCAGGTCTGGTACACAGCATTGCATACATGATAGAGCCTATGGCTGAAGCATAGGGAACACTTTTCATTTTATCTCTATCTTCTACAGTGGTCAGGCATTGAGTCTTACTCAACTTCACACCTTGTAACACACGCAAGAACCCTTTCTTTGCTTGATCCATTTTGAACTTTTTCAAAACTTTATCAAGGTATGTGCTTTGTGAAAGTCCAATTAAGCGTCTTGATCTATCTCTATAGATCTTGATGCCCAATATATGAGCAGCTTCTCCGAGGTCTTTCATTGAAAAACTCTTATTCAAGTATCCTTTTATGCTATCCAGAAATTCTATGTCATTTCCAATCAACAATATGTCATCCACATATAATATTAGAAATGCTACAGAGCTCCCACTCACTTTCTTGTAAATACAGGCTTCTCCAAAAGTCTGTATAAAACCATATGCTTTGATCACACTATCAAAACGTTTATTCCAACTCCGAGAGGCTTGCACCAGTCCATAAATGGATCGCTGGAGCTTGCACACTTTGTTAGCTCCCTTTGGATCGACAAAACCTTCTGGTTGCATCATATACAACTCTTCTTCCAGAAATCCATTCAGGAATGCAGTTTTGACATCCATTTGCCAAATTTCATAATCATAAAATGCAGCAATTGCTAACATGATTCAGACAGACTTAAGCATCGCTACGGGTGAGAAAGTCTCATCGTAGTCAACTCCTTGAACTTGTGGAAAACCTTTCGCAACAAGTCAAGCTTTGTAGACAATAACATTACCGTCAGCGTCAGTCTTCTTCTTGAAGATCCATTTATTCTCGATGGCTTGCCGATCATCGGGCAAGTCAACCAAAGTCCATACTTTGTTCTCA
Source organism: Triticum urartu (assembly GCF_056163025.1). NCBI lineage: Eukaryota > Viridiplantae > Streptophyta > Magnoliopsida > Poales > Poaceae > Triticum > Triticum urartu. The sequence continues at coordinate 390,951,643 of NC_141873.1, read as the reverse complement.
TACATGGATCCCATCTCAGATTTCATGGCCTCAAGCCATTTTGCGGAATCTGGGCTCACCATTGCTTCTTCATAGTTCATAGGTTCATCATGGTCAAGTAACGTGACTTCCAGAATAGGATTACCGTACCACTCTGGCGTGGATCTTACTCTGGTTGACCTACGAGGTTCGGTGGTAACTTGATCTGAAGTTTCATGATCATCATCATTAGCTTCCTCACTAATTGGTGTAGGTGTCACAGGAACCGGTTTCTATAATGAACTAATTTCCAATAAGGGAGCAGGTACAGTTACCTCATCAAGTTCTACTTTCCTCCCACTCACTTCTTTCGAGAGAAACTCCTTCTCTAGAAAGGATCCATTCTTAGCAACGAATGTCTTGCCTTCGGATCTGTGATAGAAGGTGTACCCAACAGTCTCCTTTGGGTATCCTATGAAGACACATTTCTCTGATTTGGATTCGAGCTTATCAGGTTGAAGCCTTTTCACATAAGCATCGCAGCCCCAAACTTTAAGAAACGACAACTTTGGTTTCTTGCCAAAGCACAGTTCATAAGGCGTCGTCTCAACGGGTTTTGATGGTGCCCTATTTAACGTGAATGCATCCATCTCTAAAACATAACCCCAAAACGATAGCAGTAAATCAGTAAGAGACATCATAGATCACACCATATCTAGTAAAGTATGATTACGACGTTCGGACACACCATTACGCTGTGGTGTTCTTGGTGGCGTGAGTTGCGAAACTATTACGCATTGTTTCAAATGTAGACCAAACTCGTAACTCAAATATTCTCCTCCACGATCAGATCGTAGAAACTTTATTTTCTTGTTAAGATGATTTTCCACTTCACTCTAAAATTCTTTGAACTTTTCAAATGTTTTAGATTTATGTTTCATTAAGTAGATATACCCATATTTGCTCAAATCATCTGTGAAGGTGAGAAAATAACGATACCCGTCATGAGCCTCAATATTCATCGGATCACATACATCAGTATGTATGATTTCTAATAAATCTGTTGCTCGCTCCATTGTTCTGGAGAACGGCGTTTTAGTCATCTTGCCCATGAGGCATGGTTCGCAAGTACCAAGTGATTCATAATCAAGTGATTCCAGAAGTCCATCAGTATGGAGTTTCTTCATGCGCTTTAAACCAATATGACCCAAACGGCAGTGCCACAAATAAGTTGCACTATCATTATCAACTCTGCATCTTTTGGCTTCAACATTATGAATATGTGTATCACTACTATCGAGATTCAACACAAATAGACCACTCTTCAAGGGTGCATGACCATAAAAGATATTACTCATATAAATAGAACAACCATTATTCTCGGATTTAAATGAATAACCGTCTCGCATCAAACAAGATCCAGATATAATGTTCATGCTTAACGCTGGCACCAAATAACAATTATTCAGGTCTAAAACTAATCTCGAAGGTAGATGTAGAGGTAGCATGCCGACGGTGATCACATCGACTTTGGAACCATTTCCCACGCGCATCGTCACCTCGTCCTTAGCCAGTCTTCCCTTAATCCGTAATCCCTGTTTCGAGTTGCAAATATTAGCAACAGAACCAGTATCAAATACCCAGGTGCTACTGCGAGCTCTAGTAAGGTACACATCAATAACATGTATATCACATATACCTTTGTTCACCTTGCCATCCTTCTTATCCTCCAAATACTTGGGGCAGTTCCGCTTCCAGTGACCGGTCCCTTTGCAGTAGAAGCACTCGGTCTCAGGCTTAGGTCCAGACTTGGGTTTCTTCTCTTGAGCAGCAACTTGTTTTCCGTTCTTATTGAAGTTCCCTTTCTTCTTCCCTTTACCCTTTTTCTTGAAACTGGTGGTCTTGTTGACCATCAACACTTGATGCTCCTTCTTGATTTCTACCTCCGCAGCTTTTAGCATTGCGAAGAGCTCGGGAATCGTCTTATCCATCCCTTTCATATTATAGTTCATCACAAAGCTCTTGTAGCTTGGTGGCAGTAATTGAAGAACTCTGTCAATGACACTATCAACAGGAAGATTAACTCCCAGTTGAGTCAAGTGGTTATGGTACCCAGACATTCTGAGTATATGTTCACTGATAGAACTATTCTCCTCCATCTTGCAGTTGTAGAACTTATTGGAGACTTCATATCTCTCAATCCGGGCATTTGCTTGAAATATTAACTTCAACTCCTGGAACATCTCATATGCTCCATGACGTTCAAAACGTCGTTGAAGTCCCGGTTCTAAGCCGTAAAGCATGACACACTGAACTATCGAGTAGTCATCAGCTTTACTCTGCCAGACGTTCTTAACGTCATCAGCAGCATCTGCAGCAGGCCTGGCACCTAGCGGTGCTTCCAGGACGTAATTCTTCTGTGCAGCAATGAGGATAATCCTCAAATTACGGACCCTGTCCGTGTAATTGCTACCATCATCTTTCAACTTTGCTTTCTCAAGGAACGCATTAAAATTCAACGGAACAACAGCACGGGCCATCTATCTACAACAACATAGACAAGCAAAAATACTATCAGGTACTAAGTTTATGATAAATTTAAGTTCAATTAATCATATTACTTAAGAACTCCCACTTAGATAGACATCCCTCTAATCATCTAAGTGATCACGTGATCCATATCAACTAAACCATAACCGATCATCACGTGAGATGGAGTAGTTTTCAATGGTGAACATCTCTATGTTGATCATATCTACTATATGATTCACGCTCGACCTTTCGGTATCAGTGTTCCGAGGCCATATCTGCATATGCTAGGCTCGTCAAGTTTAACCCAAGTATTCTGCGTGTGCAAAACTGTCTTACACCTGTTGTAGATGAACGTTGAGCTTATCACACCCGATCATCACGTGGTGTCTCGGCACGACGAACTTTGGCAATGGTGCATACTCAGGGAGAACGCTTTTACCTTGAAATTTAGTGAGAGATCATCTTATAATGCTACCATCAAACAAAGCAAAATAAGATGCATAAAGGATAAACATCACATGCAATCAATATAAGTGATATGGCCATCATCATCTTATGCCTTTGATCTCCATCTCCAAAGCACCGTCATGATCACCATCGTCACCGACGTGACACCTTGATCTCCATCGTAGCATCGTTGTCGTCTCGCCAACTATTGCTTCTACGACTATCGCTACCGCTTAGTGATAAAGTAAAGCAATTACATCGCGATTGCATTGCATACAATAAAATGACAATCATATGGCTCCTGCCAGTTGCGGATAACTCTGTTACAAAACATGATCATCTCATACAATAAATATAGCATCATGTCTTGACCATATCACATCACAACATGCCCTGCAAAAACAAGTTAGACGTCCTCTACTTTGTTGCTGCAAGTTTTACGTGGCTGCTATGGGCTGAGCAAGAACCGTTCTTACCTATGCATCAAAACCACAATGATAGTTCGTGAAGTTAGTGTTGTTTTAACCTTCACAAGGACCGGCCGTAGCCACACTCGGTTCAACTAAAGTTGGAGAAACTGACACCCGCCAGCCACCTGTGTGCAAAGCACGTCGGTAGAACCAGTCTCGCGTAAGCGTACGCGTAATGTCGGTCTGGGCCGCTTCATCCAACAATACCGCCGAACCAAAGTATGACATGCCGGTAACCAGTATGACTTGTATCGCCCACAACTCACTTGTGTTCTACACGTGCATATAACATCTACGCATAAATCTGGCTCGGATGCCACTATTGGGGAACGCGGTAATTTCAAAAAAATTCCTACGCACACGCAAGATCATGGTGATGCATAGCAACGAGAGGGGAGAGTGTCGTCCACGTACCCTCATAGACCGTTAAGCGGAAATGTTATGACAACGCGGTTGATGTAGTCGTACGTCTTCACGATCGACCAATCATTAGTACCGAACGTACGGCACCTCCGTGTTCAGCACACGTTCAGCTCAGTGATGTCCCGTGAACTCACGATCCAGTAGAGCTCGAAGGAGAGTTTCGTCAGCACGACGGCATGGTGACGATGTTGATGAAGCTACCGTCGCAGGGCTTCGCCTAAGCACTGCTACAGTATGACCGAGGTGGATTATGGTGGAGGGGGGACCGCACATGGCTGGGAGAGATCAATGATCAACTTGTGTGTCCTTGCGGTGCCCCCTGCCCCCGTATATAAAGGATCTAGGGGGGAGGCGGGCAGCCAGGAAGAGGGCGCGCCAAGGGTGGGAGTGAGTAGGACTCCTCCTTTCCTAGTAGGAGTAGGAGAAGGGGAAAGGGAAGGAGAGAGGAGGAAGGAAAGGGGGGCGCCCCCCCCCTCCTTGTCCAATTCGAACTAGAGGGGGAGGGGGCGCGCGGCCTGCCCTGGCCGCCCCTCCTCTTCTCCACTAAGGCCCAATAGGCCCATTACATCCCCCGGGGGTTTCGGTAATCCCCCGGTACTCCGGTATATGTCTGAAACCTCCCGAAACACTTCCGGTGTCTGAACATAGTCGTCCAATATATAGATATTTACATCTCGACCATTTCGAGACTCCTCGTCATGTCCGTGATCATATCCAGGACTCCGAACTACCTTCGGTACATCAAAACACAAAAACTCATAATACCGATCGTCACAGAACTTTAAGCGTGCGGACCCTACGGGTTCGATAACTATGTAGACATGACCGAGACACGTTTCCGGTCAATAAACAATAGCGGAACCTGGATGCTCATATTGGTTCCTACATATTCTATGAAGATCTTTATCGGTCAAACCGCATAACAACATACATTGTTCCCTTTGTCATCGGTATGTTACTTGCCCGAGATTCGATCGTCGGTATCTCAATACCTAGCTCAATCTCGTTACGGGCAAGTCTCTTTACTCGTTCTGCAATGCATCATCCCGCAACTAGCTCATTAGTTGCATTGCTTGCAAGGCTTATAGTGATGTGCATTAACGAGAGGGCCCAGAGATACCTCTCCGACAATCGGAGTGACAAATCCTATTCTTGATCTATGCCAACTCAACAAGTACCATCGGATACACCTGTAGAGCACCTTTGTAATCACCCTGTTACGTTGTGATGTTTGGTAGCACATAAAGTGTTCCTCCGGTAATCGGAAGTTGCATAATCTCATAGTCATAGGAACATGTATAAGTCATGAAGAAAGCAATAGCAGTAAACTAAAACGATCAAGTGCTAAGCTAACAAAATGGGTCAAGTCAATCACATCATTCTACTAATGATGTGATCACGTTAATCAAATGACAACTCATGTCTATGGCTAGGAAACTCAACCATCTTTGATCAACGAGCTAGTCAAGTAGAGGCATACTAGTGACACTATGTTTGTCTATGTATTCACACATGTATTAAGTTTCCGGTTAATACAATTCTAGCATGAATAATAAACATTTATCATGATATGAGGAAATAAATAATAACTTTATTATTGCCTCTAGGGCATATTTCCTTCACTTGGAGCCCCAGGTATTTGGTGAAGGGATCAATGGAAGCCTTTGACACAATGTCTTATATGTGTAAAATAAAATTGCATCGTGAAGTATTTCTTGTCTTGTCCATGATATTCATCCCTATAGGTACCCAGGATCATGGAGATCGAGCACTGGTGAGGCTAGGAGCAAAGGTACCTTGAAGTGTTATACCGAACACCGATGACAGTAAGGTTTATTAGGGTAACATGGATCATATCCTTTGGGTATTCATGAGGTGTAGTCATTGAACGCCAAAGCTTTTGTCTGATATTATTATCTTAATTATCAAGACAACCATGTGAGACGGATAGGGCCTTCAGTAGGACAATTGATTCTTGATGCAGGACACGTGCCGGTCAGGATGTTATTTGGACACATCCCCCATTCCAAATGAAGGAAGCACATCTTGATGGGTGGCTTCTCGAGCACAAACTAATATCATTTTTTATCCGAACACAGCATTAAGACCTCATCCCTGTACCTTCTTTTTATTAGAAGTGTTTGAATCAATATTTGCTTATTGATCCGGTCAAAAGCTGGATTTGACACTTTAGCAAAAGCTTGCTAGAGACCATCACTTTAAGGGAATCTTCCTCTCGTGGGTTCGATAACCCAGGGTCACCTATGGGGAAATAAGTGTGGGATACTCTTTTTACCTCCAATACCGAATCAACAAAAAGGAGATATCAACCACAAGTGGATTCGATCGAGATGAGGATGTGTTACCGAAGTTTCCTCCCTTTAGGGGGAGGTACATCTCCGTTCGAGCGATGTAGAGGCATAATGCTCCCCAAGAAGCCAGTAGGTCCTACCTATTCTCCTCATGCCCTTGTACAATGCAAGATGTCGTGATTCCACTAGTGGTGCCCTTGAAGGCGGCGACCAAATCTTTACAAACAAGGCTGGGGCTCTCTTCACAACTCAATTAGAGGCTCCCAACACCACCACGAAGTTTCACCATAGTGGAATGTGGCTCCGAGGTGACTTCTTTCGTCTAGGGTGCCCAAACACCAAAGAGTAGCAAGTTCCGCAAGGGATTAGTGGGGGAATCAAATTTCTCTTGGTGCAAGTGTAGATCGATGCCCTCTCCTCCAAACCCTAGAGAATCAACAAGTTTTGATGGCTAGGGAGAGAGAACGGTGAAAATGAGCTTTTGGTGGCAACAATGAAGCAAGGGGATAAGAGGTAGGTCTTTGTGGGGAAGAAGTCCCCCTTTATATAGTGGGGCATAAAATCCAACAGTTATTGCTCTCAGCCCACACTCAAGCAGTATCACCACTCGAGGGAGCGGTACTACTGCCTAGAGCAGCAGTCACAGCTGTAGGTATTGAGTACAGTAGTACTAGAACGATAGTGCCGCCGGAGTGATACTGCCGTCCATCCGAGCGCTACTTCCGCTTTGGATCACTAGCACAGAGGAACAATGGTATTGAAGCAGCGCCAGAGCGGAAGTACCGCATAGAGTGGTACTACCATGTAACTGACATCTAAGTACCGTTAAAGTTGAACAAGGCAACATAACCTCATATATAGTCGAAAGTAGCGGCGGTAGTAGCAAGCAGCAGTACCGTGCAAACGGTACTACCGTTCCACTAATTCTTATAAAACAAAGACTCACATAACCAAGATTCCAAGCGGAAGTAAGAGCGGCACACTGGTCTGCAAAAGTACCGCCTAAGCGGCACTACCATAGACCAGAGCGGTACTACCGCCTGGATGCTGCAAAACCGACCAAGCAATAAGAGTTGAACCATCCATGTTGCAGGAAGGATTAGTGGGTGCATGTGGGTTTGTGTACTTGTTGATTCCACTCATAACTTTCCAAAGTGAACCCCCTCTTAATAGTACGGATTTCTATGACTCATGTTAACCGAAAAGAAACATCGGAAAACCATCTTTGCTCTTTCTATCACCGAGGGGAATAAAACCGTCTTGTGCCACATATAAGAATATCTGAAATGCTAAATGCGCACGGTTAGTCCGCAAAACACATTGTCATCAATCACCAAAACCATTACAGAGAGACAATCCCTAACATCGTTGGATCCAACGAGGCCTCCACGACGAGTTTTGCACCCTGACGTTGGTGTCGGCCACGACGACAAGCAGAGGAGGAGGAGCTCCACCACCAGCATCTGTGCAGATCATGTGGTGGGACCGTGTAGTTCGGTACTGGTGTGGCAAAAGTCGGGCAGCAACGCACATGCACCGTTTGGTGCTCTGCAACACCCCGCAGGGACCCGATTGTAAAAAGAAACTTTGGTTTGAGGACTTTTTTCCTAAATCCATAGACCTGGTCATAATTATTAACAATTAGCCACTACCATTCTTGTGTAATCACGCATGCCCTAGGCTGAGTTGGCAGCGCCATGTCAGCATTAACTGCAGTCAAAACTGGTTGACCGACCCAAAACCAAGACCAGGGTTGACTTCTAAACCTCGAGGTTAGTTGGAGGTGTATTTCAGGCAGTTTCGGGGTTCAGTGTTGTAAACCAAACCGTGTGGTTAGTTCATGGTTGAAATGTGAACTTTTCTCATAATGAAGAGATATGTATCAAATATATCCTATAATTTTGGTTACGTTCATGATATATTCATATTCATATTTTATATTATTTCATAAAATATCACTTTATCGAAAGATAAACTAATTCATTTCAACTTCAAATCTTACAAACTTTATATCCAAATCGACTAGGAAAATGCATAGAATCAAACTAGAGCATTGTCATGCATGTTTAAACACTATAAACCTAATGTCATGTAGTAAATCCATTTGAACTTAAATTATGCATGTGAAGTTCTTTCAAAAATGATTGTTTTATGTTTTCCAACTTCACATAAATTGGATAGGCTAGTTGTAGCTTTATTTCCATGGCATTAAAATGGCATGCATCATTTGCTTGCGCATTGCGCTATTACTTATGTTTGTTCTGTTTGTTGCCGGATTTGCTCCTGGTTTCTAAAACGACGCTTCTTACATGCACGCTTGTGATCCATCTCACAACAATGTTCCAAGGATACGTTGCAATACCAGGCTGTTGCAATCAAAGGCAAGCAACCCCCCTTAATCATGCCTTACCCATGCTTTCTCCCCCTTTCTTGTACTAGGGTCTTACGATGCTTTAGTGTTGATCGATACCTCAAAAGAAACTTTATATAGATTTATGCTCTTAACAACCTCCCAGACCGAGGCTATGATCCAAGTAGCTATCGGACAAGCGCTCACTTCCTACGGGCGTGAGGAACATTTTCTTCTGAAAAGAGAAAAGTTCATAGTACAACACTAAACCAACGTGATGGTTTAAAACTCAACCCTGAACTGCAAAAGCGGTGAACATATCGTCGTCTCAATTTTGACCCAGTCAATTGTTTTTACCACATTACTACTGACTAGGCAGTGCCAACTCAACAGCCCCAGCCAACTAATTTTGTGTTTTTCCATAAAACCAAAAAAATAGAGGAAAGGAGAAAAAACTGGAAAAGGAAAGGAAGTGTTGTTCCATAGCCGGGACAACAGCCGTCCACCATGACTGCCTTGTACTCCCTCGATTAACTGTGTATAAGCTTTGTGTCAAGTCAAACTTTCTAAAATTTACGATTCATGGGCAGTTCATTGCAGAGAAGAGCTCCCGCCACTAGTTTTTTTTAGCTATGAGCACCTTCGAGAGACTGAGCCGGCATATTATTTGAGATTGACAAAGTCATCATAGGTGTCTCGTAGTCGACAACTAACGAAAACGTCTCCACCCACTAAACGCACATCGCCGGAAATATCAAGACTTAAACTCTGATGAACGGGGATACCACTGTCTTGCTAACCATCCAACCACACGTTAGTTAGAAATTAAATCTTAACGCACACTCTATTTTTCACTTTGATCAACCCCCTTTCGAGATTGACGGGTAGGACCGGGGCCACTGACCATTGAGACAAGTTTAAGACAAATCATCAAACCTCTTGTAAAATGTGACAAATCATCTAATCCCGGGTATTCACTAGTTATACTTTTCCGTAGTAACATTCGGCCACTGTCGGCCTAGAGAACTCCTGCGTCTGCTCCACGCCGGACGCACTTTCCTTGCGGACGGACGTGCCAACCGTTTCCTTCCGAAAACAAGAACCGGCGGCCGCCGCCCGAGCTCGAACTCGACAGCCATGGCCTCCCAACTAGGGCCGCCGACGGCGAGATATGCCCCACCTGCTCCCAGCACCATCACTTCTATAGGCGACGACCTTCTCCGCGAGATCTTCCTCCATCTCCCCTCCCTCCCGAGCCTCGTCCGCGCCGCCCTTGCCTGCCGCACCTTCCTCCACGCTGTCCGTTCGTCCCCCGTCTTCCGCCGGGGATTCCGGTCGCTCCACCCATCCCCATTCCTTGGCCTCTTTATCGAGTCCTACAGCTGTTCCCTCCCTTCTTTCGTCCCCCTCCGCCGCCGGTCCGACCCGGACCTCGCCGCCGCAATACGCGGCGGCGATCTCTTCCTCACCCGACTCCCGGAGGACAACGACGACCCCTCTCCCGGGTGGGAGATCCAGGGCTGCCAAGACGGCTACGTCGTCCTGCTCAACCGGAGCACCGAGCAGATTGCCGCCTACAACCCCCTCACACTGGCTCTGGATTTCCTCCCTCCACTGCCCCATGAGATGTCCCGCTCCCGCTCCCTCGAGATCCACGTCGTCTTCTCCCAAGAGGGCCAGGGGTCGTTCCGTGCGGTCTGCGTCCGCCACGGCAGGTCCCTGCGGCGGGCGCGGGCGCGCATCGCCGTCTTCTCATCGGACGACAGGGGCAAGGGGTGGCTGGTTATGCCGGCGGTGGACACCGCGACGCCACGGCCTGGGGATGGTGGAGTTGACAAGCCCATGTTTCACACTGGCACCCTGGTGAATGGATTCATCTATTGGAAGCGCAAGACCCAAGCCTGCATGCTCGTGCTCAACACTGCGACATTGCAGTTCTCTGAAATGGATTTGCCGCAGCCCCTAAAAGGGAAACACTCCACAAACTTCAGGCTTGGTCAGACCAAGGACGGCGAGCTCTGTATCGTTTGCGCAGACGACTCCCGTGCAAAGGAGTGGACGCTTGCTGTTTGGTTCTGGAGAGCCGACGATGGCGGTGTCAAGAGATGGATGGAGAAGAGGTTTCCGTTGCACAAGTTTGTTGAGTTCACCGAGTGTTCAGGAGAAGATCATGTCGTGGTGAACAGTTTGGCAGTTGTCGACGGCTTTGTGTACCTGTCTAGTTACTGTCACGCAAGTACTGAATCTCCTGAGTGGTTTCTATCCTTCTGCCTTGAAACAGCGGAGCTTATCAAACTCTTCCGGGGTACATTTGACAGCCCTCTCCATCCCTACATCATGGCCTGGCCACCTTCTTTGGTATGCAACAAGGTGAGCCTGAACTTGAATCCTCCTACATCTGGTCCCTGGATTATAGTAGTATACAGCATTTGGGTGCCAATTGTTGTGAAAATCTGTTATCGACTCTTCACATTTTGCTATTTCAGTCAGCTGTGGTTGATTTTGTTACTGAGGGATGAATTGATTCTAAGTCTAGATATAGTAACATGTCTGGTTTGCGTATCTCATAGTACATGAGTTCAATTGCAGACCATAGGTAGGATATATGATAGCACACAGATATAGAGTGCCACATTGACAATATTTGAGGCTGGAGGCTTCTTTCCGGTAAAGTGCAGAAAATGCTGTCTTAGACAATATTTTGTAATGTTAACCATTATGAGATGGCAATGGTGCGACTGTGTGACATATCATGCTATATTCATTGCCTCTGTGCATGCTAAATAAACTCATCATGTATTATTGGAATCTGTAACCTCGCACAATTTGTATATACATACATGTCAATCCTTACTTACAGTGAAACCCTTTTTTATGTCTCAGGAGGATTCAGAGACCAAAGTAACTGGGGCCAATGTTGTAGAAGATGGTTTGTAAGCACAGAGAAATTTCCCTCTGTTCTCGTCAGTGTTGCAGTCATGCAAAGAAGCTTTGGTTAGTGATGATGGGGCAAAATTTGCAGAGATAGAGGCCTTTTTACTTTCGAGGGTGAGAAGAAGTCTGAGCAAAATGGCTGCTCTACATACAGAATTGACAACTGCGAGGAGTTACATCTTGAGGATAGGTGTTCTTCGATAGCTACAGGGAATAGACAGAAGCAGAGAGCTGATGATCAATGTACAAGGAGAGGCAGTGGAGAACCTGTGACCACTTATTTGCCAGTTGAACTTGCCTCTTTGGAATGGTCACCGCGTATTTCTTCTGTTGAGATGAGCGGCGTATTTCTTCTGTTGAGATGAGCTTTTATTCAGCGTGCCTAGCTCCCAAGAGACCGAGTGAGCTTTTATCTTGATCTTCATTGAGGTTTCTGTATTGCTGTCTATGATTGAGTTTGTTGTTGCACTTGATCCATCTTACAGCACTTTATGTCCATCCTAATATTTTAGTTTAAACAGTTCTTCTCAATTGCTGATTGCGTATTCTTCTGCACTTAGCCTATCATACTGTGGATCTCTATTGTCTCCAAAAGAAAATCACAACCTACACACTCCCAACGTTTGGAAATACATCCATTTCTCCGACAAGCATTTCCGGGCGTTGGGAGTAGATCACAACAGAAGGTGGATACTGGCTTCTCCTAGTCCTAGGTCGATGGAACATATATACCTTACGGGGGGAATTAAAAAGACTGTTCACAAATTGTTGTTATCCACAGGCAGTATTTACACTCAATACATTAAGTTCACAAATGTATTACGTTCTTCAAAAAAATGACCACAAAACATTCTGTTCTTGGAAGAAAAAGTTCACAAAATAATTCTATGAGAAGACTGCACATAACATCCATGCTGAAAGCAACACATATGATACATAGGAAGCAATAGTAGTATTAAACCAAGTGAATTAATCATAACACTCACCGCTCTGACCAGTGACCATCATCATTTGACTATAGCTTCAGGCTCTCCAGGTACCTCCTGCCTTCCAGCTTGGCGGCGAAGTACCCCTTGGTGAAGTCAAGGCCATCGACCGTCTTATAGCGTGCGTCACCCAGCTCCTGAAACGGGCCAATCGTGCAGGGAAGGTGCACGCTGTGGAACGCCGCAATGGTGATCCTCTCCTTGTCAGGGTTAACCACCGCCCGGTGCTCGATGCTCCTGTACTTGCCGTTGCTGAGGATCTGTTTGAATCCAATGGTAATTTCTCAGTGTTTTATTTCAACAAGCTTAAATAGACAGGCAGCTGACGACTTGAAGTGATCATACTATTTGCAGATCAAACAGAGCAGATACTAATTTGAACTGAAACCATGACAAGAATTATGGAACGTAGGGAGTACTGGCTAGGAACACACCTCAAGGACGTCGCCGATGTTGACGACGAGAGCTCCGGGCAGGGCGTGCACGGAGAACCACTCCCCATCCTTCCTGATCTGCAGCCCTTGCACGTCGTTCGCGTGGAGGAGGAGCGTCATGCCGACGCCGTCGGTGTGCGGCGAGAGGCCCAGCACCTTGCCGGCCTGACGGCAGGGAGGGTAGTAGTTGATCCTCACGCACTGGGGCAGACCCTTGAAGGTGCCAAGGAGCGCCTCCTGGTCAACTCCCAGGTCCCTGGCCATGAACCTGAACAGTTGCTCGGCCACACTTGCTAGCTCCGTCGTGTACTTGTCAAGCGTGTCCCTGGGGATCAGGATGAGCACAGCAGCAGGGATCAAAAAAAATGCTTGAAACATTCAGGTTCATGTCACCTGAAGCTGGAGGGATGGATCTAGTTGACGAAACAGAGAAGCATTTCATTTTCACCTGAAGGTGGAGGGCTTGGTGGGCCAGAAGTCCAGGCTCCGCTCGTCGGCGGGCCGGGTGGCGAGGAACAGCAGGTCCACCCAGTCCAGCTTCTGCTCCTCGGAGAAGACGAAGTGGTGGCCGAAGCCCTGCATGCCGTTGGGCGGGATCGCCACGGCCGACTTCACCTCCAGGGGAAGGCCGAAGAAGTCGGCGACGTCGGCCTTCGTCCGCCCCAGCAGGCCCCCGTCCACGCCATGGTTCACGAGCTGCAGGGGAAGAAATAAAACATCAAACGTCTCCAACGATTTCTCTGCTTGCTGCCTGATGACATGACATGAATCGTGGAATGGAATGGTGTTGTTGCAGACCTGGAAGAACCCCCAGTGCTCGCATGCGGATCCGAGCTTAGCCGACTCCTCCGCCGAGAACTCGGGGTCGAGCAGCATGGACATGTCGATTGTCGGCAGAGCAGGACCACCCGCATCGGCGGCGAGGGGATCGGCGTCGATCTCCTGCCTGATGTACCTCTCGGGGACCTCGCCGGAGTCGTGGAAGGCCTCTGCGAGGGCCTGCACACTCTCTTCATGGCCGGTGAACTCCACCTTGATCTTCTCAAAGGACTCGGCCATCCTTCCTTTGGTCCTACTAGCTTTGCTGGTGATCAATGGCTATGAGCGTCTGATAGCTGAGATGTACTTCCTCCGTCTCATAATGTAAGACGTTTTTTTGCCTCTAGTATATTGTCAAAAAACGTCTTACATTACGGGACAAAGGGAGTAGTATGTATCTAGGCAAGCGAGGGCGATTCAAACAAGCCATTCTACATCAAGGAAGTCAACGTTCCCCTCCAATTGCATGCTCAAGAAATTGTGTTTTTTGTTAGCTCAACTTGGTATAACATACTTATGCAACACGAAAGCTCATTATTAGGTAACAGAAAGTGTCCAAATAGTAGTCTAAGATGCAATATACAGAGCTGTCCATGTCTACAAGATATACTGCCGATGGAATGGTTGATCTAGTGCTGTCAATGATGAGCAGGTCCCCTTGAAAAAAGAAAAACGATGAGCAGGTAGTTTTTTTGTTCTGAAAAAATCAATAGGCAGTTTGTTGCTTCACGATTGACTTATTTCCTATACGATTCTGGCAATAAAGGTCAACAATAAAAGAGAGCTTGCACCCTCATGATTCACTGATTTCATTGTACGTTTGGTGTACGTTTCTTGGCAGCAAAGTTTGAGCCATCGAAGTGGAACCCTGTGCCATATGTTGAAACCAACAAAGTGTAAGCATGAAAAACGCAACTGCCTGTCTAAAGATATGGTGTAACAGCCGCGAAAAACGCACCAGTGCACACGTAAGGCAGACACACAACAAAGGAAACATGGTTGCCAGTTGCCACATCAAGGTCAAAGCATTCACTGGAACCAAAAAGCACCAGTCAATCATTCCAACATGGGGCTGGTACTCGAGAGAAGGTAAAGTACAACCGTTGATGAGTAAAATTAAGCCAGACCCCGTCCTTCTTCTCCTTGGTACTGTATCCATACAGATTAAACGGAGGGTTTGGGGTGATTAATGGCTAATCCTACGACACAATAATACTGTCCAGTGCAATAGAGAGAAAAGACACTAACTTAAGCTAGTTTTATAGTACATCCACACACACCAGCTCCAAAAGCCTTCACTCAAATCCTATCCCCTTTCGCTTCCATACTCGGCAAGCTACCGATATGTACAAACACGCCATGGTTGTCTCGCCAAAACAGCGTCTCGATTGCCTTGAATTAGCCATGGGCTTTTCCTGTTTCCACAAGGTTCCCGAAACGGATTGACAAGCACAGGATCAGAAATGAACACCAATAAATGAAGCTACGGAAACAACAAAAAGAGAAGAGCCAGTTACCTCTTGAGGCAGAAGTAGCACTCCTGAAATTAGTCCTAGGGAGTTTTTCGCCAGTAATTTTGGAGGCTATAAGAGAACTCTGCAGGCCCTCGAGCAACTGCATTACAGAAAACAGCAAGACTAAGTTAGCACATGTATCAAACTCCGTAAAACAAGTGTATGTCGAGGTTCTGCAGCAAGTTCAGACACGTAACAAGCACACAATGGGGAAAAACAATCACATCGCTCAGATTTATTCTAAAGGGAGCAACACTAGTATTGAAACTCATAACAGTAATGAGACCTCTGACAAAAGTATAGAATGACTACAACGATACTGAAAGGCTCAAAAGTAGTAAGCTATAGCTATATTATGCACCGCAAGGACATGCTACCAATATTCAGTGACGGAAAGTAGTACAACTACATTATAAATTTAGTGCCAACTTAAGGACAGTTCCAGTAGTTACCCGTGAGGTTGGTTGAATCCGGCGGTTTGACCTTCGGGGTTCAGCAGAATCTGAGCTAGTCTTGGCTGAAACGTCAGGAGTTTTCAGCACCCTCCTGTTCACGTTACTATCCGCAGAAGGAACAAATTTCCTTTTAGCTCGATTAGCAGCAATCGGATTCTTCTTGACAGCAGGAACGGTTGGTGTGGCTTGTAAACGTGATTCCAGAATAGAAGCATCTTCAGTTCTAAGATCAGTGGCATGAGCCAAATTATTCTTTTCTACAGTTGGGTTCACAGGGTTGGAAGAGCTTGTCGTACTTGCCGCAAAAGCAAAAGTACTTTCAAGAGCACTAGAGCTTGGGACAGGAGTAGATAAAGGATCCTCGCCAGGAACACCGTTAGTTGATGTTGTCTGAGGCTTGGCAGATTTAAGTCCTCTGGATCGCATGTCACTTGCCCTCTTGGCTCTCTGGTCGAGTTTTAGGGTACTTTCCCGTGGTCTTGGCACCTGTGGCACTGGATGTTTTGCATATCTGCTGGATGCACTACCCTCAGAAATTCTATCAGATTGATCGCCAACATAATGTTTGCTTACATCCATGAACTTCTTCTTCTTTCCAGGTTTTGGAACACCGAAGACCTTTGTTCCTTCCTTCTGCAGTCCAGGTCGCCTGGTGGTTTTAATCTCAGTTGCACCTTTTCCAATGTTAAAAAGCACGTCCCTATCAGATAAAGCCAGTGGCTTTGGCTCATCTGGTTTTACTACAGTGTTAGTGCTCTTCTTGTCTTTGGTAGGGGGACGTGCTTCTCCAACAGTGGGCACAGGATCGCTCACGACAGTGTTAGTGCTCTTCTTGTCTTTGGTAGGGGGACGTGCTTCTCCAACAGTAGGCACAGGGTCGCTCACTACAGTGTTAGTGCTCTTCTTGTCTTTAGAAGGGGGACGTGCTTCTCCAACAGTAGGCACAGGATCGTTCACTGCTGTCCGCTGGCGTTTCTCATATGGAGAATCACCCTGTACCCAAAAATATTGTTATTCAAATATAATTGTGCAGAAGTAATATTTAGCGCATTCCATACAAATAAAATGTACTCCATCCAATGCAGAACGAGGTGTGGCGTATTTGATTGTCCAAATATAAGTTCTAACCTGAAATTATGTATTTCTTTAGTAGTTAAAAGATGAGATCATAAGAACTTTTTGAGACAAATCCAGTAGTATCAAATTTGAGTAAAAATGTCAGTATTAAAGAACTTTTGGATTAATTCTTGGACAAAGATTAAATTTGGGTAGTCAAAATTGCGAGCAAGTGTAGAATATAGAAGGAACCTTATTTGATTTATCTTTCCTCTCTCGTGCACGGGACCACTCTGTCCATTCACCATCCTGCCAAACAAGTGATGGACGAAGATTCCAAGCATCAAGGACTAAGGAATCACCAGCTGAAAATACATGATCAAGACAATAAGGACGGTTAAAGAATAATCTATTGAAGAACTTTTCCCATTAATAAATGAAAATCCGCAGGTCAAACTGGAAACCTAAAGCCAAAGATCAATGCTAGGTTAGGAACAATCAAATTATGATGACATCAATTTCAGTTCAGATATGTTGTGGCTGCTCCACTCAGTTGATTGGAAGCATTCATTATGTACAAACTATGGTAATAAATTATTACTAACTTGAAACATGCACTTGGCAACAAAACTCAGAATAAGAACAATACCATAAAGGATGAGAGATGGACAATCATGCTAATGTTACCTGAAAATTGCACAACGAACTTTGTGTCACCAAATTCACCATTCTGAGAAATGACTCCCTCCCGCCAACTGTGGAAAGAAACAAGCTTCAGATCAATAAGTGAAATAAAAAAGAGAATACTAGTATCTCACTCAACCTACTAGCAGAACACTGCTGGCACCAGAATGAACCTATAACAGGAAATAAGACAGTCTAGAATTGCTCTAAAATTCATTTTAGATGTATATACTTCTGAAATACTGCTTCTGCACAGTTTTCCAGTCCAAAATACTAAATAGGGCTACCACCACAGCATTGAGCAGAAACACCATCAGTGGATATGCAAATCTACAGCCTATATGCTGCTATCTTCCTGCTTCCGGCATTTACCCATGAAAGAGCAGCATGTAAGAACACTGAATGGCATACCTATTTTTTATCCATGCATCCACGTGATCACCAATAGCCCAAGAATAATTTCCTGCTGTGTCCCTACGGCGCTTTCTAGTACCTTTCAAATTAGATATAGTAGCAGGATGGGCAAGACGTATGTGAGGTGCCTTCTCCCCCTCCTGCTTCAGTGACACCCATTCCTTGGAAAGACCAGTACCTAAAAAAAGATCAGCCAATCCCACAGCCTGATTAGCATAACAACCAACACTTATTTTGGTGTAGCTTGAGGATAATCAAAGAGTGCAAAGAATGCGTGCCTAATGGAAAAATTAAGGTGCAGATATGAATAGAACAATCAGTACTAACCTTCACCGTGGGCTTCATAGTTGATGCATGCACTATCTTCATTTATATCAAGGACCTTCGCAGAAAACCAAGCTGCTCTAGAACCACCCTCAGCAGCAAAAACCTGACATAAAAATGGAATAATACAATATAAGGTTAGAAAAAAGCAAAGCTGACAAACAAATATATTTAATACCAAACATGAAAAAAAATAGAGTACATCGCAGTCGTTAGCCGCTTAATCCCATGAAAAATATTAATAGATTAGTCATAAGTACTCCCTCCGTTCCAAATTAAGTTATAGCTTTGTCCTAGGTTTAACATCTTAAGTTTGACCAAGTCTACAGAAAGATATAACACCATCTACAACACCAATTTTTTAGTACTGTAGATATTAGCACATTTTTCTGTAGACTTGGTCAAATAGAGAAGTTTTACTTGGATAAAGCTAGACCTTCAAATAATTTGGAACAGAGGGCGTACTTATTATTATTTGTAACAAATGTCATTAGAAAAAAAAGTCAAAGGTGTATATTGAAATTTATAAATAGATGCAGTCATGGAGAATAGATGCATCGCAAGGAATAATGTTAGTTACTCGCTTCGTTCCAAAATATAAGGTGCATAAATTTTCATATAAGTCAAACATTTCTACATTTGACCAAAATTTTACAATAAAATATCAACATCTACAATGCCAAATAAATTAAATATGAAAATAGTTTTCATGATGGAACTAATGATGCAAATTTGACATTGTAGGTATTAATAATTTTCTCTAAAAACTTGGTCAAACATGCATAAGTTTGAAAAAAAGAATATATCTTATATTTTGGAACGGAGGGAGTATATTTTAGCTTCAAAAATGTCCACAAAGCAGATTATCATCTTAGTCATGTCAAAAGGGGGAAATATATCCAGACAAAAAGAATCAACTCACCTCAACAAGAGATCCTTTTCCAATGCCATTCCAAATTATGCTTGGTGCTGTATCAGTTGTGTTGCCATTGAGTGGGCCAGCAGTGGGATTATCTTCAATCCCATTCCCTACATGAGCCAAACAAACAAAAATCAGCTGGAGGTGAACATCAATCACAACATACCAAAAGGTACTTGTGGCTTTACCTGAGGGCATCTTATCTGGCTGCAAACTTTTGACACTGGAAGATGGCTCCAAGTTCTGTATTGCTTGATCATATTTAGCTTTGCTATCATGCTTTTTGCCAGATTTATTAGTAGGTATCTCCAATTCTTCTGTTACTGCATTCTCACTGGTGTTACCAGTCTTCATATTCTTCACTCTATCAGACTTCCAGTAGCCATCAGGACCAGCTTCCAACAGCTCACTTAGAGTAAAAGGCAGAGGCTCACCCATCCCTATGATTGTTCCTGCTTTGAACACAGCCTCTGCAGCAAGCTCTGCAGCTTTAAGTATAGCATCTAAGTTTTCTGCACGTTTTGCAGCTGCAGATGCCTCTTCAACCCTTTTTCTAGCAACCTCCCGTGCCACCGAAATGGTGGAACCTGGGGCATTAGTGCTGTCCTTTATTTTCCATGATGATTTGGGCGTCAAACTTGACACACTTGCCATATTATTTACATCAACTTCACCAGTGTCACGCTTCTGCAAGGAATTAGCAGATTTCATAGAGCCAAGGGCTTCTTCTGCCATCATTTTTGCCTGCAATGCAGCCACCGACGCCATTTTAGCAGCTTCTGCAGCAGCCTTCGCAACAGAAACTGCTGCAGAAGCAGCAGCAGCTGCTGAAGTAAGCTTTTGTTCTACTTCTGCAGGTAATTTACTCCTTGAGTTTGTGGATAAGTGGTTCCACACACCTTCACTGTGCCTCAGTGCCTCCTCAGAGTACATGCTTGCACCTTTGGCTTGGTCCATAGATTGGTCCACTGCACCGCTGATCTGTTCTGAAAAGATTATTCTTTGCTCAGCACCCTTACCACCCAGGTAGTTAGGCACAGATGTGATCAAACTTGAGTTAGGAACAAGCCGGCTACCCAGAACATTACTTGGAGAACGAGTAGATAAGGTGAAGCCTGGTGTCTGCTCAGTGGCAGGAATAACAGATGCAATGTCTGTTTTGAGCTGGGATGATGCAATGTCCGTTTTGAGCTGAGAGGAAGCAATGTCAGGTTGCTGTTCTTGACTTGCTGAAGCTTTCTTTCTTTTTCTTGGCTTTGGTGATGCAGCTCCAGCTCTATTACGCTTAGAAGCCGGTGTCTTCTGTTTCTCCTCCTGTACAACTGCTAATGGAGAAGCAACAGCAGAAGATGCCTGACTGGGAAGAAATAGACCAGGCGTAATAGCTTGTGAAATGGATATAGTTTTACTAGATCCTTTTGCAGATTCACTTGAAGGCACAGTTGGTTGCATTGATGAATCAAATATTAAGTTTTGTGGTGGAGCCAGCCAAGGTGCAGCACGTGTACCATGGCTCTGAGGAAACCAGGATGCAACAGCAGAAGTAGGCTGTCTTGTCTGTGAATTATATGCGAATACTGGTGATACAGCCTGACTAAAATCCAGATGGGAACCTCGTTGCAGGTTCAATGTAGAACTACCAAGCGGTGACATGTTGAAAGTTGGTGACTGCAGAGTTACAGCAGTATGTGCTGGCAACACAGCTTTGCCACCTTTTTTGCTAGCTGGTGAAGTTTTACCTGCTGTACCCTTACTGGCTTTTTCAGCCACATTGCTGCCTGCAGATTCATGTGCTCAGGAATTTAAAAATATATGTATGTACAGTATATAGTGTAATCATTGTATCGCATATTTACCTATACGTGAGCTTGTAGGAGTTTCCAAGCCAGCTACGGGTGACTTCTGATTCTGAAATATCTTAACAGCAACTCGCCAGACTGCCTCCCAGGCAGGTTTGCCGCCACCTACTGTATGTTAATGCGAAAATTTATGAGACAATGCAAACAAGGAAAAATAGAGGACTTCCATCTATGAAACAACACACACCAGGTTCTCCAAAAGCTGACACCATGTAGGCCTCTGCTGGTGGTATTCCTTGACTGCAGAAAGAAAATTAGGTTCCATAATCCATACATTTCTAATTACACAAGTAAGCAACACATATGTAAAAGAGTTCTAACTTACATAAGAGCACCATAAACAAATATCTGTGCACGTAGCTGCACATGTTGTAAATCTGTGAAAGGTTGGTGCGCTAGAGCTGCACAAGAAACTGATGTATTCAAGACAGGTAATAGAGATATCTGAACTGTCTGAATATAGGAGATTTGCCTACCACTGCTCTCTGGAGTTGGATGCTGTTGTGGCTGCTCTAGCGGTGCACTTTTAGTTTCAGTACTATGACCAATATGCGAGCTGCTAGAGAGCACCCCAACACTTTCAACCACTTTGTTCCCTGATTGTTGTTCTTTCCCAGTATCCAGAACAGCCGTTTTCTTACTCACTTCACTGGTGTGCTTCAACACATTTCCAGGAGTCCCAGGTTTAGGGATTTCTGAGTTTACCTAAAAATTAGGAAATAGTAAACAAATTACGATAATAAATCACGCCAATGTCACAGCTAAGGTGTGATGTTTAAGCTTCAAACAGTTTGTCCTAGCTAATGTAAGTCTAATGTGTGGTATGTAAGCATCAAGCTCATGCAGAGAGAGAGAGAGAGACCTCAGTACTTAGAGCAGCTTTAGATCTAGGAAAAGGGCTCCAAGCAGGACGATGAACTTTCTCAGACACTTTTGGTGGATCTCCGACCTCAAATGAGAAACTTCGATCATCTCCCGTTGTATTTGTCTCCTCAGAAGTAAGATTATGTTTTATATTTCTGGCAGAGCAATCTTCTGAACTAGGGGAAGCGCCAGCTGAGGCTGTAGGGTCTTTTTTATCCTCGGTTTGTTCAGTTAGGTTCCTATGAAGCACAGCGATACCCTCCTGCCCACCTTCTTGGAGACAGGGTTCTGTGCAACTAATCACTGTAGGGGAACCGCATGTAGCATCATTACAGTTTCCTTTGTTATCTGTAGCCAAAAGAATATGTCACTTTGCATCCATTTGAATTTTTCTGCTGTTTGTGTTAGAACATGCATACTAATCTTAACAGAATGAAGACAACCAAGTGTACTTAATCACCTATAGTGGAGCTTAAATTTGTAAAACGTATCGAAGTCAAGTGCAAGGATTAAATTTAAAGAATGCTCCAAAGTTCCATGCATGCCACTTAGAAATACAATATGGATCTGGAACGTAACGGAGCAAGAATTAAATGTGCAAACTTGAGGGGGGAAACGGTTTGCACTTCAACTTTAAGGGAAAAGTATAAAGCATGCTTAGAAAATATTTGCTTTGTAGAAAGAATGTTTCTTCTAAAAGAAGCAGTGACACACTGCTCTTCTTGAGGAAAACTGCATCACTAGTATTATGCTAGCACAAACAACTAACCTTTTATATGCACATTTAAATCATCATTTGCATTTAAAGGAGTTTCTATGATGGTTTGTGCACCCTTGCCAGATGAGAGATCCAAGGAGGAGGCAGTAGCTAAATTTCCTTGATGCTCAGATTGTACAGAAGATCCACCAATCTGACATTTCTGTGGATGAGAAATTTCTTGGTCTTCAGATTGTAATGGTCTGCCCACCTGGCAATTCTCTGTATGAGCATCTGGATGATCACCTGAATGAATCCCAACTTTGTCAGTTTCAAAAGAAAACCTGCTTAAGTGGAATACATATTGCTAATAAATACATGGCTGGTAGAAGGAAAGAAAAAGACGAGTCACCTGATTTATCCTGACTTTGATTCGTGGTCAAACTAGCCAAAGAAGTAGCCAGCCCTTCACACTGTGGATTTTTTGCGACAGGAACGGTACCAGTGCTACAAATAGAATTGATGTCAGAGTTCACCGACATTGCTGACTTATTCACCGATGACTCAGAAACAGGTGCTACATTGTGGCCTCCAACTTCTGAAGAAGAATTAGCACCTTTATCAACTGCATCCACATGATTTATTGAGGAAATCGTCGAATCATTTCCTTCAAGCACACCAGCAGGAGAACCATCGGATGGAACACCTCCTGAACAGTCAGATTTATCCATTGATTTATTGGATGTATCAGCAACCGTGGTAGAAATTATATCGCTGCTTAAATTGCTTAGAGGTGCTATCTCTTTTTCCTGAGGCCCAGAATTAGTTCCAGGCTCGTCTTCTAAAACAGGCGTATCATCTTCCTTGACTGGCCCCTCATGATTTACTGAGGAAACGTTTGGACCATTCTCATCAAATAAACCAGCTGAAGAATTGACAGGTGCAACATGCCCTGATGATTCAAACTCATCTTTTGATGTACCAGTAAGGCGTCTATCATTTCCATCATGACCAGCTTCTACCAAGCATTCAAAATCCCCTGAAACCGCTGAGATTTCCTCCCTACCTGATTGTTCTTCTGAAACAACACTTTGTAGATTATCAACAGAATCTTGATGCTGCTCTAGCACTCCAAGCTTTGAGTCAACGTCATTGCTGATATTTGTATCATCCATAACAACATTTTTTAGATTATCAACAGATTCTTGATGCTGCTCTGGCACTCCATGTTTTGAGACATCAACAACTGTATCTTCCACTCCATCACTTTCCGTTTCTTCTGGAGCTCCAATGACATGGGCAGGCTGTTTTCCATCTGGAGACTGAATCAACTCGCCACTTTCGGTTGACAAGGGAGTGACGGGATGAGGATTAGAATTATTCAAATCTGACTGGTTTTGACAAGATTTAGCAGAACTGGGTTCTTCGCCAATGCTGAAGTTCTTAATGACAGGTTTTTTGTGCGCGTCCACTAAAATTTTATGGCCTTCTGCCCCATGTTCTACTTGTGAAAGGGATGGTTGAAGTGAATCAGTGGCACTCTTGCAAGTGTCATCATTCATTTGCAGCATCTTAACCGGATTTGTGATGGCCTCCAATAATCCATCAGAGCTTTCTGTCAATTTTTGCAATTCATGCATTCCTCCTTCAAGTTTATTTGCGTGCATATGATTGCCTTGCTCGAAGTGATATGAGTCGGTGGAGTATATGTTCTGAATTCGAGCTAACTCCGAGAAGGCTTCGTTGCTCAACTTATCGGAATCAACTCCAGCTGAGTGTATGTTGAGATTGTCCAAAGAATCACCATCATGAACCACCTTAAAATAGTTGTCAACAGCTGGACAGCCTTCTGGTGTGTTTTGAGAAGCGGAAGACAGCTTCTCACTCACAATGCACTTCTCAGAAACAGAATCCAACATATAGTTCGACTTCCTGCCTGATAAAGTTGAAGGCATGGCATGTTCAGCTTTGTCAACCATTGAGAAAGGTGCAATATCTTCAAACTGAGGTTGACTTGTCAAAGGATCTTCTGGCATTCTAGAACGAGTGCCCTGGGACTGGTCATTCTCAGTCGGCACCACAATGCTATCTGATGGAGAGTCACTAGAGTTAGGTTGCATGTTGGATGGACCAATTTGACTGTCCATGCCACTTAACTGCTGACGCACATTATCATTCATGTTACTGGTCATCTCATTTTCTCCCACTGACTTCAACAACATTTCCACACACTCAGTGGATGTTGCCTCTGACCAGACATAGTTACTCCTAGATATGGAGCAAGATTCAGCTGCGCTAGAACTAAAACCAACAACACTACTTCCAGTGGACAGCACCTCAATCCAACTATTATCGTGCCCTCCTACACTGAAAAATCCTTCAGAGTCTGTTAAATTGCCAAATCTGAGATGGCCCTGTAGTTGGTCGTCAGTATCAAGTTTCGGCAGTGCAAATGGCCGCAAACTTGATGGGGATTTACTGTTGTCTTCACCGGCTAGTTGAAAATTTCGGCTCTGGAAATCAGTATCATCATAATCCATGGGTGTTTGTCTGCAAGATAAACAAACTTAAAATTTATATAGAAATGGAAGTTCCAACATGCCAATGACGAAAGTAAAGTGTGAGCAGGAAACGTTGGAGCAAGCTAGGCATTTGGTAGATAGTTTACACATGTCTCCAGTTCATACATAAGCATAACTACATAAATCATCAGTCTTCAGATGGGTGATCAAACATTACAGGCCTAATAACCTGCTTAATAGGAGTGAAAGGCCAGAATCTTAGCCAATTATAGGAGGCCACAACCACTTGCCTCCCCATGAGTCTCGCATACAACTGCAGTGGACAGCTAATCGCGTTTTTCATCCCACTCCCTCTATCAACACAAGTAAATGTGCATGAAAGAAATGAACTTATGGGCATCAGCCCGTTCCTAAGCTCCACATAATAAAGCACGCGAAATGGACCAAATACTAATTCTGCATGACATATGCCGTACCAGCAAATCATCCTCTGCTGGCTAAAAGCCTAAAATCGAATCGCCAGTGCAGGAACTCAAAGCCGCAGTTGGCCACA